>NC_079502.1:91225592-91591182 GCF_030052815.1 Hevea brasiliensis
CGCCTCGCCTCGCATTTACGACATGCACGCCAGACAAACAGTACATCCTAATCTCCACCATTGATCCAACTTGTAAGGACGAGTCCAGGGCCCTTGGATCAAAGAAGAAGACGACAAAACCAGCGCCTTTCACTCCTAGCCCTTGGATCGCCCTGGACAAGAGAATTTGGGACCGTCAGATTAGAGGAGGAAGAAGACAAATATTCTGAAGTGGATCTCGGCCGTCTATTCTGATTCTCTTTAATTCTTGAGCTTAGGATTATGTCCTTTGAAATCTTGACCCTCCATCTCCCTCAAGATAGATCCTGAACCTTCAAAGGGAACACCCGGTCCCTATAAATACCTGTATGAAAAACTGTTGGGAGGACTGACAAAAAAAAGAAGGAAGTTACTATAGCGGAAGAACTCTGAAATTTAATTCAGATCGTTACTCTGCTTTCATAAGAAGAACTTTTGGAACCAGTTTTCTGAAGTGTTTTCTTAAAAGATTTTGAACACTGAAACTCTCCATTTTCAGCTCGTTCATTATTCCGTAGCGTTCACATTTTTCAGTTCCTTGTTATCTTTATTTTCACTTCCATCGCCCATGCTCAATCTCATTTAAACTCGGGAATAATTCTGACTCGATTGCATTTAGTGAAGCACTCTTTGTTCCAAGGCGAACCTTAGTCTCCCGGCTATCAACTTGCAATCTTATTGCGTTTTGTGATTCTCGGTTAGTTCACTAGAATCGACTCCTTACAGGTCAGTATTCATGTTGCCATTTTATTAAGTTTAGTTCTTGTTTTACGCATTTCCATTTTTCTTTCTTTACGTGTGTTATTTTCTTTAAGTTCATATCACGCTAGAAAGATACAGAGAAAGGTTGTGCTCTAGTTTATTTCCGTGTTGATACCTTTGTTAATCTTTATTATTTCTGAGCGTAAGTCATCTAGTTCCAAGCGATACATAAGTGGTTGGATGAGATGTGGGTAACGGTAACTTAAGAGTCCTTTTGAAATAATGAAAGGTCTGAATAATAAGCCTGGAAAATGGTAAAGCTGAGTCACTAGAATGACTCAGTAGGTCATAGGGCAAGACGTCATAAGACAGAGTAAAACCAAACCCTGGATAACTAAATGGAATAGATCGGCTATCAAAAAATGCTGGTGAGGTGACCATATAAGAAGGTCGGAGGATTCGGTTTGGCATCCCCTGTCCAGTCCTAAGGTACCAATAAGCTAAAGAAGCCTTGCTCAGGCCCCCTGACACCTTTGAACGTCAGAACCCTTAGCCTTAGGTCCTCCTGATAGGTAAAATTTAGAGAGATCGGAAAGACCCTTATCCGACTACCGTTTAAATAGAAGAGAGCAGAAAGGAGTCTTTATCAGATCCTCAACCAGAATTTCAGCAAATAATTTTAAAAGAGACCGCTGGAGGGTTTCTTATCCGATTCTCACCTAAAACTTTAACAAACAACTTAAAAGAGGTCAGAGGAGAGTTCTTATCCGATCCTCGAGCTAAAATTTTAATAAATATTAAAAGAGGTCGGAGGAGAGTTCTTATCCGATCCTCGAGCTAAAATTTTAATAAATATTAAAAGAGGTCGGAAGAGAGTTCTTATCCGATCCTCAAGCTAAAATTTTAATAAACATTAAAAGAGATTGGAGGAGAGTCCTTATCCGATCTTCAAGCTAAAATTTTAATAAATATTAAAAGAGATCGGAGGAGAGTTCTTATCCGATTCTCAATTCAAAATTTTTAAAAGAGATCGGAGGAGAGTTCTTATCCGATTCTCAAATTAAATTTTAACCAAATAGCCCCCTTTAAACAAAATTAACAATACAACAATAACTCACTAAGGTTGTCTCATTTACTTATGTATTTGGGTAATCCGAATTTAGTGAAAAATTAAATATTCCTTTTTGTTAAAAGGACTAACATTTCCATTCAAGTCCTCCTAACTAATTTATAAAGAGTGCGAAGTTAAATCTACTTACCCTAATTAAGGGACGAGGTGGGGTGCCTAACACCTTCCCCACCCGTTTACGGACCTCGAACTTAGAATCTCTGTTTTGAAGTGGTTTTATTTCACTTTGTCTTCACAAATGGTTTTCTTTAGTTTCCCTCAAAACTAAGGTGGCGACTCCTCATTCTTTTCCACTTCGGTGAGGGCTCGTTCAGGCGACCTCAAAATCCCTTGTGACAGTATCAGCAGAGGGTATTAAGGTAGATCCTAGCAAGATTGAAGCTGTCCTTAATTGGAAGCCACCCAGAAATGTCACAGAGATTCGCAGTCAAGTTAATGGATACTTCCGTCTATTTGTGATTGTATTCTCCTTGTGGGCCTCTCCATTGACCTAGCTGCTTAGTAAGGATGTTAAATTTAAGTGGATGGACAAATGCCAAAGTTTTGATGAATTGAAGAGATGTTTGATCGAGGCTCCACCGACTTTACACACACCGTAAAGAATATACGATTCTGATGCTTCTCATAATGGGTTAGGTTGTGTGTTGATGCAAGATCGAAATGTCATTGCCTATGCATCACGCCAGCTAAAACCGCATGAGAGGAATTATCCGACACATGATTTGGAGCTTGCAGCCATTGTGTTTGCTCTTAAGATCTGGAGACATTATTTGTATGGGGAGAAATGTTACATCTACACAGATCATAAGAGTTTGAAGTATTTGGGCACCCAGAAAGAGTTGAATTTGAGACAGAGGAGATGGTTAGAGTTGATAAAAGATTATGATTGTCCGATGCACTATCACCAGTGAAAGCTAATGTTGTGGCTGACGCCCTAAGTCGCAAGACTATAGCAAGTCTACGGGTTACTCCTTTGTCTTTGGTACATGAGTTGAGGTTATTACATGCCAGTTTAGAGATTAATGATGATGGGCAGGTAGCAGTTGTATGGCATGTATAGCCAGTGTTGATTGATCAGATCAGAATGGCTACTCAGAATGATGAAAGGTATCGGTCGTTGGAAGAAGTCCTACAGGCAAGAAACCGAGTTCTCAATCGAGATGATGGTTTACTGCTACACCAAGGCAGAATGTGTGTTCCTAATGATGTTGATTTGAGGCAGATCATTTTGAAGGAAGCACATGAGTCTCCTTTTGCCATGCACCCTGGTGGTACAAAAATGTATAGAGGGCTAAAGGAGCATTACTGGTGGATGGGTATGAAGAGAGATGTGGCAGAGTTTGTGTCCAAATGCCTAACTTGTCAGCAAGTAAAGGCAGAGCATCAAGTACCCACTGGGTTGTTACATCCACTACCAGTGCCAGAATGGAAATGGGAAAGAATAACAATGGATTTTGTAATGGGACTTCCGCGGACACCGAAGAGTCATGATGCAGTATGGGTCATTGTCGACAGACTGACTAAGTCTGCTCATTTTCTGCCAGTCCGAATGGACTACAGTTTGGACAGATTGACCAGGTTGTACATCGATGAGATTGTGAGACTGCATGGAGTGCCAGTATCCATTGTATCAGACAGAGATCCTAGGTTCACTTCTAGATTCTGGGGTAGTCTTCAGAGAGCCCTAGGAACTAGATTGAACTTCAAGATCGCATTCCACCCACGCATGCATGGCCACCGAGAGGGTAATTCAGATTTTGGAGGACATGCTACGGGCTTGTGTGATTGAGTTTGAGGGTAGTTGGGATACACACTTGCCTTTGATTGAGTTTGCTTACAACAACAGCTACCAATCAAGCATTGGGATGCCTCCATATGAAGCTTTGTATGGCAGAAAATGTAGAACCCCGTTGTATTGGGATGACATGGGTGAAAGAAAAATGATTGGACCCGAAATTATTCAACAGACTGAAGAGAAAATCAGGTGACTGTGGGTCGACTTAAAGTCGCATCGATCACAAAAGTCCTATGTTGATTTGAAAAGAAGGGATATTGAGTATGCAGTGGGTGAGAAAGTTTTCCTCAAGGTTTCTCCTTGGAATAGGATTATGAGATTCGGCAGAAAGGGGAAACTAAGTCCTCGTTTTATCGGGCCATATGAGGTTCTGGAAAGAGTTGGTCCTTTGGCATATCGGTTGGCACTACCTCCAGAGTTGGAGAAGATACATAATATCTTCCATGTGTCTATGTTGAAGAGGTACCGATCAGACCCATCTCATGTACTACCAGTAGAAGAAATAGAAGTGAATCCAGACCTCACATATGAAGAAGAACCCATAAAGATTCTAGCTTATGAGGTGAAGCAGCTACGGAATAAGCAGATACCGTTGGTAAAAGTCTTTGTGGAACCATCATTCGCCAAGAGGCTACTTGGGAACGAGAAGAGGACATGAGGAGACAACACCCACAAATTGCTCGTGAGATTGATACTGTAAAAATTTGAGACGAAATTTATTTAAGGGGGAGAATTGTAACACCCCGTTGCATAGCTCAGTATATTTCATCGTCGGTGGATCGTGTCGGTCCGGACAATTAATGGGACTAGGGCCACACTTAAGACAATTTAAGAAGCCATAAACACAAATAATTAGTAATGTTTAATTAGTTAACTATAAATAAGAAAAATAGAACATAAGAAGTTAAACGAGCCGAGAGTCACAGCGATGAGTGACCTCCTCGGGAACGACTGCAAAGTCATTTTAAACTCAAATTTCGAACCGTAAAGTAATGTCATGGTCCTTAGGACCCTTATGAACACAGTGGAAAAGAGAAAATCATGAAAAAGAACTGTTAAGCCAGTCAAATAATTAGGTCAAAGAGCTGGAAGAAATATGGAATTATTTGCAAACCGAGATGAACCGGCGAGGGGCAATTTGGTCAATTGACTCCGAGAGCTGACTCCTGACCTAACTGTCAAATAAAATCGGAGAAAAGAAAATTTCAGAATCAAGAATTAAATTAAAGAACTAATACAAAAAAATAAATAGAAAAAAATAAATAGAAAAAAAAAAAGAAGATGGAAAAGTCAAAGGTGATGACATCATGCATGATGTCATAAACAAATTAATTAAATTATTTATTAAATTAGATTTTTAATGGTCTTCCATAGCAAAATAAATAAAAGCAAACAAAAGAAAAGAAAAATAGAAAATCCCTTCTTCTCCTCCCTTGGTTGCCGCCTCACCATCACCACATATCCTCCATGGAATTTTCTTCCATTAAGCTTACACTAAGCTTAATTTTTCCTTACTCAACCTTCATAAATCCTATAAAAACTCTACTAAAGCTTGTTATTACTACTTAAGAAGGAGATTACAAGAAGAAAAAAAGAAGCAAAAGATAGGGTTTTGAAGATTAAGTTGAGGTTAGTATGTTAACCCCTTTTTTATTCATTTAAATGCATAATTAGTTGTGAAAATGAGCATGGAACTTGATTAAATGAAACAAATATGGGGGAAGGACAAACTGAATTTTTGGCCAGCTTGAGGGGAGTATGAAATTGAATGGTTGGATGCATTAGAATGAGTTTAAAAGCTTTGATTAGTTGAATGGTTAAGACTAAGTGCACTACTTGTGATTAAATGCATGAGATGGAGGAGTTAGGGTTTGAAGGTTAGGGTTTGTGAACCAAAATTTGGAGAAATGCATAAATTGCATGTTTGACCTATTGTGAAGTGAAATAATGGTCAATTATGACCAAATAAGTTGTGTGGGAATGATAGGAAATTAAGTTAAATTCGGAGGTAAATGGTCATGCTGCTGGCAGCATGACCAAACCTACTTTGAAGGACCAAAACTCAAATTTTACAAGTCCAATTGATATGCCACTAATTGGGGATGAAAATAGACATAAAATAGCACAATTTTCATTAAGGAACTATGGCAAAAAACTGACCAAAACTTAGTGAACCAATTGACCAAAGTAAAATGAGAGCAGGCTGCCACTGCACAAACTGACCAAATGAACAGTAACTGTTTATTTGGTCATAACTCGAGCTAGGAAGGTCAAATTGAACTGAAATTTTACCAGCAATTAGATAAGATATAGATCTAAAACTTTCATGAAGAACACCATCCCAAATTATGCCATTAACCTAGTCAAATTATTGAGCAAAGTGGAGTTACTGTACCTGCGATTCTGCAGAATTGCCATTGAGCAGTAAAGTTCTAATGGCTATAACTCTCTCTAGAAAACTCCGATTTAGGCTATTCTTAAACCGATGGAAACCTAAGACATAGTAGAACATTTCATATGAAGAAAGTTTGACCAAATTATGAACTTAACTTGATCAAATTACTGAACAAAGTTGGACCAAAAATCTGCCAGAACCAAAATCTCAGCATGAACAGTGCACGTGAATAGTAACTGTATTTTGGCTATAACTTGAGCTACAAAACTCCGATTGGGGTGATCAAAAAATGAGAATATACTTAAGACAATAAGGAACATTTTCTATGAAGGAAGTTTTGCCAAATTCTAACAGTAGATTGACTAATAGAACAGTGCAACTTCGGAGCACCAAAACCGAAAATTGGCAATTTTGCCAAAATGACCTAAGCTTTGAGAAAATGACCAAAACCAACAAGTTTGGTGACCAAAATGTGGTATGTGGGTGAAGTTGGAGTTCCCATACCTATTAATCCTTAAAAAGTCAACAATTTGACTTGAATAGTGTAGTGAATAGTAACTCGAAACACAAAAACTTTGAGAACATTGAATTTAACGCAATAGAGCTAGTTAAAGTGAAGTTAAATTTTATTTTTGGACTTATGTTAAGTTATGGTACTGAAACACTATGAAATTGTGTGTTTCAGCTGAAAAAGACTTGGAAGCTCGGAGAGACTGAGTCAAGGCCTAGAGGCGACTCTAGTCAGGTTTGTGCACAATAAATTTATGTAATTGTTTTCCAATTGAAAATTTAAATTGCTATACTTTATGAAGTCGCTGTGTTATTTATGAATTGTGTTGCCACTTTGTGACTACAAAAATGATTTTGAAAATTGTTTGGGATCTCTCATAAATTGTTGAAAATAATTGTTTTAAATTGATTTTGGATTCACACTTAGCATGACAGTATCACATTTCCTCCTCCATTTATGGGGTTGAGATCGTTTATTTTCCTCCCTCTCTGGCTTGCCAGTTGAGGTTGTAGATCGGATGAGTACTCATTAGCTAGCTAGCCACCTCCTTCATTGATTTCGATTAATGGGGTTGTAGATTGCTTTGTCGTGGTGTACAACACGGCATTGATCGGAAATTTTGTGTCATGACTTAAGTTGTGTGTGACTTTGGCAACAGTGTGTTTATGAAATTGTTTTACTAAACTGTGTTTAATGGATTATTTGACAAAATGGTGTCATTATGGACTTTGATATTGATAAAATGTGATTGACTAATATTTAAATTGTGTTTGGCAACGAATGATTTATTTATGGCATTTTAAATTTTTATCGTGCACCACTGAGTATTTTTATACTCAGCGATGGCTTATTTTGCTGTCGCAGATAAGAGCAAGGAAAAAGCAGCAGAGTGAGCTGCGATTAAATTGAGGATTACATTGATCTTTTGTACGGATATTGTTTTATACCCTTATGGTTATTTTGATGTAAATACTGTAATGTCATAAGTATCAATGTAAATTGAGCAGTTGTAAATAAATTGTAATAATATTATTTTAGATTTATCTTCTGTAAATCTAATATTTGTACATATGAATTTCCTGCTTTATGTTTTGTGAATGGAATTATTAAATATTCTGAGTTGACAAATTTGATTTGGATTGTGGAACTGTTTTGGAATGAATTGATTTGAGTTGAATTGTGAATTATTGAAGGTTGGGAGTTGTGAAATATTTTTGGAAGTGCTTTTTTACAGGTCTTTGAAGAACTGGTTTCTCAAAATACAGAGGGAACTCTGTCAAAATTTTTATAAAATTTGCGGTAAAATTTAAAATGGACGAAAATTTTTATTAGTATTTAAACTTGAATAAATGATTTTAATTCTTACTAAAATGCTCACCACTTCCAAAATGTAAGAAAATTGTTTTAAAATCCCTTGTAGGGTACTTAATGAGTTATCGGTAGGTGAAGTTCGGTAGTTCATTAAGTATTCTACGGGATCATGTTATGCCTTACAGAGGGATAAGGTGTGACACTAGTACTCGACGACAGCTTTTATTGCTGTTGCAGATATAGAGACTAGAGAAGCAACAGACTGAGCTACTGAGGATTGTGGATTTATCAGCTTGAAGTTATCGGGTATAATTTATACCCTGCCTGTAAATATTTATTTTGATGTATATATTGCACATAAATGTATGGACATGTAAATCGGTCTTGAGCAGTTTGTACAAAATTTGCATAAAGTTGTAATAAAATTTAGTGGAATTTTCATACTGTAGATTTTGGTATGATATATATATATATATATATATATATATATATATATATATATATATATATATATATAGTTTGTTGTCTTTAATGAATGGAAATGTTTTATTTTAATTTGAATGAGATTGATAGATATCATTTTACTGATGATTGAACTTTGGAAATTGAGAAATGTTGATTGTGGAATCTTGAGATTTGAGATTGATTGAGAAATTGTAGTGGTTGAGAAAATTTTTGGAAGTGTTTTTTACAGGTATTTGAAGAACTGTTTTCTCAAAATATAAACGGAACTCTGTCAAAATTTTTATAAAATTTACAGAAAAATAAAATGGGCCAAAAGTTTTAACTAGTTTTTAATTTCAATTAAATGTTTTAAACACCTATTAGAAAATGCTCACCACTTAACAAAAATAAGAAAATTGTTTTAAAATCCCTTATAAAGTACTTAATGAGTTATCGGTAGGTGAAGTTCGGTAGTTTATTAGGTATTCTACGGGATCATGTTATGCCTTACAGAGGGATAAGGTGTGACATGGGAAATGATTACTATGGATTTTGTGACTGGGTTGCCTCGTACCACCCGAGAATATGATTCGATATGGGTAATTGTAGACCGCCTAACTAAATTAGCTCATTTCTTGCCTGTAAAGACTACATA
Source organism: Hevea brasiliensis (assembly GCF_030052815.1). Taxonomy (NCBI): domain Eukaryota; kingdom Viridiplantae; phylum Streptophyta; class Magnoliopsida; order Malpighiales; family Euphorbiaceae; genus Hevea; species Hevea brasiliensis. The sequence goes on from NC_079502.1 coordinate 91,234,553, forward strand.
TTCTGTTGCACAGTACGCTCGACTCTACATTCGAGAAATAGTCAGATTGCATGGAGTTTCTGCTTCCATAATATCTGACAGAGGGCCCCAGTTCACTTCTCGGTTTTAGAGGAAGTTGCAGGAGGCACTTGGCACGCAGTTGAACTTTAGTACTGCTTTCCACCCTCGCATGCACGACACCTGAAGGACAATCCAAACATCGGAAGACATGCTTCGCATGAGTGTTTTGGATTTTGGAGGTCAATGGGATGATCACTAGCTTTGGTGGAGTTTGCCTACAACAACGCATTATTCCAAAGATAGGGATGGCACCCTATGAGGCACTATATGGAAGAAAGTGTAGGTCTCCTCTGTGTTGGACGGAAATGGGAGAAGCGAAGGTACATGATGTAGACCTAGTGCAGTACACTTCAGAGATAGTTCCTTTAATCAGGGAACGATTGAAAACAGCTTTCAGTAGGCAGAAGAGTTATGCAGACCCCAGACGGAGGGATGTGGAGTTTGCAGTAGGTGACTATGTATTCCTAAAGGTTTCTCCGATGAAGCGAGTCATGAGATTTGGAAAGAAGGGCAAGTTGGCGCCTCGGTATATAGGACCTTTTGAGATTACTAATAGAGTTGGAGCAGTTGCCTACCGGTTGGAGCTACCACCCAAACTTTCTCATGTTCATCCTGTGTTTCACATCTCTATGCTCAGGAAATACAGTCCTGATCCTTCTCATGTGCTACAGCCGGATGTAATAGAACTAAGAGAAAACTTGACGTTTGAGGAGCAACCTGTAGCTATAGTGGACTACCAAGTGAGGCAGGTAAGATCAAAACAGATCCCTATGGTTAAGGTTTTGTGGAGGAGCCAATTAGTGGAAGAGTGCACTTGGGAGTCAGAACGGAACATGCGTAGCAAGTACCCTTATCTGTTTAATGTGTAATCCTGTACTTTATTCTGCCTTGTGTGAAATTCGAGGACGAATTTTCTGTAAGGGGGAAAGAATATATCACCTTTAATTTTTGAATTTATTATTTTTGAGTAAATATTGATATTTTTATTTTATTTGAATTTTAGGAAATTATTTGAAATTTTTCAGATTTTAGAAATCGAGTTTATTTTCCAAAAATAAAAACTTTGATGATTTTTAAAAATTAATTTAAAGACCACGTGGCAAAACTAAAAATATATTTTGAGTCTACTAATTTTTTTGAGTTTTCTAGAATTTTTTCAGAATTTTTGGGCCTCGTTTTTGGTCCCAAGGCAGAGTAAAAAATTCAAAATTTTATATCCTGAATCGAACCGGCCGAATTGAACCAGACCGGATCGGACCGGCCGAATCGGGCCGGCACCTTCTCTTTCTTCTTTTTCTTCCCGTGTCGCGTCGCGTCTCTCTATTTCTCTCCCTTTTTTCTCTCTCCTCTCACCTCCCCTCGCCGGCCAGCCGCCACCCAGCCCTCCTCACCTCGCCGGCGCGCCACCCCAGCCTCCTCCCACCGCCGACCGTCGCTTGGAATGCCGGGAAAGGTCACTCGAAGCAACGCAATGCGCAGCGCGCTGCTTCGTCTTCCCGGCCGAAATCCGGCCGATCCGGCCAACGATTGGGCCGAGTCTTGTGTCAAACACCATCTACACCTCGAGAGCTTTCTATAGACACTAAGAACACCAAAATCCATTGAGCGGTTTGTCCAATTTTTGTCCGGGAAGTTTTAGCCCATTTTGACTTTTGGGCTAGATTTCTCGCAAACCGTGAACCCCATAAGAAAACCGAGAGTACCAGAGCGCTCCACTCTTTGAGGGCTTCGCGGAAATATAAATTTCAAATTTTTTGGACACCATTTTTCGATGGGTCCCACGGAACTTCGTAGTGTTTTTCCGAGCATTAAATGAGTTTAGAAAATTTCGTAAAATTTATGTACTAACCCCTGTGTTGTGGGCTTCGTGTAGGCATCTTCTATTCACGGAAATTCGACAGTTGTCTGAGTCTGTGAATTTTCGGCCAGACAGACCGGCTACCGAAAAATTCTTGGAATCAGATCGAGATTTTGGCTACCCCACCATTGTCAGATGTCCCGAGCGCGTCCCCAGAGTCAGAATCGGCATAGGTAAACCCGAACCTTGCTTTTTCGTAATTTTCTAGTGCTTGAATTGGATTAAAATTTCATAAAATATTCGTGGTAGCTCAGAAAATTATGATTCTTTTTGCAATAGCCTAATAATATTGCTAAGGACCGCGGAGAAAAGTTTTAGAATTTTTAGAGCTTATTTGGGCAGTTTTTGCAAAAATGATCGATTATAAGGACTAAACTGTAAATTTACATATTATGATTGAGGAGTGTTTGGATGGGCCCAGGAGGGGCTGTGTGATGTGATTGAGTTGTGAGTGTATGATTTGTGAATATAGAAGTGCATTTTGAGCTCTTTTGCAGGTTGGGTAGGTCCTAGGTATAGGGGAAACTCTACCGGATTTTCGGCATGACTTAGGACGAATTTGGTCTTTTCTTAATTTGTATTAAGTCAAATTTATTAAATGATTGTAATAAAATTGTCAGGTGAGCTGGGACAGCCTTCTTCCTCCGCCCAGCCGCCACAGTAACCGCTATCAAGTGTGTGAGTAAAATATTAATTTTAATTATAATTTTACTATTATTATATGTTCAAGCATGCCCATGCATCACTTATATGTATATATTTATGTAGTTAAACTCTAGGCACGTTTTATGTTGCATTCACAACTGTTAAAGTGCCATGGATGTTGTTATGGTAATTTGGAGCAGTGTGCGTGCGTTGCCGTGTGTGTGATGTGGTGTTGGCTATGGATAGGACGGGTAGACATGGCTTAAGATCTTCGCTGGGACCCGGTCTTTCGGGGTAGACACGGCTTGAGTTCTTCGCTGGGACCCCGATTTGGTTATTAAGTGAAAGTCCGAGCTGAGTTCTTCGCTGGCACAGGTTGGATTAAGAAAGCTGTATAGGGGATCAACTCCCATATATGTATTGTTTGACATTATCGGGTGTGTGAGTGCTCCAAATTACCTTTTTGCTGTTATGATGTGAAAATATTGCTAGTGTTGCATTTCACTCTACAGGGTGCATTAGTTTTAGATATTTATAGAGATTATGATTAAAATTGATATTTTACTCTCTGAGTTGAAGCTCACTCCTATTCAATATTTTTCCAGGCCACAGGAGGATATTTTTTAGGTTAATCTGCTTTTCTCCCTCGCAAGTCGTTTATTAATGTTTGTATAAACCTGTTAACTCTAGAATTTCCGCATGTGTTAGAAATAATTATTTGATTTGGGTCTGTAATATAAATTATTATTTTGGACCTGTAAACTTATTATTTTATGCATGTTGATGGACTGGATGAGGGAGCTGAGCTCCCATTTATTTTTATGACATTTGAGTATGTAGAGGGTGAGCTGAGCTCCCCAATTGATTGCATATTGTATTTACAGGTCGAGTGAGTCAAAAACTCTCCGTTGAAAGGTCCATTTTATGGCCGGACTCTATCCGGTTGAATTCTTGAAATTAGGCCCAAATGGGCTTTAGAGTTGGGTTAAGGAATAGTTAAGCTTACTACGGGCCTCGGGAGCTTTAGGCTGGCCCAGGTCCTAGTGCCGGTCCGACCCATAGGTTGGGTCGTGTCAATTATTATTATTTAAAATAAAAGAATAATGTAGTTTGAGCTTCACTTATTAATTATTACAATTTTCATCAATATTACTATATTAATATTTAATTTTTCTTTAATAATTTAAGTTACATTTAAGACTAATACATATTGTAACATATCTAATTAATTAATTAAAAAAGTAATTATCTATCATGTGTCGCAAATAAAGCTTGACTTACTTATTATTATTATTATTATTGTTCTTTTATAACCAACGACATTTTATTAAACCAAAGAAAGGGAAGACACATCATTATTGAAGCAAAGACACGTCAAGAGCAAGAACAGCAGAAACAACATTAGGAATATTTTCAATCCAAACATATTCTTGGTTCGTAGAAGAGAAATCATCCAACTTGGCTAACACATAGGCAACAGAGTTGTCAGATCTTTTAGTGAATGACCAAGAACAACGGTTCAGCAGGTGAGACCATTCAAAGCAATCTTGAATCACATACCCAAGGGGATTATGAGGAGTCTCCTTAGCTTATAATAGCTCAATAAGATGCTGACAATCTGATTCTGTAATTATATGAGGAAAACTCAATTCCACTGCCAATCTTAGGCCAAAGCCTCAGAGATATCTGATGTCCATGAGCCAAAAATGCACTTGAAGGTAGAAGCTAAAACATTACCAAATTCATCTCTAAAAATAACCCGTAGTTGAACCAGACCTGAAGAAGACATTCCAGCATCCACATTCAATTTGAAGAAACCTGGAAGAGGAGGGCACCATTTGTCAGCTAGAAACCTTTGGGATGGAAGAGAAGTAGCTGTGCAATGGGTAGCAGTTTGGTAAAATTTAGCTATAAGAACATCAGCATGAGAAATAATAGCACGAGGAGACCATTGAAGATTATCAAAAAACAACTTATTTCTAAACCTCCAAATTTAGTAACACAAACATGCAATGCGAAGCAATAAATGAGCGTCAGATGTGGCTAAGAGACCCAACCACTAGAGCTTGAATGAGTGTCCATCAACATCAAACACCCAATGCAGACCAACATGTTGCCATATAGGTTTAACCTGAGACTAATCTCGACAGAGGTGAATAATTATTTCTTCTTGGGTGTAGAGAAGACAATTGGGAACAACAGATGGTGGGTGACCACTTAACAAGTTTCGCGAAGGCAAAATATTTACTGCTGCATGCTAAACAAAGTTGATAACCTTTGGCAGACCAGGTATTTTCCAAATGGAATTCCATATGTGGCTAATAGTAGAGGAAGAAGATGTAGTAAGAGATAAATGATCGGATTGGAGCTGAAGGGAAATGCGGTATCACTACGACTAGAGTAGAGTCTAGATTTCTCAAAATGCGAAAGAAAAAAATCTAGTCAATTGAAAGAACTCAATGGAATTAATCGAATGTACTCATCATTGTCATCAATCACAATATGTAAAATTACAGTTTAGTCCTTATAATTGACCCTTTTTGCAAAACCTACCCAAATAAACTCTAAAAATTCTAAAACTTTGCCCCGCGGTCCTTAGCAATATTACTAGGCTATTGCAAAAAGAATCATAATTTTCTGAGCTACCACGAATATTTTATGAATTTTTAATCCCATTTAAGCACTAGAAAATTACGAAAAAGCAAGGTTCGGGTTTACCTATGCCGATTCCGACTCCGGGGACGCGCTCGGCACGTCTGACAATGGTGGGATAGCCAAAATCTCGATCCAATTCGAAGACTTTTTCGGTACCTACACGGACAACTGTCGAATTTCCGCGAATTGAAGGTACCTACACGAAGCCCATAACACGGGAGTTAGTATATAATTTTTACTAAATTTTCTAAGTTCATTTAAGGCTCGGAAAAATACTACGAAGTTCCATGGGACCCACCGAAAAACGGTGTCAAAAAATTTTGAAATTTATATTGTCGCGAAGCTCTCGACGAGTGGAGTGCTCTGGTACTCTCGGTTTTTTCGTGGGGTTCACGATTTGCGAGAAATCTAGCCCAAAAGTCAAAATGGGTTAAAACTTCCCGAATAAAAATTGGACAAACCAATCAATGGATTTTGGTGTTCTTGATGTCTATGGAAAGTTCTCGAGGTGTAGATGGTGTTTGACATAAGACCCGGCCCAATCGGTGGCCGGATCAGCCGGATTTCGGTCGGGAAGTCAAAACTGCGCGCGCGCGTTGGGTGGTCTTCGTGCGCATTTTTCGGCCGCCTGGAGCATCAGCCGGCAGTGGGAAGGCGGTGGGGCGGTGCGCCGGCAAGGTGGGGAAGGCTGGGTGGCGGCAGCGCCGCCGCCTGAGGGTGAGGGAGGAGAGAGAAAATGGGGGAGAGAGAGAGAGAGAGAGAGAGAGAGAGAGGAGAAGAGGAAAGGCGCGCGGCAAGAAAAAAAAGAAGAAGAAGGAGTTAGCCCGATTCGGCCGGTCAAATCTGGTCTGGTTCGATTCGGTCGGTTCGATTCAGGGTACCCGAAATTGAATTTTTACTCTGCCTTGGGACCAAAAACGAGGCCTCAAAATTTCAAAAAAATTCTAGAAAACTCAGAAAAATTTGTAGACTCCAAATATATTTTTAGTTTTGCCACGTGGTCTTTAAATTAATTTTTAAAAATCATCAAAATTTTATATTTTCGGGAAATCAAACCCGATTTCGAAAATCCAAAAAATTTCAAATAATTTTCTAAAATTTAAATAAAATAAAAATATTAATATTACTCATAAAATAATAAATTTAAAAATTTAGGGTGTTACAATCATCAACTGGGAGGAAGACCGACTCAAGTAAATCCCAATCCCAAGACCGAGATTGTTTGTCAATTAAGAGAGAAATTATGGCATCTATAGGCAATACAGCTGGGGGAGAGATGATCCTAAAAGAAGTCGATTGCGTAATCCATGGATCATGCCAGATTTGAACAAACTCTCCATTACCAATATGCCACCGAAGAGCCTTCAATAAAATCTCTTAACCATATAATATGCTCCTCCAAGTAAAGCTAGGAATTGAACCAACAGATGCCTGAAGAAAAGTACTTCGTGGGTAATAATGAGCCTTTAATACTATAACATGCAGGAAGTTGGAAATTGAATAAGTCGCCATCCCTGTTTAGCTAAGAGAGCTTTGTTGAAGCATAAGAAATCTCTGAACCCCAAACTGCCTTGATCTTTTAGAAGACACAATTTCTGCCATGAACATAAATGCATTCGCTTTTCAAGTCCACGTTGACCCCACCAGAAATGGCTAATCATCGATTTAAGCTCATCACAAAATGAAGAGGGAAGATGGAAGCATTGCATTACAAAAGATGGGATTGCTTGAGCTACGTATTTGATTAAAAGATCCTTAATAGCTGCAGATAAGAATCGCTCTTTCCATCCTTGAAGTCAAGACCATAATCATTTAAGTTATATTTAAGATTAATACATAAATTGCAACCTATGTAATTAATTAATAAAAAAAGTAATTGTATTTATTATACTATTAATTATTCAATAATAATAATAATGATAATAAATAATTGTTATTTAAAATAACAGAATTAGTTTGAGCTTAGCTTGCTAATTATTAATTATTACAATTTTTTAATATTATTATATTAATATTTTATTTTTATTTAATAATTTAAGTCATATTTAAAATTAATAAAATTGTGTAACACATATAATCAATTAAAATGAAGTAATTATTTTCATTATAATATTGATTGTCACTCAATTATCATAATAATTATTATTATTATTTAAAATAAAAAAATAATTGATTAATTAATTTCAATAATTGTGACCCCTTTTGGTAATTATTACATTCTTCTTTAATGTTATTAAATTAATGTTTTGTATTTTATTTTCATCATTGAAGTTATATTTAAAGCTAATACATATTGTAACCTATATAGTTAATTAATAATAAATAATTGTTTTTTAATAATATTGGTTTTCATTCAATTATTATTATTATTATTATTATTATTATTATTATTATTATTATTATTATTATTATTATTATAAAAAATAATTTAACTTAAAATTATAATTTAATTAATTTAGTTTGAATAATTGTTGCCTATTTTAATAAAATTTTCTTCAATTTACATTTAGTTGCAACTTTCTAATTAATTTATGGCCTAATTAATAAAACTTGCCTTATTTAATTCTTTTTATACTCCAGAATCGTTGTACTTGACTTTGCAAAATTATTTCCTTTGTCTAAAGCTAATTCTTAAGATTAATACATGTTGTAACCTATCTAATTAATTAATAAAAAAGCTATTATTTTATCGTAATATTGATTATCATTCAATTATTATAATTTTTGTTATCATTTATATTAAAATTTATAAATTATTTTTAAAAAAAAAAAAAAACAACTTCACTCAGCACAATCTTTCTCAATAATACAAATGCATGAGCTTGGGGCTCAATCCAAAAAAAATGGTTGTCAAAAGTTGAGGCACCTCTCCTCTGGCAATAGCATGAGTTGCTCTATTGACTTGACTACTAGCCCAGTTTATGGAGTAATTACATCCTTACTGTAAAAGAGATTTATAAAACAAGATAATACTACCAAATTCAGTTTGATTCTCATCAGAAGATCCCATAGCCAAGACAACATTCTGACAATCAACCTCTATGTCCACATCATCAATTGCATGATCTATCAACCAAAAGATAATATAATTTAGTTTAATACTATGGCTAAAATTTACAAAATATGTAAATATATTTATTCAATTAAATTTAATAATTTTCAAAATTATTTATTTACTAATCATAATGACATTTTTATAGTTTTAATTTATTTATGTATTTATTTTTATGAGATAATATATTTTAATTGTATATGTTAACTGATTTATTTTTTCATAAAAAATAAATTGCTAAAAAGTGTAAAAAAATGTAACTTCATTGAAATATCTAAATGAGATATGTAAGGATTAAAAATAAAATATTAAAATAAGAGTATTAGTAAATTTTAATAATCAAATTATATAAAAAATATTTTTAATAAAAAATAAAATATTAAAATTTAAATTAAAAGAAATAATTTCTACTAATGCACAAGTATTTAGCTAGTTAATTAATTAAGGAGATTATATTCTTTATACAAAAACTGCACCAATGGTGATATCAATATTTACAGAATGATTATGATGAATTAAAGGCAATAGAAAGATTTTAGGCTATAAATGTGGGATCATTTTTTAGATGAATATAGGAGAATTATGTATTCTATAAATATGGGAAATTTATTTATTCTATAAATAGATTTGAAAATAAAAGTGGTCTTTTATTATTTATTTTTATAAAAAAGTGCAAAAGGTATATTATTTTAAGTAATATACAAGTTATTAAATTAATTATGGGCTACTAATAGACGTAGTGGAAAAACTCACTGCTCTCTCAAAGGAAGAATTAGGTTCGATCATTGGAGAAAACATTGTTGAAAGAGGCAGATACAAATTCAAAGAGATTAATTTTTTTGTGGACCATAAAATGGATATAGAAAGATACTTAGTAAATCCAAAAATGGTAAGCCTAATAAATAGGTTTGCATATGGAGATGTTGTTTTATTTATTTATTGTTATGAAAAAAAGGTGGGAAAGTTATATTATTTTAGGAAATTAACAAAATCATTGAAGGATTGTTTAAAACGATTAATTTGGAAGGTTTTACTTCTTGCCAATTCTTGATTTTTATTACTGATTAGTGTTCCTTTCTCTGTAACTTATTAGAAAGCCTGCCTGATCTCACTAGTATTCTTGCCTGTAATTTTATTTTTCTTGCTTGAGAGAAAAATGGAGGAGTTGGGTTTCTGGAGCTATCAAGAGGTGAGTTATTTTCTTATTTTTTTAATCATCGAGATTAAAAAATTTTAATCATTGAGATTTTAATCTTTTTTTTTTTTCATCCATTCAATAAATTTTTTTGGATATCCTCTAATTCACTTCATATGTTCATATGGTTAGCCTTTGATGGTATTTAGCTTTGTGTTCCCTAACAAAGGATGAGTTTATTTCATGCATGTTTTGCGGCCATTCAAGGGTTTTTTTTTTTTTTTTTTTTTTTTTTTATATTTTTTCTTGAATTGAAATCAGATCGGTTCAAATTAAAATAAAATTTAAATTGAAATTGAATAAAACCGAATCAATCAAAATTGATACTAAATTAAATTCAAATCAATTGGGATTCTAGGCCAAATTAATTTCCAAAGAATCATCAAGAATCTGTTCTGTATAAATGTTCTGAGAGTGTGTGAAGTGCATTGATGAAAGGCTTATTGAACTTGGCTGAAATTTAGAGAGTTATATCATATAGTTCTCAAACTAATGCATCTGTTTTGAATTGGCAGAATATTGATGAGCTGAGACAGAAGCTTTTGTTCACAACCATTGAGCTAGAGTCACTAAAAGTTCAAGCAACTGAAGAGATGAGAAAGCATGAGGAAGTTGTGAAGCATTTAATTGATCTCCTGAAAATGGCATACAAAGAAAGAGATGAGGCTAAAGATCAGTTGCAGAAGCTTCTTAACAAGCTAATGCCTTTTAATTCTGATGAATTACATATCATTGTTCCTCAAGCACAACCCGACAGCCCCCTCGTTATACCCATGAAGGCAAACTCAAGCGTAACTGAATCTAACAGTGGCTCTTCCCCTGTCACTTCTCCAGATTTCTCAAGCATAAACATGGCTGATTCGACTCACATAAATTTTGTGAATAAGGCCTATGTTCAAGAATATACTGGCTCTTTATCAACAGGATTGGTTACTCCATCAGTTTCCAAGATTGATCCGGCTGATGCTGCAATTGATATTCTTATTAATGGAAAAGTCCTGCCTCAGAAAGGAAAACTGTTACAAGCTGTTACAGATGCAGGTCCTCTACTTCAAACACTAGTTGTTGGAGGGTCACTTCCCCGGTGGAGAAATCCTCCTCCACTGCAACAATTCAAAATTCCACCTTTTTCTATTGAAGATTGTGAAACAGCAAATACTATTAATCAGAAACAAGCTGCAAATGCAAATTCTGGTGCTCAGAAACCACAGAGTTTATCGTCTTACCTTGCTATGTCTAGTGGTTATTCTCGAATTTGCTTAGGTTCTATGCTAAATTTTACTAGTGGTGCTTCTGGTTCAGGTTTAGGCAGTTGTTGGCCATTAAATTCCGGCAAGCGGCAGAAGCTTCTCTGATATTATTATGAGACTGGATCCCTTTTTTCTTTTTTTTTGTAAAAATCAAATTTTCAGTGGTGTGATTGGTGCAAATGAGATATTTTGGGGTTTTTATGGCACAGCTAGACGGTTTATTTGCCTGCTTCTAGATGAGAAAAGTTAAATTTCTTGCTACTTGGTTAATTAAATTGCCACCATTTTTTTAACTGTGGTAAACATAAGGGAAATTCTTCTACTTCCTTCTTCCAGTCGAGTACAGGTTCAGTAGAAAAAACTCCCAACCGGAGCAGCTAAGTGGATGCCTTCGAGATTGCAAGACCTACGAGACAAAGGGCGAGAACAACACCAAGTAGCCTATTATTAGAATCCAGACTCCGGAAACTCCAGATAAAGTGCACTGCCTTCAATCCTACAAAGTTATCTTGAGCTTACCACTTCTATTCTACAATAATTTCTTTGAAAAACACAAGCAACTTATTTCGCTATTTAAAGGTTAAAAAAATCTTTATTGGTTACTTTGCTATCACTGTCTACATTGTCCCTAAACTGGAAAATATATAACACTGGTTAGCATCCTATATTCTCTGAGATGTTGGCAAAGCCATGGAAGCTCCCTGGCTGGGAAAATCATCAATTGAGATCATTGAGTTTTCAGCATACAACCTTTGGGACGTTAGGGGCATATATAGCCTCTCTGATGTTGGTGGTGCTCCATTATTTCTCTGAACAATTGTAGGCATAGGCATATACATAGTCTCTGATGGCGGTGGTATAGCATCAGCCTGTTGGGAAGCTGGAACCATGTCGGTCCTTTGTGATGGTCTGGTAACATACATCCTCTCAGAAGTTGGATGTGAAGTAATATCATGCCTTTGAGATGTTGAACCCATATGGTCATTCCTGTGAGCTGTAGCAGGTATGTATCGTTTCTCAGAAGTTGGAAACATGGTATCAGTTCTTGGAAATGTTTGACCCATACTGTCGTTCAAGTGAGAAGTTGCTATAAAGTCAAATAACCTCTCAGAAACTGGATGTACAGAAGCATCAGTCCTATGTGAGGCTGGAGTTATGCTGTCACTCCTATTTGATATTGGAACCATATTGTCATTCTCATGAGATGTTGACACATATACACAATCAGAAGTTAAAGCCATTGCAGGATCAGTCCTCTTGGATGATGGACCGACATTGCCATTCCTCTGAGAAGTAGGCATGTAAATCCTCTGAGCAGTTGAAGATATGCTTTCAGTCCTCTGAGATGTTAGGGGTAGATTTTCATTCCACTTGGACGTTTGAGGTGTATAAATGCTTTCAGATGTCTGTGGTATGGTTAGTGACATTTCTTGGCTTAATGAATTCCCATCTGTTGCAGGATGTATAGCGAGTGATCTCTCTCGGTCCGATAAATCCTGCTCAACTGTTGGAGATAGAACCAGAGACGCCTCCTGGCCTGGTAAATCCTCATCAACTATTTGTGGCATAGATGATGCTCCCGAGTTTGGTAAATCCTGGCAGTAGTTCTCCATGCTTTGGGGAATCTCTCTCTGATGCTATTGACATATTTGGGGACACTCTCTCATTAGGTAAACCTCTCTCAGGTGCAGAAGAAATTCCTTGGTTTGCTTCCACATCAAATGATGTAAGAATGGATAATGACACTCCTAGGCTAGGTAAGCCCCCCCATTGCTGTGCCACTGTTTTAATCTGGGTATAAAATTGCACACTTGTCTTTCCTGCCATCAATAGAAGAAAAGGAGGAAAAAACGATTATAACCGCACTTCATAAAAGGGTTCAACCAACCATGCCAAATGTAACCAGAGATCGAGAGAAAAATGTAACCAGAGATCAAGAGAGGGTAAGGTTTCAAGTAATTATACCACAAAAATTGAGATCGCCAGTAAAAGAAGCCTTTGGTTCATTAGATGAGGAAAATGGCACTGGAACTGGAACAGGAACATTGATTCCAACCTGTCATACCCATTCCATGTCGGAAATTGATATGCAGTTCAAACTTACAGACTCAAGAAAGACTACCATGAGCACATCCTGTTTAGCTGTACACAATCTCTCTCTATAATGAATCCCACACAGCAGGATAGGAAGGCACATTCCCATTCCTTCGATTGACTGATCAAAAGTACTCTCAAACAGTGTAAATTTCTAGACAAAATCTAAGCACAATAACTGAAACATCACAATCACACACAGAGTTCATAATATTCATTTCCCCACACCCCATCCCACCACCCCCACCTCCCAACCTTTCTTCTCCCACCAAGAAGGCCTTTTCTACCTTGAATGGTAAGAACTGATATGGCTTAAAACTTATAATGTTTAGCCCACATATTTCCCACCTACTTAACTACAAGTTTGGTAAGATCTTCTGGATAATGAAAAAACAAGACAAAATACCAAAAAAAGGCTGGTCCCTGTATGGCAGAAGGAGAAAAAGGTTGGCTTACCATCCCAGCGTCAATATCATTCTGGAACTTTCTTGCAGCAACACCAGATGATGTAAATATTGATGCTCCATTACCATACCTGCCAAAGCAAGGTTAGAAGAATTCAAAAAAGATGGGAATTTCAGGAATTACTAAGGCACTATGCATTATGCATTTTAACAAATTATCGTATAAAATAGACCAAATCAACACTTTTGCTCTTCCCAAATTTTAAACCCTATACATTTCCAGAAGTCAATTCTTTGCAGGATTTTGATAGCAGAAAAAAGCTAATCTTAGTCACAATTTATAAATCTCTTTGCGAAATAGGTAAGATATGGGACAATTTTAATCTAATTCTACCAAGAAGGAAGAAAAAAAATATCTAGAAGTCATGATAAGACCTAAAATTATCATGTGTTATAATTTAAGATAATAAAAAAGTTATAAACATGCTCACTTAGCTGCATGAGAATTAAGAAAGTGAAACAAATACCTGTTTTTATTTACAATGGTTATAGCCTCTTCTAGACTGTCAGCCTGTGGATTGTCAAACAACAGATATTTTTTACCAGTCTCCAACTACTGTGCATTGCAGTCACATGAAAGTAAGAGAAATATACTAATAAAAGAGTACCTGCATACAAAGAAGAACTGGGCCAAAAATTTCTTCCTGCTCAACACAAACATTGCCGTCAAGAATAAGGCAAGGTCTTTGGTTCAACTCCTCAACTGAGAATCATAAATTATCATGTCCACTCATTCTGAAGCATAACATGGTTAAAAGAATGAAAAAAGATACCTTGTAGCAATCCATGTTGACCGTCACATCACATAAGATAATAGGACCAACAAAACTTCCTTTCTCATATCCTGGAACCTACATAATGAAATTAGTATAAGCTTTCATGCACAAAATGATTGAAGTAACTCCTTAGTAATAGAATAAAAGGTCACTAAACGTTCTTGGCGTCTTGTGTATGTTGTTTCTATACCAGGCAGTTACTTAAATCCTCTCAAGAAAGAAATGGAACAAATACCACAATGTTTCTCCCATCAAGAAGAAGCCTAGCACCATTGTCAACCCCACTCTGAACTAATCTGCATATGCGATCCTTTACCTGTGAATTTAGCATCACAGAATGCCCCATAAGACAACTTCAAAATAAGTAATTGAATTAATCAAGCAAGAAAGAGAAACATTGAGAACAAAATGGCATTCTAACTGCCAATACATACACAACTGAATTACTTTCCTTTTTTGATTAAAAAAAAAAAAAGAGGAAACTTCATTAGCAGAAAAGAAAGGAGTTCCCAACATGTAACATAAAGTATCATCCTATCCTATCCAAGAATTAAGCTCGTCATCAATGAAGAGTAAATAAGAAATGTCATAAAAGAATTTGCACATTATACAAGTCAGCACTCAATGCCACTCCCTTTCTGTTGAGCAAGTAAACTAGAAAAATTCAAATATTTGTGTGTTCACCTCTTTGCTAATCACTGGACCAATGTCTGCAGTAGGATCAGTGCCTGCATTCACTTTAAGTGCTTTTGCACGCTCCACAAGTTCGTCTTCCCTAGAAACATTAATAAAATACCCAAGTTGATGCTATAAGTTATGCATGGTTAAAAGCAATGAAAGACCAGCATTTTCTCAGATTCAAATTGCAAAGCAAATGGACCAGACCTGGCCAACAACACCATCTAAAGTTATATGGGCATAATCAAGCCAAAGTTTTTGATGCTGTTTCATGCAGACAACAGGAACACGCATCGGCTCAATATTGAGAGATGCTAGGGCAAGGATAGCTTGAGGAAGAAAGCAATGCTTGTCCCTGCTGTCCAGGCAAAACAGCCTCAAATCTCAGTGCCAATGCTTGAGTGTTCATAATCATATCTAAGAGATGTTTACAACCGGTGCACACAGCTTCTTAGTAAACGACTCAAGCATAATTTAGCAGCTTAAGAAAGAGATGAGATTCTTGAACAATCTTTTAATGGAGAAAGAACAGTATCTTGTATATGAAAAAGCAGAAGAAAGCCAGAGAATGAAAAACCACATTTAAAGTCTCTGTTTCTTTATGTTATTCACTTTCATATTTTTAGCCCTCAATTTCTCGACAAAAATCACTTTTTTTTTGCACGCATCTCTTATCAACAGATTCCATTTCTTACTCAATCTGTGATACACAAATTGAAGATACAAATCTCCACAAAATTTTCGGAGCAGAATTATAGAAACCCAATTGAAATCATATTTTTTCCTGAAGGAGACCATTAATTTCAATTCCAATCCTTATAATATAGTTGACTAAGCACAGGGAAGAATCCCCAACAAGTCTTCAAGTAAACAAGTCACAGTACCATGCTACTGATCCTCCAACAAAAATAGCTGTGCTCAGAGCCATACACCGTTGTCCTGCAGCACCAAAACCAGCAGCGACCAAAGCATTCAAAGTATCATCCATGCTTGCGTCCGGCATGATAATTGCATGATTTTTTCCTCCTATATTGGACTAAGGAGTCAACACAACAATGAGTTATACAGCCTAATTTAAGTGGACCTAGGATTCGCAACCTAGTCTACAAATTACAAAAAGCCACGTGTGTATGTGCCTGTGCGTGTGCATGCGAGAGAGAGAGAGAGAGAGAGAGAGAGATACTTATATTTAATGAAATAAGTGTGTTAACCTGAACACGTTTGCCTCTAGCAGCTGCCCTAGCATGTATGTGCATGCCAGCCTTGAAACAGGTAAACAAACCACAAAAAAAAAAAAAAAAAAAAAAAAGCATGTGAGCATCAAATAGTCTGTTCTTGATGGCTTTAATATCACTGAAGATCAGAATAAGTCAACAGTACAGATTTAATAGCAGCACTAAAAGAGACTAATGGAATTATGGAAAGTCTTCTTCTTATTTTACAAGGAAAATTCCATTAGAATAAAGGATAAAAGCAAATAGTTAATATAATATTTACAACAACCGAAGAACATTAACCCTCCAATAAGATTGCAAGCATGTGTGAACACTTCAAATTTAAATCATGACATGATAAGTTGCAGAAACATAATTGTAAGCAGGAAGCACAGGAATTAGAAACTTACAATGTCTGAACCAATGAATGATATAGCTTTTATATCATCGTCATCACATATGTAATTAACAATATCCTGCACATATTTATTCCAAGTTATAAGAATTTTAATGAAATGTCCAATATACTCACAGAACCCAAATGACCAGAACCCTGTCCATTTCAGTCTTTCTCAAATTTGTCTCTACTAAGTACTAATTTAAATGCACACCAAGTCATTCCAATAGGAAAGGCATTCTATAAAGCATCGTGCATAATTCCTAGTCACACTAGTGGGCAACACCAGGTAACAAACTTAAACAGAACAAGACAATTTTCTCTAACCAGAGTGAGACCATCTTCTCCAAAATTCTATGGCCTTAATTCAATCCATCAATAGCCTATATTCCAAAGTTTGGCTACAACGCCAACAACCAAGTCAATTCCAAAACAGGAAATCTTTAATACCAATGAAAATTCCTTTTAAGAAAACTATAAAGTCCAGTCAGACTCCTTTCTCTCTTTTGTAAGGGGCAGGGGCAGCATTAGTTGGGCAACACTCCATCAATGGAGCAAAAAAGCAAGGAAATGCTGCTAACCTAAGAAAGGGCCCCTGGTATATCAAACCTCAAAATTACATGCAAAATTCCATTAATACTCTACAAAAATTCATTGTGTAAATGATAAAAAATAAAAGGCCTCCTAAGAAGCAAGGCTTACATTGGTGCCATGAACAATATTTAAGACACCATCAGGCAAACCAGCCTCCATAGCCAGTGCTGCAAGTATCATTGAGGCCCCTGAAAGCATGGAGTCAGAGATATTACCAATCATATTTATTTCCAAGAGATATTCAACATAGGAACATTGGTTGCAAGATAAAATGCATCTAATAATAGTTATTAAAAAAAAAAACCTATACGGTAACATATGTAGATCTGAATGTCTTCCCAAACAAGGTGGAGAGATTCTTCTCTTTCATGAACTTTAAGGTGGGGATAGGTTGACATAAAAAAGGTATGATGATGATCCTTCAAAAAAACCCCGAGTCCTGGGCTCTTTTTATTGGCTATGGATGGAAAAGCCTTCAAGAATTCTTGTCCTACCTTCACAGATGATTTTATGGCATAGGCCAACGCTTTTGTGAGGGGTGCTCAACATTGGGAGCTAGACTAATTCTCAAATTTTTAAACTGTTGTAGAGCGTGAGGCGGTGAGTAAATTAGAACAAAGATTTAAGGCTCAAATAAGTTGAGCCATTCATGAGCTATTCTATGCTTGACTGGATCCTCCTTGCTGGGAGCAAATATGTATGTATAAAAAAAAAAAACAAAAGAGTTAATCATGTAGCTTGAAAGTTATTTGGCTCCTCTTATTTATATGGTCTTCCCAAGTTAACAAAGTCAAAAGGCAAATATCTTATATAATAGAAGTTTCTCATAATGAATCAGAAAATATACCTTTTCACAATTTGGAAAAGTTATCTAGTGCAAATTTTGTCAGTCTTACTCTAAACCAAAGATTTACCAACAGAGAAAATCCTTGAGCAATAAACAATAGCCAAAATAGGAACAAAATTCGAAGTTATAGAGTTTGGATGCAAAATAAATTCATTTATTTTAAATGAATGAATTGAATTCATCCAATAAAGGTTCCTATTTCCAGCAATCTTCAATGTCTCGCAAAAGCATCATAAAAGGAAAAAATAAAATAAAATAAACATCATAGAATCACCTGGATTTTTCTCACATGGCTTAAGAACAAATGTATTTCCACATGTAACAGCAATGGGGAACATCTGCAAAAATAAAGAAAAATTAAAGAGCACAAATCTTTTTTTTTCTTTGTTTTATCCTAGATTATGCTAAAGGAACTATCATAACACACATTTAAATTATAAAAGATAACTGAAAATCTACAACCAAAATTACAAAAGTGGGCAATGACTAATCAAGTTAGCTTAATTATCAGTTATTACAGGTGAGGAAGTCTCGAGGAACCATGGAAGGGTTTAAAATGTAAGAGTCATCTTTCACTACATGTAACTTAGAAAGGGTAAAAAGAAAAGAGACGGAGAGAAATGATCACCAAAGAAAGAAACTACAAAGTATAGCACATACCCACAAGGGAATCATAGCTGGAAAGTTAAAAGGGCATATCCCAGCACAAACACCAAGTGGTTCTCTAATGCAGTACGTATCAATTCCATTGCATGCATTAGGAACAAACTCCCCCATTTGCAAAGTTGCCATTCCACAGGCATGCTCAACTACCTCTATATGAATAAATAAGCATTGAGGTCAATGTCAATAACTAGGCAACATACTGTAATCGATATTCTCAAAATATAGGGAAAAAGAAAGGCAATGGGAAACCTTTATAAATACTGACCTAAACCACGAAGTACATCACCCTGGGCACCTTTGAGTGTCTTACCCTGTTCTAAGGTAATATTCATTGCAAGCTTATCCTGGAAATAATTTTTGGACACATTAAAAAAATATATTTACAGAAAAACAAAGTATTAAGAACACAATGCTGGCAAACCAACCATATCCCTGTGAATAAGCTCCTGGAGTTTGAACATGATGCGTTGACGAGTGGCAATTGGGGTGTTCTTCCATGAAGGAAAAGCTTTCTTTGCTGCAATAACTGCATCCTTGAACTCTTCATAGGTGGTTAACGGAACTTCAGAAACAACCTCTTGTGTTGCCTAATTAAAAGATGAAATAATTAACACCATTAATTTAGAATACCCCTACCAAGAGAAGGAAAAAAAAGGGTGGTAGATATTATCTTACAGGATTTATCACATCAATTATAGTAGACCCTTGTGACTCGACAAATTTTCCTCCAATAAAATTAGGAACTTTCAGCTGCAATCAATTTGCAGAAAAAGGTTTTAGGTCAAATCCATTCAATCACTGATTGACAGACAGAACAAACTAACAATTCAAATATGTCAAACCCTACAGGCTGGTTGTTTTGCTTTAGCGACCCTTCAGAGGAAGTAGTCCTTGTGTTTACAGGAACAGACCTGTTAGGTCTCCATGACTTCAAACTTTTCTCTGCAAAAGGGAGTAATAGACAAAAAGAAGAAAAATAAAATCCCCATCATGAACAAAATTGAAGAGGAATAGATAATGCTTCATTTCAAAAGCTTTCTGGTATATCAGAAAATTTTTGCCACAACTATGAAACATTTCACATGAATTCTCTGTATTTAACATGCATATGAAAACCTAAAATAAAGAGGTTAGGTTAGATTGTTATTATCACACCAAAGAAGCCTCAATTTTAGTACAAATCACATTGCTTAGTTCTTTCTTTTATTTCTTTTAACTTTTTTATTTTGTTGGGGGTAGGGGAGGTGCCATAATGAAGTACCCTTTTCCTTAACTGCCGGAGGACTAATTCCATATGAAAAACCTTTGATGAGAATCTGACCTGATAAATTTCCTAGACGAATCTTAGCTTTGAGGTTGTACAAATGTCTAGGTGTTGACTGCAACTCAGGATTGCTTTGCTTAAGTGCTTTCAGGACTTGTCGCGGTTTTACACCAGCATCAGTCATCATTTTAATTTGCCTAACCTCCTCTTCAGAAAATCGACGACTATAAGGATGCTCTGACATGTCTTTTAAAGGTTCATGGTTGTGGTCTCCATTTTTAATAGTAAGTACCCACACATCATCTTCCTTCTTACCAATTGCTTCAAATGGACAATTTATAAGCCGTGAACATGCTTTTCTTTTACGCTGGCTTTCTTCAATCTTGCGCCTATTACGATAAACACCTCCTCTATCACAACCAAGGATAACTCTCCGGTCCTTCCTAGACTTTTTAATGGTTACCACATATCCTTGACTAGCCCCAAAGTCACGAACATATTTTATGAGCTCTTCACGATCTTGAAAAGTTCCAGATTCTGGAGGAAGCATTTTATACTGACCCATATACTCCATTCGACTTTGAGTTTCCTTTTCAGATTGCAGAAAGAAATAACCTAACAAGCCAATTATTTTCCAATTTAATGAATTCGATGGATAGCTAAGACACAAAGAATAAAGCAATAGTTCTTTTTCAATCACATATAAAAGGGCCAAACTATACTACTCCATTACCATCCCTCTTCCCCTTTTACATTTTTTTTTCTTTAGAGCCCTCCAACTTTTCTGAGAGCTGTATCGAACTACGTAGGAAACTTTGGTCAATCCAATCACATTTCAATGCTCAAAATGAACACCAATTGAAATACACAATTAAAGATAAGAACTGACCACTTGAAATCAACGCCTCTACAAGTCTAACATTGAAATCAACCACTGAATTCTCATCTCACCACATTAAAATCCCAAAAGAATCCGATGCCCCGAAATGAATCCAATCTTTCATTTATCGGTTTCGTTCTATGCACTTACCGAATTAGAGATGGAACAGGAGAAATTTAGGTTTCGGAGAGAACAAAGCTTTTTCTTTGAAGCAGTAAGAGAGGGAGATGAAGGTTGACGAGAGTCTCTATACTGCAAGCACAGTATCCGAAGTTGAAAGAGATCTGCAAATCGGAAAAATTAGTGGCAGCAGAGCCGCTGAGGGCGGAGGAGCGACGGCAGTTGGCAAATTTAGGGTTTTGATGGAATTGTTTTACGTTTGAGCGTGAGAGAGGAAATTGTGAGTTGGAAGTTGCAGTGATAATTTTGATCTTGACACTTTTAAGCTCGTTCAGCAATATAATTTTTATTTTTGGTTAATTTTCTTTTTAAATCTGCTGTTGTGATTGAGAATTTTTTTTTTTTTAGTTTGAGATATTTAAAAATTTAATTATTTATAAATAATTAAATATATAAAAACATTTTTTTAAATAATAGAAATAATATTTGTGATTTTATTTATTTCAAAAAAAATATTTGTATATTTTTAATCAATATTTGTGTATTTTATTAATTAATACTTTTTGTCATTTTTATACCACCCATTTAAAAAAAATTTTAATTATAATATTTATATTAAAACCTAAACTACATCATTAATAATTATTTAATTTATAAATAATAATTAGTAATAATTTTATTGTTTACAAAATCTTAATATTAATAAGGTTGTGAAAGATTAGTTTTTAAAAAAATTAAAAATAATAAATTTTATTTCAATGATATTTAAATTATTTTTAAAATTATAAAATTTAAAATTAAAGCATCAATAAAAAAGCATCAATAGAGCATCAATCAGAGTTAATTATATTTTAAAAATTCTAATAAAAATTTTAAAATTGGGGATTTGTCAAACAAAATAAAGGAATTTTAAGTTATGGCAATTTTGATCAATTATTTTGAAGATTTTTTTTTTTTAACATACTAAATTGCATTAAAAGTACATAGGGTGAAGATGTTTAAATTGGGTCTAACTCCTGCAAGGAAAGAAAGCCCACAGTGAAATATGCAATTCGCTCAATAAGAACAATCAGCCCAGTCGAACCCACCGAAACCCAAACCAACTAAGCAAACCCAACTCCAAATCTAGAGCCCTGGTTGAAAAGAGCCATTAACAGAGAATCGCACTAACCATTATTTAGGGTTGCCATCTTCACAAACGCTAAGCAGACCGAAGCAAAACAGCACGAGTCAACAACGTAAGTAGCATAATAACGTTGCCCATCCACTCATAGAATTTCAATGGGACAGCATGAGCCTCCCAATTTCTGCAACAAGGACATGAAAAACTCTAGCACACTATGCTGACAAGAAGGCCTTTCTAACCGTGGTATGGAAGTGGATTCCGAAGATGCAAAATGGTAAGAGCAAATGAACTCTCTCAACATGAATAGCAACCCAATAGAGACAAGACCATATGTCATTGCCTCTTCATCAAGCAGTAGCACAACAATTTAGACACTCTTTAAGTATTCAAAACATGCCCTCACACTAAAGATCAGACTTGTATGCAGAGATGAAAACCAAACACCAGCGGTTAAAAGACCCATTTATAGTTTAACCCAGTTGGGGAAGGGCTTTCTGCTTCACCAAGCAAGATAACTAAGAAACAGATTTCGGTTTAAATCGAAAAATCAAATCGAATTGAGTCAATTTGATTTAATCGATTCAATTTTAAAATTTAATCAGTTTGGATCGGTTTATAAATTTTGATTATTTTGATTAATCAGTTCGATTAGATTATTTTCATAAAAAAATAAAAAAAAAAGAACCGAACCGAAATTACTAATATATATATATATATCAAGAAAATCCTAAGATTTTTGAATTTTTATTTTTAAGTTTTTTTTTATATTTTTGTTATTAAGATTTAATGTTGAAAATATAAAATTTTACAAATTTTCATTTGATCAATTTAAAACTAAACCGAACTGATATTTATCGATTTAGTTCGATTTTCTCTTAATAGTTGATTTGATTCGATTTTTAAAATTTTTTATTTTTTATTTTTAATTTTATCAGTTCGATTTGATTTGAAATCAAACCGACTATTTACACACCTCTGCAATAGACGATCAGAGCTAAACGAACACGAGATGAGCAACAGCGATGAAACTAAATTTGAGAGAAATTTCTCTATTTTAAACAACGAGATAAGAGGAGTATTAGTATATGATAAAGAGAATAACAATTAAAAAAAGGGAAAGCTTGAAAATGTGTGATATTGACTTTGAGGGTAAATTAAGAATATGTAATAACGTGATATTTAAATCTTAATTTATAACGTGATAGTTATACTATAACTTTTTAATAACTAAAATTAATAATTATTTAAGAAAATAATTATTAAAAATAATAAAAAATTAATCATATTATTATAAAATAAATAAATAACACATTAAAATATAATAATAAAATAAGTCTTTAAATATGCATTATAAGGATTTGTTTTTCAATTTTGAAAGATATTAACAATTTTTTTAATTTTTTAAATTAGAAATTTGTTTTTCTATTATTAATAAGTAAATATATTTTTATTTTTTATTTGTTTATAAAAAAAATTAAATTTAAATTTTAAAAAAATAAAATAAAAAATAGAAAACAGAAAATTTTTCTATAAGAAAACAAATCCTTATAATTTAGAGCTAAAAAAGGAAGTAAACTTTTTTCTCTCACAAAATCACATCCATTACTTCACCTCATTTGTAAAATTTATCATAAATTTGCTAACCTAGTTTTGATTTCAGTCTTCGTTGTTTGGTTTTTGGTCTCCATAGCCAATTTTGTTCTTTGAAGATTCGATCTTCATTTTCACTCTCTACAACCTCTCTTGGAAGACCCATTTGTTTTCTATTAGCTTTGAAATTTCTAAAAAAGCTCTTATTTCCCATGCTAGCTTTTCTTATTGATTTGCTTCTCGCTCCATTTTACAGAAAAAAATTTACGCTGAGTTAATATTGGATGTCAATTGTAGAGGCGGAATTGCCAAGAATATTGAAGCTAATAATTGACAACAAAACTTGGTTAGAAGGAAAACACCAAATTCACTAACCAATTTCAACAATCCCCCCTTGGATAACAATCCTCCCTAGTGCATTCTCAAGTTCATCAAACAAAAATGAGAGACTTATGAGAAAACATTTGAACTTTACACCTAGTTATATAGTATCATAGAGAAAATATGGTTAAATATTTATTTATTTAATTTATATATATAATTAATCAGGCTATTTCATATTAAATTAATTAAAATGTTGAATAATATATGTATCGACAGTATTAGGAGTGAGTACTATTCAGTTTGAACTAAATAAATCGAACCAAACTGCTTTAATTCGATAATTCTGTTCAGTTTTTAAAATAATTCAGTTCGGGTCGATTTGATTTTGCATTTTAAAAATTTCGATTATTTTAGTTCGATTCGGTTTTGGATAAAAAAATCAATTGATCGGAACCGAACAGAATTACTTTATTGATTTTACATTGATTTATTTTTATAGGGAATTTATGAATTATATGTAATTATATATATATATTATTTAATTTTAGCGATTAATGGTTATTAGGTTTAAACCTAAATCAAAATCAGACCAAATAAAATGAAAATCAAGTCTAAATTAAAAAATTTATCCAAACTCAAAAATCAATCAGGTCAAACAGAACCGAACAGAAATAGAGCAATTCGATTAGATTTGTCATTTATTTCGGTTTTTAAAATATAATAATTCACTTAATTCTATTTTGATGATTCAGTTCAATTCAATTCGATTTGAACCGAATACTCAGGTTTAGACACTATAACATGAGTGGCTTAAAGTGTTTAGGAGATTTTGTTTTAACTTTTGTGATGACATTTTTGCCCTTAGTTTTGTGAGTAATGATAACTGTGTATTTCTTTTTTTTCTTTTTTCCCTTACTGTTTAATACATATCGTATATTATATTAACTTTTCATTTTTTTTTTAATTTTATAATAATTTTTAATAATTTTTAGTTTTATATTAATTTTCATAAACAATTTGGATTGCATTATTTACGACTTAGCCATTCAAGCAAAAATTGTTTTAATTGTATTCTTGGTAGATTAGTTTTTCTAAAATACAATGTAGCATATAAGAGATTTATTGTTATAATAATGATAATAGCTAATAAAAATGCTTAATATTAATGAAATACATGCATATTAAATAAATTACATCAATAATATTAAGCCACATTATGATAATAATAAATAAATTTATTATTTATGTATAATCACCCTTAATTTTTTTTTCGATAGATAAAATACAGGCTCACACGATTAGTGGCAGCAACCCCAATGAGTCAAACGTGTTGATGGGTACCCGATCAGTCTGTTGAGTTTTTCTCAATTTTAGTAATATGCAGGCAAGGGTCCAGGAGGAGTGATTCTGGACATAGTAGTATAGAGACAAGATAGGAAACTCAATAGCTATGGAGTAAAGGGCCGTCAAGCACCAAAGGAGTCATAGATCTTCAAGGAGTAAGTTTACTTCAGGATGAAGGCTAATACAAGTAAGGAAAGGACAATTAGGATGAAAATAGGAAACAGGAGGGATTATATTTTTTAAAACATTTCTTGCACTCTGAAAGTGAAAAAGATGGTTGTGTGCATAAGCTTAGAGTTTTGGAGGGGTCATGGAGGGTGAGCTTCCAGGAGGAAAACTGTCTAGAGTAGGTATGAGAAAATTGGGTGTATTGGAGGAGTCGGCCATGAAGATAAGTGATAAGATAGAGACAGAGCTGATAAAGTGAATAGTATTGGGTCTTGAGAGGAGGTCTGGGATAAGGTTATGTTTTCTTTTAATATGCTGAGCCTTGAGTTTATATTTAGAAAACTAGTCCTTGAGTCTCAAAAGCTATGGTTCAGGAAGTGCCTTATTTTTTAAGTCTAAAATTCTTGGGAAAGAGGAGTTGTCCATCAGTACTGTAAAGTGGTGATCAATAAGATGAAGTTCGAACTTTTTGATGCCATATTTGACTGCAAGGATTTCTTTATAGAATGAGTGATAATGTTGTTCTGTAAGCTTGAACTGTCCACTAGCATAACCACAAATGTCTTTGTGACCATTATGAGATTCAATCAATAAGGCATCCCAGTGAATGTCACTAGCGTCAGTCTATAAAATTCTTTCACCGTGCCAGGAATCTTGAGAGGTGAAGGATGCTGGGCTTCTGCTTTAAGTGCTTTGACTGCTGCCATCTGTTCTGGTCCCCATGGTGGGACATTTTTTTTTAGCATTTTTGACAGTTGACTAGTGTGGACTGAGATATGTGGCAAGAATCGTCGGATATAATTCACTATTCTCAAAAACTATTGAAGTTGTTTGTTGGTTAGATTCTTATCAGGGAACTTGAGGAGTTCGACAGCGATATGTGGACCGGGCTAGTATTTGACATCTTTGAAATGCATACCCAAGAACTCAATCTCACAAACGGGGTAAATAACTCTTTTTCTCAAAGAGCATTATAAAGTGGGCTTGGACAATGGAATGGAACTGGGCTAATAACTATTTGTGGTTGTGGATATTTTCTGAAAAAGAAGAATATCATCAACGTAGATCAGGGTACTGTGCAAGATGGGTTCAAAAATACGGATCATGGTTTTTTAGAACAATGAGGGGGCTGTCTTGAGGCCAAAAGGCATTACAGTCTATTGGTATTGGACTGTAGGGATTCAAAAAGCTATTTTGAGCCTATCTGAAGGATGGATACCAAGTTGTTAAAATCTAGCTTTAAGGTCAAACTTGAAAAAGATATGGGCTTTGGAAAGTTGGGTAAACAGGACATCAGTTTTGGGTAATGAAAATTTGTCATCTTGGAGGAAGTGGTTAAGAGGTTTATAGTCAATGACTAGCATCTTTTTATTCCAAAGCCTTTCTGATCTTTTTTCAACGTAAAAGGCTTGGCAAGCTCGGGGTGAATTCGTGGGCTCAATGTGGCCTTGTTGTAACAATTGCTTGCACTTTGCTTAGGCTAAGGCTAGGTCAGGAGGAGTCATACCTAGGTGTGATGCTTTGGTGGGATTGACATCCTCATTTAATTTAAAGGGTAGATGGATAAAGAAAGCTTCGTTCTTCCAAGGAGAATGAGAGTAAATCAGTTCATGATTTTTTGATTCAACCGATTATATTAGTTTGAGTTTCAAAACTATAATAAAAAGGAGGGACAGACTTATAATAATATGCAGAAATATAATTAAAAAAATTCATAATTATTAAATATTAAAATAAAATAAAGGGTATTTAATCTAAACATAGAAAATATTAACTTTAGAATAAAGATTTATATAGTTGAAGTGGAATGGCCATTAAAGGAAATAAACTCTCCAACGGTACGTAGAATTCAAATTTGAACGTTCCCCGCCTACTCCACTCTCTGTACGCTACACAAAGAAATGCAAAAGACCTAAGATTTCCATTCTTCCCTCTTGTTCTAATTCT
The DNA here is from genome assembly GCF_030052815.1 of Hevea brasiliensis. Taxonomy (NCBI): domain Eukaryota; kingdom Viridiplantae; phylum Streptophyta; class Magnoliopsida; order Malpighiales; family Euphorbiaceae; genus Hevea; species Hevea brasiliensis. The sequence goes on from NC_079502.1 coordinate 91,261,761, forward strand.
AAACGAATCTTTGTCGCAAGAAAGCTTTCTTTTCGATTGTACCTAAACTTGTTTCCCATTTCTCAAACGCCCCAAAAAGCTCTGATCTTTATGGATGATACCCAATTCAACAATCCGTACCAAGACCCAGAAACCCTATTCCCAAATTCCTCTGTTTCTGAGGTTTTTGAGTGGGGGAATGATGTCAAATTGGACGAAGAAAGTAAAGATTCCGTCATTGATGGAGATTGGGATTCCTTGGTTGATTCCATGCTTTGTGACTCAAATTCAAGACTAATCCCATCTGGGTTTGCTAGGTCGAATTGCACAGGTTTGTATTCCAGTCCAATATCATGTTATTTATGCTGCAAATTTCGCCTATTTTTCTTCTTCTTCTTCTTCTTCTTTTGATAAAGAAATGATGATTACGGAAGGAAATTAGGCAGCGAGTCTTCTATATTTACTTGATAAGGATTTGATATTTGAAAATAGAGAATCCTCATGAAAATATCCTCTTTAGTTGCATTTTTTAATGTTATATTTGATGACCTAGTTGTCTACTTTTCTACAGTTAAATAGATCAATAAATAAACCGTTCTGTCTTAGGATTATAGTCTGAGGTAGCAGCTTACTTTTGCAATTGATGTATAAGATTTTGTTAATTCTGGAGTTTCAACACTTTTAGGAAATATAATGGTTGCTAAAATCTTTACTGTTGTTTTTACCAGATGAAATTGTGATGTTTGTAAATGCTGGATGTGAAGCTTCAATTGAAGCAGATTCCACTGTCAAATTTCTGGGTGACACCAATTTTGAAGGAGGAAATGTTTTACGAACCAATGAGCTTATAAATGAGGCCGTAGATTACCCATTCATCTATCAGTCTGCAAGATTGGGTAACTTTTGTTATCGGTTCGATAATCTTCCTTCCGGAGGCTATCTTGTTGATCTTCATTTCGCAGAGATTATAAATACAAATGGGCCTAAGGGAATGAGAGTATTCAATGTATTCATGCAGGAAGAGAAGGCAAGTCAACTAAGTAAAATATACTTTGATTGCAAACTTTGGTCTTTCTTTTTTGGTCTTCTTTGAGAGGCATAAGAAAAATTGGTGCTTATAGTTTTCAATTTTGGGAAAAATGGCAGGTCTTAACAGAATTTGATATCTTTTCTGTTGTTGGAGCCAATAAGCCGTTGCAATTAGTTGAATCAATGGTCTCAGTGAAGGATGATGGAATACTTGTTATAAGATTTGAAGGGGTTATGGGAAGCCCAGTTGTTAGTGGAATTTGCGTAAGGAAAGCGCCTAAGGTGTCAGGTAACATTGTTATTAGTTATGTGGTTAAATTCATCCTTTAGGATCTCAAAATATCATAGCAGATTAAACAAAATTTCAAATTTTCCTCGCTTGTGAATGAGTACAGTTCCTTGCACGTCACAAGAACATCTCAAATGCAACAATTGTGCTGCTGAGATTGAAGTTTCATCAGATCAGGTTAGATATATATCTTATGTGAAAAAGATTTCAGCTTTGAAGCTTTTAAGTTGTTGCTTATTTGGTTTTCCATTTTGGACTAGCAGAAGAAACTCATGCGGACAAAAGCTACAGACAAATATGAAAAGAAGATACAAGAACTCATTACTGAGTGCCAGCGCAAGACAAATGAATGTCATGAGGCTTGGATGTCGTTGACTACGGCAAATGAACAGCTGGAGAAGACTAGAATGGAACTTGATAATAAGACCTTTGAGACCCGCTCTTTAGGTAATTCTGTGTGGCATTTACACTGTGCTGCAGTTATACATACTTTCTTGATTAGTCTAATTAATCCTGCCAATTTAGTTTCTTGGTTATTTTACTTAATAATTGAATGTATTGATTTGCAATGTTGAATATCCTGAGCTCAAATATGTTGTGAGCATTGAGAGTATCAGATGGAAGAGGATTCTTGGGTTGTAGTATCGTCATTGTAGCATTTGTTGCACCTTGCACAGGACCAGCTAAAAAATGTTTATAGGATACTGAGTATTGACTACAAGAGAATAAGCAATATTGTTTGCTGGTTTTCATTGTTTAAATCAGCTTCTTCCTAGGAATCACATCCTGGATAACGCTTAATTTAGTAATATAATTTCTGATATTTCCCTTTGTGACAGTTCAAACTATGGGGAAACAATCTGAAAATCTGAGGAATATTACCAGCATATATGAACGTGATAAAAAATACTGGGCAGCAGCAGTCAAGAATTTACAAGAAAAAATTAAAGTAATGACACCTCATTATAATTGATATATTAAAATTTATCTTCCTTATGTTCATTCTTTGTCCTAATTACTTTGTTTTTTGTCATATACATGTGTAATTGATTTATGTATAGATGATGAAGGAAGAGCAATGTCAGCTTTCTCGTGAGGCACATGAATGTGCTGGTTCTATACCTCAGTTGAATAACATGGTCACAGGAGTTAAGGCATTGGGTAAGTTTGAACTACACCAATAATAGTTGATAGGTTTTGCACTGGTATATTCCTGTGCATCTGCATGGCTTATAGAATCACTTTGCAGTTGCACAATGTGAAGATCTCAAGGCAAAGTATAGTGAAGAGCAAGCAAAGAGAAAGGAGCTGTATAACCAAATTCAGGAGGCTAAAGGCATGCCTTCTCTCTCTTTCCCTGAGCGATATACATATCTATGTAATAATCCTACTCCAATAGACCCAAATAACTTAAATTTGCGACATTCCCGTCGCAACCCATGCTGATGCTGTGCTAAATTTGCTTTGTTACAATTGCTAAGCCAAGACCAGACCCTTGAGTATTGTGGGACTTGTCTCAAAGTCTTGGGATGTTATAATCTATCTGCTCAATTATACAGGGGAAATTTTGAATTGAAACAAACATTTCTTTATATCAAATATCAGGAAATATCAGGGTTTTCTGCCGGTGTCGCCCATTAATTAAGGAGGAGATACCAGCTGGATATAAAATGGTTGTTGACTTTGAAGCAGCAAAGGATGGAGATCTTGGGATTCTAACTGGTGGCTCCACTAGAAAGACTTTTAAATTTGACAGGGTTTACACACCAAACGATAACCAAGGTATTCATGGAGCACTAACATTTGGTTGACACACGGTTAGCATTTCCCATATGACATGCACATTAAACCTTTTTTTTATTTGTCTAATTGTCTTGATAGTTGATGTATTTGCGGATGCCTCGCCACTGGTCATCTCAGTGCTAGATGGGTACAATGTTTGTATATTTGCATATGGTCAAACGGGAACAGGAAAGACGTTTACAATGGAGGGCACTGAGCAAAACAGGGGAGTCAATTATCGAACTCTTGAGCAATTATTTAAAATTTCCAAGGAAAGGAGTGAAACTTTCACGTACAGTTTATCTGTTAGTGTGCTTGAAGTCTATAATGAGCAAATCAGGGACTTGTTGGCTACATCTCCAACATCAAAGAAGTAAGTTACTGTAGTTCTGTACATGTACAACTTGTTGCTGAGCTTAATTGAGCTGCTAAACCTTTGGAAGTTTACATGAGTTTGTGAAAGGAGTGATTGTCCGTTAATATTATGGAATCAATCAAGTATATTTATAACCAAAAGTGTTTGAATAGTTCAAGGTTTTATAACCAAAAGTGTTTGAATAGTTCAAGGTTTCTTATGATTGTAACAATTTGTGTACGATTAAAATATATTAATCTGACATAAACGCTATTAGCATTGAAAAAGGTGACGTTGTTTGGCAAAATTGCATGAGAACACGAAGTCCACTGAATTCTCTTTTTTGTGCATTGACAGGTTGGAGATCAAACAATCTTCTGAAGGGTCCCATCATGTTCCCGGCATTGTAGAAGCTAAAGTTGATAACTTGAAGGAAGTGTGGAATGTACTGCAGGCTGGAAGCAATGCTCGATCTGTTGGATCCAATAATGTCAATGAACACAGCAGTCGGTCTCACTGGTATCAAGCTCTGTTATTTTCCTTCATTTTGCTTAACCATTAGAAACTTCCTCCTCATTTTGCTTCCCCATTTGATCAGTATGCTATGTGTAATGGTAAAAGCAAAGAACTTGATGAATGGTGAATGCACCAAGAGCAAGCTTTGGCTTGTAGATCTGGCAGGCAGTGAGAGGCTGGCAAAAACTGATGTGCAAGGGGAACGGCTTAAGGAAGCTCAAAATATTAACAGATCCCTTTCCGCTCTTGGAGATGTTATATATGCTTTAGCAACTAAAAGTAGTCATATTCCATACAGGTTTACACTGACTTTTCCATTATGTTTTTCCCTCAGAATTATTATACTTGGTTGTAACAATTTCTGCTATTTGGTTTCAGGAACTCTAAGTTGACACATCTACTTCAAGATTCCTTAGGTAAATGACTAATGTTGTAAGAGGTTTCCATACTTTTGAAGGAGTATTAGTTCAGGCTTTGTGTTCATATTGGATATGTTGCAAAGTTAGCCTTTAAATTTGAGATGTTTAAGTCAGCCATTTTAAACATATCATATGTGTGTTGCAGGGGGTGACTCCAAAACTTTGATGTTTGTGCAAATTAGCCCCTCAGAGCAGGACTTGAGTGAGACTCTGAGTTCGTTAAATTTTGCAACTAGGGTTCGAGGGATTGAGTTGGGCCCTGCAAAGAAGCAAATTGATACAAGTGAGCTTCAGAAGATGAAAGCAATGGTGGGTTTGGTGATTTAGAATTGGTGCAATTTTTCAGTTTCCATTTTATAATACTATTTTCTCTCCTTATGATTAATTTATTTGGTATAAAAATTATTATTGTTCTTTTTCTCCCTGTGAAGCTTGATAAAGTAAGGCAGGAATCCAAATCCAAAGATGAACTGTTAAGGAAGACAGAAGAGAGCTTACAAAACCTGGAGAGCAAGGCAAGGGGCAAAGACCATATTTACAAAAACCAGCTAGAGAGGATCAAAGAACTTGAAGGCCAACTTGAACTGAAGTCTAACTTGTATAGCCAGTCAGAGAAGCAAGTCTCACAACTTTCAGATAAATTGAAGGGGAGGGAAGAGATTTGCAATGCTCTCCACCAAAAGGTTGCCTTCAACTTGGTTTATTATTGATGTAGTTTTTATATCTGCTACTTTAATTTTTCCTAAATAATCAAAGCTTACTATCTGGTGAAGGTCAAGGAACTAGAGAACAAGGTTAGAGAGCGACAGCAGTCAGATTCTGCTGCTTTTCAGCAGAAGGTTGGCGTCTCATGCATTAAGCTATTTTGAAATAAGTGATTTTTTAGAATTTATGCTTTGTAAGTTTCACTTAGCTTTTTCTATAGCTGCAATTAGATTAAAAGGAAAGCGTTATTCACTACTTTTTCACTTCAAACAGGTTAAGGAACTTGAGAACAAGCTGAAAGAGCAAGCACGAGAGTCTGAATTTCATTCCCTCACACTTCAAAATAAGGTTTGTAAAGGATTTATTAGCATTTTTTCTTCAATGGGGAACTGAGAATCGATTTTATCATGCATGGTTTACATTTTCAGCTGCCTGTCCTTTTTCTAGGTTAAGGAGCTAGAGAGAACATTGATGGATCATGAACATAACTCGGAGACCGTGTTACTTCAGCAAAAGGTTACATGTCAACATTTTCAGCTATATGATTAATAATCTCTATTAGAATCGTGCATATTATTGTTATTTTACATTACTGCATGAATGGTTTAAAGAATCTCTATTTTATACAAGGTTTTTGGTGGTTCTATTTGTGTTTTACAATGAATTGAAAATGAATGTTATATTTATTGACTTTGTTATGACAGATTAAGGAGCTAGAAGACAAGCTGAGAGAACAAGAAAAGCAATTACAGTGTATGCAAAATCAAGATTTTCCTGGTATAATAAGGGCCACACCTAATGCAGGAAAAACCTGCATGAGAGATGATGAATTCCTGAGGAGTTCATCAAGTTATGTCCTGAGGAGTTCAAACTCAATTAACTGTCCATCAAGTCATGGCTCTGCACTGCCAAAAGGAAATGATACTCTCGTCCATGAGTCAAGGAAGAAAAGACAATACAGAAGTGGAGAAATAGAGAACAATCCGCCTAAAATTGCTAGGGTTATGAGAACAGCAAAGCCAGTGACAGTTGCTGCTCCAGGGCCATTGACTCACAAGAGAATTAAAAGAGATCAGGGACAAGGAATTAAGGAGAGGGATGCTAAGAAAAAGATTTGGTCTAGATAGCATAATATTATTCAACCGAAACTTGTCTTTTTTTTTTTTTTTCTTCTTTATGATACATATGTATTAATATTTTATCCTCAAAAAATATAGTTCTCTCTGCGCTTAGCGTGAATGAAAATTACATTTTTAAGCCAATAGAAATGAAATTAAAATTCCTTTATATTTTAAAAATTTAAAATTCCTCCAAACTAGCTTTGTTATTTTAATCGATCACACACTATGGATGCATTAATTTGACAACGCATAAAATTTTCATTCTTCCTGTAGAATTTTTCTCACGTAAACTCAGTCTATCATAAGTCTAAGATATAATATGTATAGTTGAATCTATTTATTAAATATGTGGATTTCACATAAATTTCCTCTTGCTATATACCACAATTAGGGAATTGTGCACTTGGTTATTAATAATTTTAATATATAAATAAATTTAATTTTCATATTTTTTTTAATTTTAGTGTATGAAAATTGTAACAACCCAATTTTTCTAATAAATATATTTTATTTTTCTTTTATTGACCTGATAATCTATTGATATTTTATTCATGAATTTAAATTAATATTTTCACAATGGTAATTTTTGTTAAATGGGTGTCCTTTTGTTTTTCATATATTATTATTATTATTATTATTATTATTATTATTATTATTATTATCATCATTGTTGTTTTAACTTGAAAGCTAAAATTTCAAAGAATTAAAAATTTGGACTTAAGTGAATAACTCATGAAACTTTAGGGACTAGCTATGTAATTAAAAGATGAAAAAAAAAACAAAACCAGAAAATAAAAAACGTAGCAGCAGCGCCCCCCCCCCCTTCCATGTATCCTTTCCCGATTTCCCCCTTCCCATTCTTTTCTTTCCCTTCTCTTTCGGCAAGAGCCCAAGCCGGTCGGCAGGACAACCACCCAGTGGCCACCGGAGCTGCTCTAGATGGCGAGAGGTGGCGGCAGCGCAGGTCGACGAGAAAGAGAGAGAGAGAGAGCAAGCGCTTGAGTGAGTTGGAGGCCAACTCCGGCCATTGTGCTGTCGGACGGAGGTGGAAGACGTCGGCGAACCTTCCTGGACGGTAAGGACCCCAGTTCCAGGCCAAGCATGCCGGAATCCATAGAGTTTTTTGGCAAGATCAGGAGGAGAGAGAAAATATTGGGAAGCTAGCATTCTGGCCATTTTTCTAGCGATTCGACCGTTGGATCAGAAATTTGAGACCACCGATGGTCTTGGAATGGTGAAATCTTCGAGATAAGACTAGTCCCGCTCCGATTGGACATCGTTTGAAAAAGGCGATAATCGAACGATCCAGATCGTTTGGTGAGATTTTTACACTTTTTCGATTTACAAAATTTAAAAATAATTTTATGATAATTATTAACACAATTTGGATTTAATTTAGGTGCAATCGGATCGAGGATAGCTCACCGGCATTGGGATCGCATTTTCAGCCAGATCCGGCTGAACGTAATCGATATTATAGTCAATCCTAGCATTTTCAGACATTCTGAACGTATTCCAGGTGTCAGAATTGGCATAGGTAAACCCGAACTCCAAGTTGCTTATTTTCGGCTAATACCGATTTAGAATAAAATTCATAAAATATTCGTGGATGATCAGAAAATTATAAGTCTTTTTGCAATAGCCTTATAATATTATTAAGGACTGTGAGAAAAAATTTTAGAATTTTTAGAGCTCGTTTGGACAGTTTTTGCAAAAGGGCTAATTATAGGGGCTAAATTGTAATTTTTCAAATTGTGGTTGTTAACTGTTTGGGTGGGCCCAGGAGGGGCCTTGTGATGTGATTGAGTTTTGATTGTGTGATTGACAGATATAGAAGTGTATTTTGAAGCCTTTTATAGATTGGGTAGGTCCTAGGTATAGGGGAGACTCTACCGAATTTTCGGCACAAATTGAGATGTGTTTGCCTCTTTAAAATTTATTTTTATTTGAATTAGCACTAATAAATTCACAATAAAATTATGTAGGTAATTAGGATCAACTATCTTTCTTCACCCAACCTCTATAGTCGTCTCTGGTGTACTGTGAGTAAAATATTAATTTTAATTATAATTTCGATATTATTATATGTTCAAGCATGCCCATGCATCACTTATAAATATATATCTGTGTAGTTAAATACTAGGCACTTTTTATATTGCATTCATAATTAATGAAGTGCCATGGATGTTATTTGTGGTAATTTGGAGCAGTGTGTGTGCGTTGACGTGCGTGTGGTATGGTATTGGATAAGGATGCGTAAACACTGCTTGAGAGACACACACTTGGACCCAGTCCTCTATGGATAAGTCAGGGTAGACACGGCTTGAGAGACACTCGCTAGGGCCCTGCATTTGGTTTATTAAGCGAAAGTCCGGCTTGAGAGACACTCACTGGTAGAGGTTGGATTAAGAGAGCTGTATAGGGGATCAGTTCTCATATATATACTGTTTGAACAGTATTGGGTGTGTGAGTGCTCCAAATTGCCTTTTTACTATTATGATGTAATTTGTATGAAATTTATGATGATGTTGCATTCCATTCCTTAGGATGCATTAGCTTTAGATAGCTATAGAAATTGTGGTTAGAATTAGTAGTTTACTCTCTGAGTAGAACGCTCACTCTTGTTCACTCTATTTTTTCAGGCTACAGAAGGAGACCTTTTTGAGAATAACCTGTTTCTTTTCTCGCAGGTTATCAATAATTACTGAATTTTATTATTATTCTCTAAATTTGAAATTTAGAACTCTGCATGTATTAGCAATAGTATAGACCCTATTAGAAATTGTGAATTTAAATTCTTGAGGTTAATAAATAGAGATTTATATGATACTTAAACAATTTATAAATGATGTAACTGGGTTGAGCTGGACTCCCTTAATTTGAGTTTCTGATAATTATTGGGTTAAGTTGGCCCGAAATAAAATTATAATATTTTAATTTAAATTATTTTTATATGCATGTAGAGCCTAAATTATGGGTCTGGTCATGGGTTTGGGAACAGTAAGGCTTACTACGGGCCTTGGGGGCTTATGCTGAACCAGATCCTAGTGCCGGTTCGGCCTATAGGTTGGGTCATGACAGAAATTAAATAATATCTTAATTTTTTTATTAATTATTTCATATTTTATTTTTTTATATATTTTATTTTTTATTAATTAAATATTTCATATTGTTATTAATTTTTTTTATCTCTCAAATTTTTTATAAAAATTTCATAATAAAAATAATAAAAACATAGTAATATAATCGAAACATTATTTAAAGATATAGTTACTTTTTATATATTTTATTTTTTATTAATTTTTTTATCTATTAAATTTTTTAATAAAGGTTTTATAATAAAAATATAAAAATATAATAATATAATAGGAATATTGCTTAAAATGTAGAATCCTTTAAAGTTGATTCAACCATATTATTCTTTTTTTCATTTTAAATATCAAAATTGTGTTCTATAATTGAAAAAATAAAAGAGAATTAAAATGGAGAAATGTCACATGACAATACCATAAGAGAAAATGTCACATAACAATATCATAAGAATACTTTTCTCTTATATATATATATATATATATATATATATATATATATATATATTTACGATTATAATTAAGCTTATTAATTGAGTCAACCTGAATCAACGAGAGGAGAGTTTCGCTATCAAATCTATTTGGTAAGGATAAATTTATTTATAGGCTGGGGGATTTGCCCAACTTATCTCTAAAAAAAACAAGTTAATCAATGAACTTTAGTTAAGTGGTAAAGAATTATCTATAAGGGTGCATTTGGTATGGGGTTAATAAAGGTTAATAATTAACCTTTGTAATTTTTAATGCAGTTTGGATGCTTTAAAGTGAATAGGTTAATTTTTAACCTCATTAACATTTAACCTCTTTTTAGGGGTTAAATGTTAACTATGGGGTGGGTAGGTTAGCAGAAGCTAAATACACTATTTATATATCACTTCCCTATTTCTTCTCAACTTGTTTTATTTTTTGGTCCTTTTATCTCCAAAAGCTCTTCGTCTTCTACAATAACAAGAAGGTGCGATTTTTTTTTTCAATCACACGAGCAAGACTATATATGGATTTCTATCTTATTTATTCCATTATGAGTTGCAAAAAAATTATATATATATTAAGGGATGTTTCTTTTCGTACTGATGATTCTTTTCGCACTGAACCATATATGGGTTTTCGTTGATGATTTTTTTTGTACTGTACCATTATATGAGTGATGGGTACTCCGCAAGTATACGGGTCGTTCAAGTAGTAAATAAAAGATATCGCTCCACAGAGATTTATTGTTTGAGTACCAAACTATAAAAGTCACGATTATTTGGGCTATCAATAATTTGTGCCAAAAATAGAGTAAGAGATGCAGCAAATTAAATTGAGAAAATAAGGAAATTATAATAAATTAAGCAATTAAAATTCTAAACGCTATACTAATTTACTAAAATTTCAGCAAGTGACAAAAGATTTAATTAATTAATGGTAAAAATTGATTTCAGAGTTGAGGTTCATGAAGTAAATTTCATTGGGATTTGGATAGGCAAAACCAAGATTAAGGAAAATACAAGTTTGAAGGAAGTTGATTCTGATTTCTTTTAATTTCTCTTTCAAGCAAACTAAAGAGTATTTTAAAGGAAACTAAACCCCATTCTCATGCTATGTTTAATCACCCAAAACCCTTTAAGCACTTTAATCAACTAGAAATTTCTCTTAACCCACTAGTTTATTTCTAACACTAGGTGATTAAGTTCATTATCTTGATTATCTATTATAGATTTTCACCTCTCGGTCATTCAATCTAAGATTAAGAACAAAACCCAAAGGGTACCAGCAATGGGTATGTAAATAAGCACACAAGATAAGTATAAAAACTTATATATACTAAAATCTGATTAAAACCAATCCAAATCCATAAATAAAACTTAAATCTTTTTTCCCAACTTTGAAATTTTAAGTATCTACTCACTCATGCTTATATTTACAAGTAGTAAATATGAAAAAGAGCAAGAAAACATGAAAATAAGACTAAAAATAAAAGAATCCAGAAGAAGAAGATCTAAATATCTGAAAATGAAAGCTGGAAATGTTACTCTGCAGGTGTTCTTCCTCCAAAAATGGTGTGATTCCTTCTTTCCTTCCTCTTTTGATTTTTCTCTCTCTTTCTCCTTATTGTAAAAATGAGAATATGATGCTTATATATCTCCTCAAGGTTTGCTCTAAAAATAGTCTCTAAAGAGATAAAGACAAAAGGTGTGAAAAAAGAAAATTTTTCCATATCAGCAAATCTGCCAGCGCCATCCCATATGCCTTATGTTGATTTAAGTTATTTTCAACTTGCCTCATGTTGATTCGGAGGAGGAGCCTTTAGATTCTGCACGACCAGTTACACGGGGCATGTTGAAGCCCTTGAAACTTTCGGCATATTTTATTCCAAAATCTCTGTCCACACGACCTAGTGTTGAATTTACATGCCACATGTGGATTCTAGCTGGCTGACTCTTTTTTTCACACGACCTTTAACACGGGACATGTTGAAGCCCTTGAAAATCTCGGCTGATCTTCTTCTTTAAGCAAATTTTCTTCATTTTTCACACTACTTTAAGCTTCCAAATCACTTTGAATTTCTTCTATATGGACCTTTTTGCCTTTAAACCTTATTAAAACCTATCAAAAACATTAAAATTCCAAAAATCAAATATAATGAAACTAAAATTAACAAATTAACTAAAATAAGCATTAAAAACATAAAATTACTAAACTAAAAAGGGCAAAATGGATGCAAAACTACCCTAAAATTCTTATATAAAATTGGTTTATCAAATTCCCCCAAACTCAAACCTTTGCTTGTCCTCAAGCAAATTAAAAATAATTATATGCAATTGGGGTACCTCTTTTTCTTAAATTCATGAAAATCACTCACCAAAGCTCTCAAACTTACCTCTAGCCACCAACAAACCATATACCAACCTTCAAGGTATAAGGAATTCAATTCTCACCAAAGTTATCACCGCTTAGCCTCAGATCAATTATTCATTCCATCAAACCCAAACCAATCAATTACATAGAGAAATCATGCTCAAATAGGCTCTAAAACAATCCATAAACTAAAGTGTCTCAAATGATGATCGAAATAGTTAAATGGAGGAATAATGTGCCAATCACATTGGCAAACCAACTATTCCAATCTCCACTAATATAGCAAAATACTATCAAAAGATCAAAAGGACTTTTAATGGTTGTAATGGGGCTAAAGGGTAATAATGTGGCTAACAAATAAAATGTAAAAGGAAAGCAAAACATAAGAATAATTAAATTGTTAAAAAGATTAAGATATACTTTTCTTTTATTTTTATTTTTATTTTATTTTATTATTTATTTTTTTTTTTGAATCAAATGGGAGGAACAACTTTACAATAAATCACCAATGCTAGCATATAACTTTTTGAACTCTTTAAGGGACTACATAAATAACATTGAATTTTGCATTGCAATTGTCTCTTTTTAATCCACCCCCAAACTCATTTCTTTATGTACTTGGGTGGTAAATAGTTTCTATAACATGATATGATTGCTAGCCAATTTTACTTTAGTACTTCTCCCATTTAATTATTATATACTTCTCTCACTTTTTTTTTAAAGGTATCTATCACTTAAACAAATTATTCTCATAAAGGGTAGGTAAGTGTTTAGGTTTATGGCTAGGTAGATTATGGGTACTAAGGAAATAAGGGGTATAAATGAATGTACAAATTGGTTTCAAAAGGAAATTTTAAAGTGGGGTTGGTTAAGGCTAAAAATATGGATTTAAAATTAAAAGAATGCCTTGATCATTTCTCTTTCAAGTGAAAACTAAGATTTCCTCTCGAAAGGTCTAGAAGGCTTGTTCTACGATTGGTGAGAAACAATTAGTTATTTCTTACTCTAGAGTTTTCTTTAAGCACTCAAAACTCAATGTAATTAATTAGGTGGCCCTTGGCTAAGAAGATATAAACTTAGATAAGAATCTTATAGCCTTATACCAATCCAGAACTTTCAATCCATCAAACCCATCTAGAGGAAAGCTCAATTGCTTTTAAAAATGATTCTCAATCTTCTAAGAATTAGGTAGAAATTTATTATTATTTTTTGTATGCATGATTCCTAAAATAAATGCAAAACTTAAGTAATAAAAAAAATGAAATAAAAACTATATATAATCTATATGATATCTATATGCAAGTGTATATATTTACATGGTGTAGGTGTATGACGTATGTGAACTAAGTAACTAAGTATAAATAAAATGGAATTTAAGTAATGCAAATAAAAAGGATTAAAAATTTTACCCTCCCCTAAACTCAAATGAGACATTGTCCTTAATGTCTAAAATGAATGTAAAGATGGACAAACAGTGAATAAACTAATCAGCTCATACAGTATGTACAATTTGGAATTAAAGCTAAATAAGAACAATTAATTCAAAATTAAGCTCAAAATAATATGAACAATGTAGCTTAAAGAAAATATGTGCAAAAGTATCCCAATTATATCAAATTAAATAGAAGTGAGTGAGGTGAAAAAGGGAAAAGTGAATTGGAAAATTTTAGAGTTTAGGTTTTTAGGTGAACATGTGCGCTGATTGAGTAACATGAGGCATGTTGAAGTAAAGGTAAATTGGCATGCCCTGTGCTCAATGCTGATCAACTAACACTGGGTACCAACATGGGGTATGTCATGCTCCCGGAAAATTTCGGTGGGTTTCAAAAATTTTGCAATTTTAAGCAATTCAAATAGCTCACATGATTACATAACCCTTAGTATGAGGCATGTCAGACTCATTGTTATTAGACCTGATATAAAACTCAAGATTTCACTCTAAAAATCCAAAATTCTAAAAGTACTCTATCAAAGAACAACCAAATCAGTATGAATTATTGCCCAAAACACTTCAAAATAGATTTCAACCATAGTTCACACCTCAAAACACAAAAGTTTAAGTCAATATCATATATTGTCAACTCATATGCTCATACCATCAAAGCATATTCAATATATCCAATAAAAGTCAAGAAAGTACTGTTCACATGATATATAGCAAACTCAATCTTTAATGCATGCTTGACACTCAAAATAACAAAAATCAATACCTTAATACTTTATATTAAATTTCCACCAAATTAACACTTCAAAACACATATATCAACAAAACTTCCTCATTTCATCAAAGTATATTCAACCTAATAGCAATTTGGCATTAAAGAAAAAATATTATTCACAATGAGATAAAAGTGCAGAATACTTTCCCAAATAGCAATTACCCTTCTTTTTTGCAACATATTACTAACTCCAAATTATAGCAATCATCCCTTCAAGATTAACAAGTTTAAAATAAGCTAAATTGGCCAAACTAACACATAAACATAGCTAGAACACTGAAATAAGCCAAATTAAATACAAACATGTTAAGCATCATTGCACAATCCTAGAGCAAAATTTAATCCTTATCATCAATTTCTCTCAACTAAATTTTCTGATTTCATTCTAGCTCAAGCAATACATCATCATGGAAAAAAAAAATTTACTATTTACCAACAAATTAAAAGAAACATAGAAAACTTCCCCTAAATCAGCAACATAGTTTTCTTTGCAGCATTTTTCAAAACATCCAATTTTTGCATTTCGCCTACAAACCAAAAATTAGAAAAATATCAAAATTTGAGTTATAAGGGATGACATAAGAAAAAGAAAATTAACAAACTACTAAAAATTAACTTGGGTTGCCACCCAAGAAGCGCTAATTTAAGGTCATTAACTTGATCCCTTTTCAGTTCATGGTGGTTGGAATTGGAAAGTGTTGCCTCCCTTCTCAATAGGTGATGCAATAAATTTGTACTTTAACTTTTTCCTATTTACTATGAAAGCACATGTTGCTTTGTTTAGAATCCCAACCACACCTTGCAAATTACTCTTACAAACTTGAGATGAACCTTCTGCTTTGAGTTGTTTAGATGGAGCCTTAAGTTTTACTCTTGGAGTTTCATTCTTGTCAAAAGGAAGTGGCAAAGGAGACTTTTTCTTTTGCATTGTATGCTAATTATACTGAGAATGAAGAGTAATTTGACTTCCCTCCAACTTAATATTTTCCATTCCAGTATCATTTTTTATAACATTCACTCTATAGCAAGAATTTACCATAGTTGATTCCTTGGAATCTTGGAATAAACTGAATTCTATTTCCTCTTCTCCAACTTTCAACTTCAATTTCCCATTCTTCACATCTATATTAGCTCCTGTAGTAGCTAAAAATGGTATTCCAAGTATGATGGGTGTTCTTACATCCTCCTCCATCTCTAGAACCACAAAATCCACATGAATAAAAAATTTTCTAACCTTCAATGGCACATTCTCTAAAATTCCCACTGGATATTTGATAGATCTATCAGCCAATTACAAAGAAATGGTGGTGGGCTTCAAATCTCCTACCTTCAACTTTTCACATATAGATAGTGATATTAAAGTTACACTAGCTCCAAGATCACACAATGCTTTATTAATACTAGTATCCCCAATATGACAACGAATAGAGAAACTTCCTGGATCCTTCAATTTCGGCGGGAGCTTATTCTGCAATAGAGCACTACACTCCTCTATTAATGCCACAATTTCATAATTTTCTAGTCTCTTTTTATTTGACAAAATTTCTTTCAGGAACTTAGCATATGAAGGCATTTGAGAAATTGCATCTGCAAATGGAATGTTAATGTATAATTTCTTCAAAACTTCTAAAAATTTCTCAAACTGCTTATTTAGCTTTGCTTTCTGAAACCTCTGAGGATATGACAATGGTGGCTTGTATGGTGGTGGAGACATATACTTTTCCTCTTTTTCTTTTTCAACTTCTTTCTTCTTGTTTGCTTCCTCATTAACTTCATCATGATTTGAAGTGGATTCATTCTTGTCTTCATCTTCTTTCTTCTTTTCCTCTTCTACCTCATCTCTCTTTTCATCTCCCACAATCTTCCCACTCCTTAGGATCACTGCCTTGCAATGTTCTCTAGGATTCTCTGGTTGACTTGGAAGTTTTCCTTGTGCTTTGCTAGAAGAATTTGCTTGTTGAGC
This sequence comes from Hevea brasiliensis, assembly GCF_030052815.1. Taxonomy (NCBI): domain Eukaryota; kingdom Viridiplantae; phylum Streptophyta; class Magnoliopsida; order Malpighiales; family Euphorbiaceae; genus Hevea; species Hevea brasiliensis. Next base: position 91,278,068 of record NC_079502.1, read on the forward strand.
TATTTGGTTTTCCAACATCCTGTTATGAGTGGCAAGCTAGTCTATCCTTGAAGTTAATTGTTGAATCATTTCTCCTTGTTTTTGTTGAGCAGCTAAGAAATTCTCCATCATAGACTTCAAAATTGAATCTTGGTCTGAAGACTGAACTGTTGGTTGTGGAACAGATGCATTTTGATTCCTTTGTGGTGGAAATCCAAGTGTTACTCTGTTTTGCTAAAAACTCTGCTGTTGCTACTGGAAATTAGGAGATTGTTAATAATTCTGCTGCTGCTGTCCTTATCGACCTCCCCAAGAAAAGTTAGGGTGATTTCTCCATGCTGGATTATATGTAGCAGAAAAAGGATTACCAACTAGTTTCTGATTGTAATTCCCAACAAAATCAACTTTCTCATTTCCAAATTCTTGCCCATAAGAAGGAGAATTATTGATATAATGCATATTTCCTTCACCAACATCTTCTACATGACTAGATCCTCTAATTAAAGAATCAACCTTCATGCTTAACTTATCCATTTTTCTCGTTAAAGCATCAAATTTGGCATTGAACATACTCATGGCATCTAACTCATATACACCAGCGGATGGCTTCTTCATTTCATTTCTTTCATAGCTCCATTGATAATTGTTGTAAGCAATTTTATCCAATACTGAATAAGCTTCTTCTTCTGACTTCTCCATAAGATCACCTCCTGAAGATGCATCAATTTTACTTCTAATTGCTGGAGAAACACCATTATAAAAATGCTGAACTAGCATCCATTTAGGGATTCCATGATGTGGACATTTCCTTTGAAGATCCTTGTATCTCTCCCAAGCTTCATAAAGACTCTCATCATCCCTTGGTCTGAAAGAAATTAATTCATTTCTCAATTTTACAGTCTTGCTAGGAGGAAAATATTGAGCCAAAAAAGCTTGTGACAACTCATCCCAAGTAGTTATTGAACCCGGAGGTAGTGAATGCAACCACTCCCTAGCACGATTCTTCAAAGAAAAAGGAAATAATCTCAACCAGATGGCATCATTTGACACTCTATTTATCTTCAGCATGTCACTAATTTCAGGAAAATGTGCAAGGTGCACATGTGGACTCTCAGTAGGACCTCCCCCAAATTGTGATTGTTAAACCATTTGACAAAGTGAGGGCTTCCACTCTAAGCCTTGTAATACTTGGTCTAAAATCTTCAAAACTAGGAAAAGCATGATCCTTAATTGATATGTTGTTGTTATTTGCCATAACTTCTATCACTTGTTGCTCTTGTTGTTGTTCTTGCTGTCTTTGAATTTTGAGTTTAGCTTTTCTTCTTTTAGACTCTGCTCTTAAAGCTTTAGCTGTCTTTTCAATCTCAGGATCAGAAATTAAATCAATTTATGCACTTTTTGTCCTTCTCATATAAAAGATATGTACCTAAAAAACCAAAACAAGAAAATTTCAAAGTAAAATGATAAAGAAGAGAAATTAAAATAAAAATAAAGTGCCCAAATTAACCAAACAATCAATCGTCTAATATTAAACAAAAACAAGTCCCTGGCAACGGTGCCAAAAACTTGATGCGTACTCCACAAGTATACGGGTCGTTCAAGTAGTAAAGAAAAGATATCATCCCACAGAGATTTATTTTTTGAGTACCAAACTATAAAAGTCACGATTATTTGGGCTATCAATAATTTGTGCCAAAAATAGAGTAAGAGATGCAGCAAATTAAATTGGAAAAATAAGTAAATTATAATGAATTAAGCAATTAAAATTTTAAGCGCTGTACTAATTTACTAAAATTTCAGTAAGTAATAAAAGATTTAATTAATTAATGGTAAAAATTGATTCCAGAGTTGAGGTTTATGAAGTAAATTTCATTGGAATTTGAATAGGCAAAACCAAAATTAATGGAAATACAAGTTTTAAGGAAGTTGATTCTGATTTCCTTTAATTTCTCTTTCAAGCAAACTAAAGAGTATTTTAAAGGAAACTAAACCCATTCTCATGCGATGTTTAATTACCCAAAACCCTTTAAGCACTTTAATCAACTTGAAATTCCTCTTAACCCACTAGTTTATTTCTAACACTAGGTGATTAAGTTCATTATCTTGATTATCTATCATAGATTTTCACCTCTCGGTCCTTCAATCTAAGATTAAGAATAAAACCCAAAGGGTACCAGGAATGGTTATGTAAATAAGCACACAAGATAAGAATCAAAACTTATATATACTAAAATATGGTTAAAACCAGTCCAAATCCACAAATAAAACTTAAATCATTACACCTCACTGTGAAATCTTAAGTATCTACTAACTCATGCTTGTCTTTACAAGTAGTAAATATGAAATAGAGTAAGAAAACATGAAAATAAGATTAAAAATAAAAGAACCCAGAAGAAAAGGATCTAATATCTGAAAATGGAAGCTGAAAACGTCACTCTGCAGGTGTTCTTCCTCTAAAAATGGCATGATTCCTTCTTTCCTTTCTTTTTTGATTTTTCTCTCTCTTTCTCCTTATCGTAAAAATGAGAATATGATGCTTATATATTCCCTCAAGATTTGCCCTAAAAATAGTCTCTAAAGGGATAAAGATAAAAGGTGTAAAAGGTGTGAAAAGAGAAAATTTTTCTATGTCAGCAAATCTGTCAGCGCCATCCCACATGCCTCATGTTGATTTAAGTTATTTTCAACATGCCTCATGTTGATTCGGAGGAGGAGCCTTTAGATTCTGCACGAACAGCTACACGGGGCATGTTGAAGCCCTTGAAACTTTCGGCGTATTTTGTTCCAAAATCTCTGTCTACACGACCCAGTGTTGAATTTACATGCCTCATGTGGATTCCTGCTGGCTGACTCTTTTCTTCACATGACCTTCAACACGGGGCATGTTGAAGCCCTTGAAAATCTCGGCTAGTCTTCTTCTTTAAGCAAATTTTCTTCATTTTTCACACTACTTTAAGGTTCTAAATCACTTTGAATTTCTTCTATATGGACATTTTTACCTTTAAACCTTATTAAAACCTATTAAAAACATTAAAATTCTAAAAATCAAATATAATGAAACTAAAATTAATAAATTAACTAAAATAAGCATTAAAAGCATAAAATTACTAAACTAAAAAGGACAAAATGGATGCAAAAAGACCCAAAAATCCCTATATAAAATTGGTTTATCAATTGACATCCCTTGATCCCTTAATAGAATTTTTTTTTCTTTTTTTACTGTACCAACAAAAACTTACAGGCATCCCTTGACTTGTTTCATTTTTTTTTCTTTTTAATTTGCACTATGGCTCGTAGCCCTTTGTCAAGAAAAAAAAGATGATGTTTTTAATGATTTGGTTTCTTAGATTTAGGGCAATGATCCTTATAAATATGTGTTTTGGAATGATCTAGATACTTGAGTGTATGAAACAACTCGAGAGGCTAATCAATAGTTTAAAATTGACTATTGATAAAGGACTTGAAAATATTGCTAATTTTCTTCATAGTGATTTGAGTTACATTAAACAACTCAGAATGGACTTGCATACATTCCATACACTATGTCACTTGCTTCGCACCATTGGACATCTCAAAGATACAAAACATATGTTCCTTGAGGAAAGAGTAGCAATTTTTTTAAACATTCTTGCACATGATACAAAAAATAGGATGATCAAGCATAGGTTGAAGCGGTCACAAGAAACCATTAGTAGACATTTCAATTCTGTCTTACGAGCTATCTTGCACTTGCATGGAGTTTTGCTCAAAACACCAGAGCCTATTCTTGAAAATTGCACAGATAATAGGTTACAATGGTTCAAGGTATACATTTGAGCATAATTTCTTTACTAAACAAATTATTTATGCATATTGATATTTTACCTAACTTTTTTCTACAATTAGAATTGCTTAGGAGCATTAGATGTGATAAAATCATTTTATATAAGTAATTTGGGGTAGTTTTGCATCCATTTTGCCTTTTTAGTTTAGTAATTTTATTCTTTTAATGCTTATTTTAGTTAATTTGTTAATTTTAGTTTCATTATATTTGATTTTCGGAATTTTAATGTTTTTGAAAGGTTTTAATAAGGTTTAAAGGCAAAAAGGTCCATATAGAAGAAATTCAAAGTGATTTGGAAGCCCAAAGTGGCATGAAAAATAAAGAAAATTCACTTAAAGAAGAAAACCAGTCGAGACTTTCAAGGGCCTCAACATGCCCCGTGTTGAAGGTCGTGTGAAGATAAGAGTTAGCCAGCAGGAATCCACATGAGGCATGTAAATTCACACTGGGTCATATAAACAGAGACTTCGGAACAAAGCACGCTGAAAGTTTCATGGGCTTTAACATGCCCCGTGTGGCGGGTTGTGTAAACAGAGATTTTGGAGCAAAACATGCTGAAAGTTTCAGGGACTCCCATATGTCCTGTGTAGCTGGTCATGCAGAATCTAAAGGCTCTTCCTCCGAATCAACATGAGGCATGTGAAAAACAACTTAAATCAATATGAGGTATGTGGGATAACGCTGGCAGATTTACTGACATGGAAAAATTTTCTCTTTTCACACTTTTTACACCTTTTGTCCTTATCTCTTTAGAGACTATTTTTAGGGCAAACCTTGAAGGGATATATAAGCATCATATTCTCATTTTTTACCATAAGGAGAAAGAGAGAGAAAAATCAAAAGAGAAAGGAAAGAGGAAATCACGCCATTTCTAGGAGGAAGAACACCTGCAGAGTGACGTTTTCCAGCTTCCATTTTCAGAGATTTAGATCTTCTTCTTCTGGGTTCTTTTATTTTTAGTTTTATTTTCATGTTTTCTTGCTCTATTTCATGTTTTCTACTTGTAAATACAAGCATGAGTGAGTAGATACTTAAGATTTCAGAGTTGGGTGTAATGATTTAAGTTTTATTTGTAGATTTGGACTGGTTTTAACCATATTTTAGTATATATAAACTTTGATTCTTATCTTGTGTGCTTATTTACATACCCATTGTTGGTACCCTTTGGGTTTTGTTCTTAATCTTAGATTGAAGGACTAAGAGGTGAAAATCAATGATAGATAATCAAGATAATGAACTTAATCACCTAGTGTTAGAAATAAACTAGTGGGTTAAGAGAAATTTCAAGTTGATTAAAATGCTTAAAGGGTTTTGGGTATTTAAACATCGCATGAGAATGAGGTTTAGTTTCCTTTAAAACACTCTTTAGTTTGCTTGAAAGAGAAATTAAAGGAAATCAGAATCAACTTCCTTCAAACTTGTATTTTCCTTAATTTTGGTTTTGCCTATCCAAATCCCAATAAAATTTACTTCATGAAGCTCAATTGTGGAATCAATTTTTACCATTAATTAATTAAATCTTTTGTTACTTGCTGAAATTTTAGTAAATTAGTATAGAGCTTAGAATTTTAAATGCTTAATTCATTATAATTTCCTTATTTTTTTCAATTTAATTTGCTGCATCTCTTACTCTATTTTTGACACAAATTATCGATAGCCCAAATAATCATAACTTTTATAGTTTGGTACTCAAACAACAAATCTCTGTTGGACGATATCTTTTCTTTACTACTTGAACGACCCATATACTTGCGGAGTTCGCAACCAAGTTTTTGGCGCCGTTGCCGGGGAATTGTTTTGTTTGATATTAAACGATTGATTGTTTGGTTAATTTGGGCATTTTTTTTTAATTTCTTTTCTTTATCATTATACTTCGAGATTTTCCTATTTTGGTTTTTCAAGTACATATTTTTTATATGAGAATAATAAAGAGTGCAGAAATTGATTTAATTTTTGATATTGAGATTGAAAAGACAGCTAAAGCTTTAAGAGCAGAGTCTAAAAGAAGAAAAGCTGAACTTAAAATTCAAAGACAGCAAGAGCAACATCAAGAGCAACAAGTGATAGAAGCTATGGCAAACAACAACCGATCAATTAAGGATCATGCTTTTCCTAATTTTGGAGATTTTAGACTGAGTATTACAAGGCCTAGAGTGTAAGTAAACAACTTTGAGTTGAAGCCCTCACTTTGTCAAATGGTTCAACAATCACAGTTTAGGTGAGGTCCTACTAAGAGTCCACATGTGCACCTTGCACATTTTCTTGAGATTAGTAACATGCTGAAGATAAATGGAGTGTCAGATGATGCCATCCGATTGAGATTATTTCCTTTTTCTTTGAAGGATCGTGCCAGGGAGTGGTTGCATTCATTACCTCCAGGTTCAATAACTACTTGGGATGAGTTGTCACAAGCTTTCTTGGCTCAATACTTTCCTCCTAGCCAGACTGTAAAATTGAGAAATGAATTAACTTCTTTCAGACCAAGAGATAATGAGAGTCTCTATGAAGCTTGGGAGAGATACAAGGATCTTCAAAGGAGATGTCCACATCATGGAATCCCTAGATGGATGCTGGTTCAACATTTCTACAATGGTGTTTCTCCATCAATTAGAAGTATAATTAATGCATCTTCAAGAGGTGATCTTATGGAGAAGTCAGAAGATGAAGCTTATGCAGCATTGGATAAAATTGCTTACAACAATTATCAATAAAGCTGTGAAAGAAATGAAATGAAGAAGCCACCAGCTGGTGTATATGAATTAGATGCCATGAGTATGTTCAATGCCAAATTTGATGCTTTGACGGGAAAAATGGATAAGTTAAGCATGAAGGTTGACTCATCAACTGGAGGATCTAGTCATACAGAAGATGTTGGTGCGGGAAATATGCATTGTATCAATGATTTTCCTTCCTATGGGCAAGAGTTTGGAAATGAGCAAGTTGATTTTGTTGGGAATTACAATCAAAAACCAATTGTTAATCCTTTTTCTGCTACATATAATCCAGCGTGGAGAAACCACCCTAACTTTTCTTGGGAAGGTTGACAAGGGCAGCAATAGAATTATCAACAACATCTTAATTTTCAGTAACAACAATAGAATTTTCAGCAAAACAGAGTGCCACCTGGATTTCCACCACAAAGGAATTAAAATGCACCTATTCCATAACCACCAGTTCAGTCTTCAGACTAAGATTCAATTTTGAAGTCCATTATGGAGAATTTCTTAACTGCTCAACAGAAACAAGGAGAAATGATTCAACAATTAACTTCAAGGATAGACTAGCTTGCTATTCATAATAGAGTGTTGGAAAACCAAATAGCTCAACATGCAAGCTCTTCCAGCAAAGCACAAGAAAAACTTCCAAGTCAACCAGAGATTCCTAGAGAACATTGCAAGGCAGTGATCCTAAGGAGTAGGAAAATTGTGGGAGAAAAAGAGAAAGAGGAGGTAGAAGAGAAAAAGAAGAAAGAAGATGAAGACAAAAATGAATCTATTTCGAATCATGATGAAGTTAATAAGGAAGCAAACAAGAAGAAGGAAGTTGAAAAAGAAGAAGAGGAAAAGTATGTGCCTCCACCACCATACAAGCCACCATTACCATATCCTCAGAGGTTTCAGAAAGCAAAGCTAGATAAGCAGTTCGGGAAATTTTTGGAAGTTTTGAAAAAGTTATACATCAACATTCCATTTACAGATGTAATTTCTCAAATGCCCTCATATGCTAAATTCCTGAAAGAAATTTTGTCAAACAAGAGGAGATTAGAAGATTATGAAACTGTGGCATTAACAGAGGAGTGTAGTGCTCTCTTATAGAATAAACTTCCACCAAAATTGAAGGATCCAGGAAATTTCTCTATTCCATGTCACATTGGAGAGACAAGTATTGAAAAGGCATTATGTGATCTTGGAGCTAGTGTAAGTTTGATGCCACTCCCCATTTGTGAAAAGTTGAAGGTAGGAGATTTGAAGCCCACCACCATTTCTTTGTAACTAGCTTATAGATCTATCAAATATCCAGTGAGAATTTTGCAGAATATGCCATTGAAGGTTGGAAAATTTATTCCTGTGGATTTTGTGGTTTTAGAGATGGAGGATGTAAGAACACCCATCATACTTGGAAGACCATTTTTGGCTACTACAGGAGCTAATATAGATGTAAAGAATGGGAAATTAAAGTTGAAAGTGGGAGAAGAGGAAATAGAATTTAATTTATTCCAAGATTCCAAGGAATCGACTGTGGTAAATTCTTGCTATAGGGTGGATGTTATAGAAAATGATACTGGAATGGAAGATATTAAGTTGGAGGGAAGTCAAATTATTCTTCATTCTCAGTGTAATCAGCATATAGCACGAAAGAAAAAAATCTCCTTTGCCACTTCCTTTTGGTAAGAATGACACTCCAAGAGTAAAACTTAAGGCTCCATCTAAACAACTCAAAACAGTAGGTTCATATCAAGTTTGTAAGAGTAATTTGTAAGGTATGGTTGGGATTTTAAACAAAGTAACAGGTGTTTTCATAGTCAATGGGAAAAAGTTGAAGTACAAATTTACTGCATCACCTGTTAAGAAGGGAGGCAACACTTTCCAATTCCAACCACCATGAACTGAAAGAGGGTCAATTTTATGACCTAAAATTAGCGCTCTTTGGGAGGAACCCCAAAAATTTTTTCCTTATACTTAATTTTTCTTTTATTTTGTTTCATCTTATATCCCATTGAACTCAAATTTGACATTAAAATTTCTTTCTGCAGGTTGGTGGAGATTTTCAAGCAAATGTGTATGTTGAATTGAAAGAATTAATTCCTGGGAAGTTGCTGAACCTTATATTTGTCTTCCATGATGCATATTGATTTTAACAAAGTTAAATTTGAACTAATTTAAGCTTTATGTCTGATTGCAGCAACATGGTGGAGTGAAAGGCCATTTGAGTTGCAGCATTTTGAGGAAATTGGTGAGAAATATAGGAACTTTCATGGTAATCAATAGCAACATGCTTTTGATTTTACTTTTTGGGTAATTAATTTTGATATAGTGCACTGAGATTGACATACTTGCTATTGTATATTTTGTGAAATTTCATAATACAATTCTGCAGAAATTTAACCATATGAATAGTGTCTGCAGCAAAATTTTATTCCTTGTTCATGAATTTTTAATGATGAGTTTGGGGTTGAATTTGGGTGTTATTCCTTGTGGTGTGATTGTTAATGTGAATATTACTTGAATAATGTTTTAGTTTATGTTTGGTGGATTAATAGATTTTAACTATTCTTAGCGATTAATTGGGTTCCAATTGAATTTTGAGTGAAATTTCTGTGCAAATTGTGTTTTGGGGTTGGTTTTAGTGTGTTTAGGATCACATTTCTGGGTTTTTCATCAGGTCATTTAACACTAGGTTCAACATGATGTATGCTGGGGGTAGTGTCACCACCAAAACCTATTATGGGCACTTTAGATTGCTAAAAATGTAAAACCTACTGAGAGTTTTAAGGGGTCTCACATGACTCATGTAACACTTAATGTACAATAACACGGGGCATGTCATTTTTCCCTTTTATTCCAAAATGCCTCATGTTATTCATCTTACACCAATTCACACAGGGCATGTCAACCCTCACTATTCTTAACATGCCTCATGTTAGACACTAGGTATATCACCACTTAAACCTTTACCCTAGCCATTTTATCCTATTTCATCTCATCAGCTGCATGACTTAAGCCTTCACTGTTCCTTCCATGGTGCGCACCAAACAGCTTTCAACCCACATACCCAAGCTGCAAGCCATAAAAATGGCTGCTAACAGTAATTCTTCAACCCCAACACCATACCCTACACCACCCAATGCTCAACCCGAAACACCCATTTCGTCCCCAAATCCCCAAATTCCCGATACGAACCGTAGCTCTCCACCTCGCCAATCCTCTCATTCCACCCCTAATCTCGATAATGCCACCTAAGACACCACACCTCCCTCCCAAAAACACACCAAATTCGCCCCCTCAGCTGTATATGAGACACGAAAAAGAAAGAAATCAGTTCTCCACTCCTCTGCTTCACCGAAACAGCCTAGAGTTGATTCCCCAAGACCCGTTAGTGCCAGAACCCGTTTTACTGCCCAAAATCCTATCTCACTGCAAGTTTCTTCTGCTCCAATTAGGGTCCAATCACCCCTGCATCATTCACCAATAGTGTCTCAAACTGCTCCAGTTATCCCTCCATCTGGAAGTCAGGTAAACTCATCTTACCCATGGACTTTTAGGGACTTTGAAATGAGGAAGAATTATGAGGCCCCTTGCTAAAAAGAAAATTTTAGCCACCAAGTACATTGATGAACACAGTCTCAGGGAGATATGGCTTTACGAATCTGTTAGTGAATATTTGGAAAATATAGGTTGGAATGATTTTGCTAGGATTTAAGAACCTGCTTCTAAGGAATTGACAATTGAATTTTTAAGCTCAATGCAATTGGACTTCCAGCCTATGCAAAGTAACCATAGGGACACCACTTCCTTTAGGTGTTTAGGTCAGGACAAAGAACTTGACACTGTAACACCCCTCACCTAATTATAGTGTAGCCGAGCAAAGTGTGCTACATTCGGTGCCGGAGCACCCTATCTTATCTTACTTTATTCCTTTAATAATTTGATCTCGTTATATTTTAATATCAATTATTTTTCGATGGAGAAACCAGCGGACTTTCCCTTATTTTATTACCAGTTGACGTATTTCACTATTCACCTGCTTGAAATTTTTAATTATTCTCATTATTCACATCTCATTCATATATCTTAATTTCATATTCATTTCCATGCATTTCCATTCATGCACAATTTATATATATAAGTTCTCAAGTTTCATTAATTTACATGATTTACTGATTGATTACATAAATTCATAATTTACATGATCTACAAATTAATTACAGTTCCATAATCTATATTTCAACATACAATTCATAGTTTACATCACAAATAATAACTAATTATAATGTACAAAATACATAATATAATCTATATGGGCTCTATCTACATGCATTGCTAAGGAGGTGACAACCTTTGACATTTTGCAGATCAGAACTCTAAAATCTCTGTTTGGTACTCGCTGGGCTTTAACTTCAGTACTTGTGCGAGGAAACAAATCCATCGCGCTAAGCATTGCTGCTTAGTGGTGCAATAATATAACAAGGAAATAATATAACAAGTAAAAATAATTGGAGCATATTTTCTATACTCAAGAATTTTACTGGGTTTATATGAAATTTTCCATACAATATATCTTTCATAATTTATGTTGCTCTCTAGAATCACTTCTTTCATAAGTTTACAATAATCATTTATATAATGTACAAATAAATCTAAAATTTATACTTATACTTATATTCTTATGAAAGTCACATTTGTAATGTTATTTAAGTTATAATTCTTGTACTAGTCTTTTTATCACTTCCCTAATGCTTTATAAGTTGTTTACAATCATTTCGTAATATTTAAAATTTTTAGAACTAATTTAATTTGCTTCAGATTATTCTAAGGAACAAATTTTTGGAGCTAATCTAATTTATTTCAGAACTTCTTCTCATTTATTTACTTTCTAGAATTTTTAATTGCTAATATTCATAACTTATTTTAAAAAATTAGACTGCCCAAGTAACTTACGACAGGCCGACTAAACTGGATAACGAGTCATTGGCATTGGACACCGCGGTGCCTCGAGCCGTCATACCATGGGACGCAGAACGTCAACTACGTATGCAGTTAGTATGGCTAAAAAGCCATGATATCACATAATCGGGCATAAAAGCCATGAGTGTGGGCATAAAGCCATGAATGCGGGAATAAGCCATGAATACAGACATAAAGCCTTTCACAGTACTGCTATAACAATACCCTATTGGCATGCCAAACTATCCAATCTAACATACATGTCTAGGCAATACAAGGGCACATAATATCATTAAATATTAATATATTGTGTTTTATGACTTCATTATTTCATGATAAATTTCCATTATAATTTATACATTCATTTGATCATTTATATGATCACAATTCACATCAATTATCCTTTTATACCATTGTACTCAAAGTACTTTTCGTTTCTACAATAATGAGAACTAATGTCTCATTCATACATTGATATGGTTCATTTATTCATTCATTATGTTATTCATATTGATCATAATTCAAAACAATGGTTCACATATACCATTGTGTTCAAAACATATTTCCTTTTTCATTTATACATTTTATGAATTCTATTTGTGATGGGCATATAAGCCCTAACTACCTATTCACATCAATTAGGTGACTTAGTTTTCATGTTCCAAGCAATCCATGAACATTTCATGGATTTCAAATTTATGGCCTTAATTTCCCTTTAACAATATAGTTCTTACACTTTGTGCCTTTGTACTACTATTCGCATTACTATTCACTCAAATTATTGAGTTTTTAATACATAATAAATTTATTAAACCTAAGTTCTCCAAGATACCACATTTTGCATTTTATTTTTGTTGGTATTGATTTCCAATACCATTTCAAAGCTTATCTTATGTTATTCAAAATTTTCGGATTTCATACCCTAGGTTTATTGTTCCATTGATCATTTGTACAGTAGGAATTTGACAAAATTGTCTTCATGAAAGTTGTTTCTTATTATTTCTAGTTATATTTCTTTTTTTAAATCACTTTATTTGGAGTTTTGTAGCTCAAGTTATGGTCATTTTACCATAACTGGCCAGATTGACCTATACCCAGAATTTCTGGGCAATTTAGTTCTGCAAGATTTAGTGACCTAAGTTTGGTTGGCAATTTGACTGGGTTATGGTCAGAATTTGGATTTGTGTTCTTCATGAAAGTTGTAGGGCTATGTCTCAGCTTTCTGCTGGTAAAATTTTAGATCAATGAACTTTCCTACACTGAGTTATAACTATTTGAACAAACACTGTTTATTTGATCATTTTTCAGGGATAGCATGTTGGTCACCCGGATTAGGGTAATTTTTAGGTCAACTTGGTTTGGTTTTCTAGTAGAGTTTCTTCACCAAAGTTGTGCCATTATGTATCTAGTTTTATGTCCAATTAGCCTTGCATTAATTGAACCTATACAACTCCAGTTATAGCTCAAACAATACATTGGACTCAAAGGTCCAACTTTCCTGCATAAGAATCAACACTCCCAAATTCAATTCTCCCAACTCCACAAACTTCATTTGACATATTTGGCACTTCTAATGGTCATTAAATCATCTCAACATCATCAAATTCCAATCAATAATGCAAAAACTAAGTTAGGTCAAAACCCTAACTTATAATTTTAATCTCAATCATACATCCATGCAATTTGATTTCTAATGCCTTAAACTTCATTAATCAACTTCACTAACTAAAACAAAATCATCAAAACCATCAAATTCATTTACTTCCTAGGGCTGCTACAAATTGAAACTTCAACATATTCTAAGTTTTCTTTTCTTTTCATGCCATTTCAACTTAATCAAGCATGCTTTTCATGCTTAGGAAAGATAAAGTGTATGGTTAGTGCACTAACCTCTTTAAACACTCTCTTGGCTTGTTGAAATCTTAGAATTTTTTTGACTTTCTTCAAATTTCTTAGTAGCCAAACACTTCTCCTTGGTGTGGGTGTAATTTTTAGTGAAGGTGGTTAGGGCTTTTAGGGTGAGGAAAGCATGGAAATTGAAGCTTTTAAGAACCAAAAATGGAGGAGAGTTTTTTTTTTATTGGAGATTCGGCACACTTTTGAGAAATGAAGAAGATGAATGAATTTTTGATTTATTTCCTTTTTTTTTTTTTGTCTTTTTATATGTGCTTGTCAAAGTATGATTGGTGGATAGGTTTTTATTACATCATATGATGTCATAATTATGTATTTTCTTTTATTTTCTTTTTTTCTTTTCTCTACTTATTTTCAATTCAATTTTAAGCAATATTTATTCATATTTTAGATCATAATAATTATTTACTTAACTAGACAAGTCGGCCAAAAATCATCTCTGAAGACGAAATGACCAAAATGCCCTCCGTTTGGCTTAACAGACTAAAATTGTCTGTACTGATTGAAAAATTTTTCTAAGCATTTTCTTGGCATTCTAATTCCATAGAATCCTCAATGACTCTTCTCTGGAGTCCCAAAAATTATTTTATGAATTTTCTCCCGGGTCTAGGGCTCCTAGTTGCGAAAACCGCAACTTCCCACTGGGTTACCTATCGCTAGAGCACCAGCTCATTTAACTTGGTTGTATTTTATTTCTAAAATTTTTCCTTAATTTTTCTTAACTTATTTAAGTTATTTATGACTCCTCACTCTAGTCTAAATATTTTTCCAGACGTTCTAACTATCCAGACCGACACCGGTCACCGGAACAGTATAATGTGCGGAATTGCTACTGTGAGGATGTTACAGACACTGTTCGAGTGAATGCCTTATTTGGTTTTTGTAATGATGGAGCAAAAGTGATAGAGTGGCAAAGGACTATTTATGACTCCCCTACATTTTGGAAGTCCATTGCACCATATGGGAAATACTACAACCCTAGTTCTGCTAAGGCCTCAGCTATTCAAGACCCTTCTCTGAGATACTTGCAAGGATTCATGTCTTATACTATACTAGGTAGAGGGCACAGTAACGGGGTTGTAGGAAAGAATGACTTATTCTTTTTATGGTGCATGAAAGAGAAGAAAAAAATAAATGGTGCTTATTTTCTTTGCTCTCATATGGAACATATAGTCTCTAAGCATTCGTTGGCAGTGTAGTTATTGGAGGGATGGTGACTGTAATTACCAAATCATTTGGTTTTAACCCTGATTGGTATGTTATGGTGTCTATGGTTAGCCAGTCTTTTCTAGATAGAATTATTATGACTTAAATGAAAATTTGTGTAAAGAGGGGTGATGTTTATGTGTTGGTAAATGAGGGACATGAGGGTACAGAGCAGCAGCAATCACAGGGTATAAGACAGCATACTGATGCTGGTCCTTCTAGCTCACGCACACTTACTGCTGGACAATCAAACTTACTTGTTTTTCTTAAGGATTTGGAAGCAAAAATTGACAGAATGAGTGCAGCACAACAGCCTGTTTCTGATGCTAATCCTGATATTATGGTTGCTTTAAAAGCTTTAGAAGCTAAGGTTGATACTCTTGGTCAGAAGCAAGCCAAGCTTGAGAAAAAGATTAAAAAGAAGTTTTCTGCATTCAAGAAAAAGCAGAAAATCCATGACAAAGAAATGATTGATATTTACAACATGCTAGTAGCCTCTTTTAACCAGCTGTACAAATGAGGCCAAGACATTTTTAAAGAGATGAAGGCTATGGTAGAAAACCTGGATACTGCTTCTGAAAAATCCACTGAGCAAGTACCTGCAGCAGCAGCAAATGAGCCCATGCCATCCACCAATGAAGAAGACCAACCAGCTGTCTAGTTTTAGAATTTTGTTTTTGTTAATTTCAGTTAGTTTTTGAAACTTTAGCTTTTAATTGCACAATTTGGTCAGTTTGCTTTATTCTTCAACTGTTAATTTCCTGGTTATTGGAACATTTATATGTTTTATCTATTTGTAAATGATTTAATTTTTATTTCTTTTAATTCTGTTTGTTTCATGAATCTTACGTTGGCTTGTTCATTGTTGCTAGCTGCATTGTTTTCTTTTGCTGTGATACTTGCACTATCCTTGTTATCTAGATTTCTATTGAATTGATCATTTTCTTTAATTTCAGTTTCTATTAACTATTGTAATAGCATTACTGATATTGCTTTTTAATAGTCATATAACTGAATTATTGATAATACAGCAGCCGCTATTCTCTTAGCCTTGACAATTCTGCCTCTAAGGTAACTTCTCGACATTCATCTGCCACATGTTGACACTGCTTCCTTGTGCCATGCCTCATGCTAAGGGCCATGCTCTCCAATGAGCTATTTGCATTGCTTCAAATTTTCAAAATTTTTTAAAACCCACCGAAACTTTCATGGAGCATGACATGCCCCATGTTGATACCCCATATCAATTCCTCAGCAGTTGGCACAGGGCATGCTAATTTACCTTTACTTCAACACGCCTCATGCATTTTGATTAACATGCCTCATACTCCCAATACTTATAATTCACATGCCTCATGTACATATTCTGATCATTCACCACTAGGCATGTACGTTCTACATGGTAACTCTGTTCCACTCTTTCTTAGTTTATATCTCTCCAAGTTATCATTTATTGATTTCATTGATATTTCTGCCACTTCGATTAAGCCAATGAGGACATTGTCTAATTTGAGTTTGGGGCAGGGCAAAATTTTTGCAAAATTTTTAATCCTTTTCATTTACATTACTTAAATTGCATTTTATTGCATTTCATTTATACTTAGTTACTTAGTTCACATACACCATACACCTACACCATGTAAATATATACACTTGTATATAGATATCATGTAGATTACGTATAGTTTTTATTTCAATTTTTTTTTATTTGATTTAATTTTTGCATTCATTTTAGGAATCATGCATACATAAAAAAATATAAATAAATAAATTTTTACCTAATTCTTAGAAGATTGAGAATCATTTTGAAAAGCAATTGAGCTTACCTCTTTTTTATGGGTTTGATAGATTGAAAGTTCCGGATTGGTATGAGGTTATGAGATTCTTATCTAGGTTTATATCTTCTTAGCTAAGGGCCACCCAATTAATTACATTGAGTTTTGAGTGCTCAGAGAAAACTCTAGAATAAGAAATAACTAATTGTGTCTCACTAATCCTAGAACAAGCATTCTAGACCTTTCGAGGTGAAATTTTAGTATTCACTTGAAAAGAGAAATGATTAAGGCGTTCTTCAAATTTTAAACCTACATTTTTAACCTTAACCAACCTCACTTTAAATTTTCCCTTTGAAATCAATTTGAGCCTTCATTTATACCCCTTATTTTTTTGGTACCCATAATCTACCTAGCCATAAACCTAAACACTTACCTACCCTTTATGAGAATAATTTGTTTAAGTGATAGATACAAAAAAAAAAAAAGAGAGGAGAAAAAGTATAATAATTAAATGGGAGAAGTACTAATGTAAAATTGGCTAGTAATCATATCATGTTGCAAAAAAAAAAATTATTTACTATCCAAGTATATAAAGAAATAAGTTTGGGGGTGGATTAAAAAGGGACAATTGCAATGCAAAATTCAATGTTATTTATGTAGTCCCTTAAAGAGTTGTAAAAAAAAAAAAAAACAAAATTGTATGCTAGCATTGGTGATTTATTTTAAAGTTCTTCTTCCCATTTGATTCTTAAAAAAAAAAATAAAAAAAATAAAAAATAAAAAAAATAAAAAAATAAAAATAATAAAAGAAAAGTGTATCTTGATCTTTTTAACAATTTAATTATTCTTATATTTTGCTTTCCTTTTTCCTTTTCTTTGTTAGTCACATTATTACCTCTTAGCCCTATTACAACCATTAAAAGTCCTTTTGATCTCTTAATTGTGTTTTGTTACATTAGTGGAGATTAGATTAGTTGGTTTACCTATGGGATTGGCACATTATTCATCCATTTAAACTATTTCCATCATCATTTGAGACGCTTTAGTTTATGGATTGTTTTAGAACCTGTTCTAGCATGATTTCTCTATGTAATTGATTGGTTTGGGTTTGATGGAATGGATAATTGACCCAAGGCTAAGCGGTGATAACTTTGGTGAGAATTGAATTCCTTATATCTTGAAGGTGAGTATATGGTTTGTTGGTGGCTAGAGGTAAGTTTGAAAGCTTGAATGAGTGATTTTCATGAATTTAAGAAAAGGTACCCCAATTGCATATAATTATTTTTAATTTGCTTGAGGATAAGCAAATATTTGAGTTTGGGGGAATTTGATAAACTCATTTTATATAAGTATTTTAGGATAGTTTTGCATCCATTTTACCTTTTTAGTTTAGTAATTTTATGGTTTTAATGTTTATTTTAGTTAATTTGTTAATTTTAGTTTCATTATATTTGATTTTCAGAATTTGATAGTTTTTAATAAGGTTTAAAGGCAAAAAAGTCCATATAGAAGAAATTCAAAGTGATTTGGAAGCCCAAAGTGGTGTGAAAAATGAAGAAAATTCACCTAAAGAATAAGACCAGCCGAGGCTTTCAAGGGCCTCAAAATAGGTCGTGTGAAGATAAGAGTTAGCCAACAGGAATCCACATGAGGCATGTAAATTCACACTGGGTCGTGTAAACAGAGACTTCAGAACAAAACACGCCGAAAGTTTCATGGGCTTTAACATGCCCCATGTGGCAGGTCGTGTAAACAGAGATTTTGGAGCAAAACACGCCGAAAGTTTCAGGGACTCCCACATGCCCCGTGTAGCTGGTCATGCAGAATCTAAAGGCTCCTCCTCTGAATCAACATCTGGCATGTAAAAAACAACTTAAATCAACATGAGGCATGTGGGATAGCGCTGGCAGATTTGCTGACATGAAAAAATTTTCTCTTTTCATACCTTTTACACCTTTTATCCTTATCCCTTTAGAGACTATTTTTAGGGCAAACCTTGAGGGGATATATAAGCATCATATTCTCATTTTTTTACCATAAGGCGAAAGAGAGAGAAAATTCAAAAGAGAAAGAAAAGAGAAAATTACGCCATTTCTAAGAGGAAGAACACCTGCAGAGTGACGTTTTCCAGCTTCTATTTTCAAAGATTTGGATCTTCTTCTTCTGGGTTCTTTTATTTTTAGTTTTATTTTCATGTGTTCTTGCTCTATTTCATATTTTCTACTTGTAAATACAAGCATGAGTGAGTAGATACTTAAGATTTCAGAGTTGGGTGTAATGATTTAAGTTTTATTTGTAGATTTGGACTGGTTTTAACCAGATTTTAGTATATATAAGCTTTGATTCTTATCTTGTGTGCTTATTTACATACCCATTGTTGGTACCCTTTGGGTTTTGTTCTTAATCTTAGATTGAAGGACTAAGAGGTGAAAATCTATGATAGATAATCAAGATAATGAACTTAATCACCTAGTGTTAGAAATAAACTAGTGGGTTAAGAGGAATTTGAAGTTGATTTGTGACACCCCTTACCCGTCTACAGTATAGTGGAGTAAGATATACCACGTAGTGTACCGGAACACCCTATTTTAATTCAATCATTTTTTTATTCTTCCTAATTTATTTTTTTCATAGTTATGAAGTACAATTTATGAAATATAATTAATTTAAGTCGTTTATTGAAATTATAATTTATTTGAGATTTCGAAAATTTTATAGAAAATCCAGCGGAGTACCGGCTAACAATGGAGAAAACAGTTCTTCGGAACCTGTGAAAAATACTTCCAATAATCATTTCCAATCATTCTCAAACTCCAATAACCATCAACATGGTCTCAACATTAGCAATCATTTCAAGTTCTCAACATTAATCCACAATTTCATTCAAATTCAAAATCAACTAAAATTTCATGAAGATATTCTCAAATTATATTAATTAACAAAATTCTTCAAAATATGTACATCAACGTATGATTACATAAATTTACTATTTACATGAGTTCATGATTCACATATCACAAACTACTACCTATTACAAAATGCAAAAATATAATTTCAAAAGGGACCTAAAGGTCCTACCACTGATGTACTGTAGATGAGAGGTGACTCTGACTCTAGGCAGATCTGTGACCTCACCCAGTCTGTGGTCGTCTGGGCTCTCTGTCTATCTCTCCAGAACCTACGCATGGCAAAAAGCGACATGCTAAGCAATAATGCTTAGTGGTGCCAATAATAAAATAAAAAGAACTAATAAAAAAAATATGCAGTGAGTGTATTGATATCTCATGCAGACAAATTTTTTGATAATTATTGGTAGTCTTATTTATTTGGTACTTGTTATATCCATTATTTCATTAAATTTATCAACTTTCATTTTTGGTTGCCCAAGTAACCTATACTGGATGACTGGACTGGATAAACGGGTAAACTGGCATTGGGTATCAAGTACCTCAAGCCGTCACACCATCGGTCACATATGTGTCTCCCAATGTGCAACAGAATAGCTAATAAGCTGTAATAACATTAGGCATAAGGCCAAGTCTCAACACAATGTCAGAATGGCTAAAAGCCATGAAATCACAAAATGGCATAATGCCATGTGCAGTACTGCTAACTGAACCCTATTGGCATGCCAACCTATCCAAACCAATCTTGCTAGGTGTACTAGGGCATGGTACACTTTTAAACTTTACAATTCTTAAAATTTAAGTTTAAGTGTTACTATTCATTTCATTAGTCAACTAAAATGTTGACTTTTGCATAGACAATAGGTACATTGGTTATAATACTCCCAACATACCACATTTTGCATTCTAAATTTGTTGGTATTGGTTGTCAATACCATTTCTAAGCTTAAATTTAGTTGTTCAAAATTTTTAGATTTCAAGCCTTGTGTTTACTGTTTCATTGGTTATTTTTACAGTAGGAATTTGGCAAAGTTTTCTTCATGAAAGTTGTTCCTTATTTTGTCTAGTTATATTTCCTTTTTTGAATCACTCCATTTGGAGTTTTGTAGCTCAAGTTATGGCCTAAACACCATAACTGGCCGGATCAAACAAAATTCAAAATTCTGGGCAAGACTGGTTCTGCCAGATTTGGTAACCTAAGTTTGGTTGGCAATTTGACTAGGTTATGATCAGAATTTGGATTTGTGTTCTTCATAAAAGTTGTAGGTATATGTCTCAGCTTTCTGCTGGTAAAATTTTAGGTCAATTGGACCTTTTTACACTAAGTTATGACCAAATGAATAGACACTATTCATTTGGTCATTTTGCCCAGGCAGAAAGCAAGTCACCCGGATTAGGGCAATTTTTAGGTCAACTTGATTTGGTTTTCTAGGTAGGGTTTCTATACCAAAGTTGTGCCATTATGTGTCTAGTTTTATGTCCAATTGGCCTTGCACCAATTGCACCTACACCTTTCAAGTTACGACTGCCCAAACCTGCTGGACTCACACCTAGCCCTACAGGTCACCAAGGGCAGCATACCTAACTTCAATTCCATTGTCCTAAATCACTTCAATTCCTCATCACATATAGTTAAATGGTCACTAATTGACCATTACAATGTTCTTATACCATTACATGAGCTAACCCTAATTTTGTTCAAGTCTCCAAGTTCTCAAAGTACAATTTATGCATTAAACTTACAATTTCAACTTATATCATGTCCTTAAACATGAATTGAGTGAGAGAGAGAATAAATTGGGCACTAACCTTGATTTAGCTAATTCCCAAAGCTTGAGAACTCTTCTTTTTCTCTTGCTTTTTGCTGCCCAAGACTTGCTCTAAGTGTAAGGATAAACATTTGTGAAGGGAAGCTAGGGTTTTGGGGTGATTTGAGTGGTGAACTCAAGCTTGGTGAAGCTTTAATGGAGTTTTCCTTCCTCTCTCTCTCTACGTTTTTGGCTACCCAAAGGTTGAAGAAGCAATTGATTTTTCTTTTTTTTTTTCAGCCCATTAAGTCATTTTAAATAAGTTAATGCCATGTGTCAAAGTTTGATTGGATTGGAGGATTTTTAATGACATCATAATGATGTCATAATTCCAATTCCTTTAATTTTCTTTCCTTTTCTTGTCCACTAAATTTCAATTTAATTTTTAGCAATATTTATTCACATATTATGTCATAATAATTATTTGCTTAACTGTATAAGTCGGCCAAAAATCATCTTTGAAGACGAAATTACCAAAATGCCCTCTGTTTGGCTTATTGAGCCAAAATCGTCTGTACCGATTGAAAAAAATTTTCTAAGCATTTTCTTGGCATTCTAATGCTATAGGAACCTCAATGACCCTTCTCTGGAGTCTCAAAAATTATTTTATGAATTTTTCCCTGGGTCTAGGGCTCCTAGTTGCGAGAACCGCAACTTCCCACTGGGTTACCCATCGCTAGGGCATCGGCTCATTTAACTTGGTTGTATATTATTTCTAAAATTTTTCCTAAATTTTTTTTATTAATATTTGAGTTAATTATGGTTCCTCACTTTAGTTTAAATATTTTTCCGGACGTTCTAGCTATCCGGACTGACACTGGTCACCGAAACAATAGAATATACGGAGTTGCTACAGGGAGGGTGTTACAACTCTTCCCTCTAATTTAAATTTCGTCCTCGAAATTTACCTGATGCAAACAGTTGAGGGAACTATTGCCTCATCATCTCTTCACTTTCCCATGTTGCCTCCTCGGTGTTGTGGTGCCTCTAAAGCACTTTCACCAGTGGAATCTGCTTATTCCTCAACTCTTTCACTTCTTGAGCCAGGATCTGTATGGGTTTTTCTTCATATGTCAAATCCGATTGTACTTCAATTTCTTCCATGGAGATGACATGTGAAGGATCTGAGCGGTATCTTCTTAGCATAGATACATGGAACACATTGTGGATCTTGTCCAGCTCTAGTGGTAAAGCTAGCCTGTAGGCCACTGGACCCACACGTTCAATGACTTCATATGGGCCAATGAACCTAGGGCTTAACTTACCTTTTCTTCCAAACCTTAGTACCTTCTTCCACGGTGGCACCTTGAGGAACACTTTGTCGCCAACCGCATATTCTATTTCTTTTCTCTTCAGGTCGGCATAGGATTTTTGTCTGTCTGAGGCAACCTTCAGAATGGCTTTGATTAGTTTTACTTTCTCCTCAGTCTGTTTCACCAGGTCTGGCCCTACCAGTTTATCTTCACCCAATTCAGTTCAGCACACTCGAGTTCTACATTTCCTCCCATACAGTGCTTCATACGGGGCCATTTGGATGCTAGCTTGGTAGCTATTGTTGTATGCAAATTCTGCCAGTGGGAGGTATCTATCCCAACTTCCCTCAAACTCAATGACATAACTCCTCAGCATATCATCAAGGACCTAACATATATTTCACGTTATTATTATCATTTCAGTTCAATATTTGTATTAGTTCAGTTGTTTTCAATTGTTTACCTGGATTACTCTTTCTGATTGCCCATCCGTCTGAGGATGGAAAGCTGTCCTGAAGTGGAGTTGTGTACCCAAGAACTCATGCAACTTCTTCCAAAATCTCGATGTAAACCTTGGGTCTCGATCAGATATGATGGAAAGTGGAATTCCATGCAGTCTAACTATCTCACTGATATGCAATTCTGCTAACTTCTCCAGTGAGTAGTCAGTCCTAACAGGCAAAAAATGTGCTGACTTTGTCAATCTATCTACTATCACCCATACTGCATCATGCTTCTTCTGGGTGAGAGGTAGACCACTTACAAAATCCATGGTGACCCAATCTCATTTCCATTCAGGTATGCGTATAGGCTGTAGCAATCCCGATGGAACTTGATGTTCTACCTTGACTTGCTGACATGTCAAGCATTTAGTCACATAGTCAGCTATATCCTTCTTCATACCAGGCCACCAATAATGAAGCTTCAGATCATGACACATTTTTGTACTTCTAGGGTGCATAGCATAAACACTGGTATGTGCCTCTTTCAGAATACTGGCTTTCAATTCCCCATCATCTGATACACATACTCTTCCTTTGTAGTACAGACACCCATATGCTTTCACCTCATAGTCAGTTTCTTTCCCTTTTGAGATTTTACTCATAATAGCCTTTAGCTTCTCATCAGCCTTCTGCCCATCTAAAATCTGCTGTAGCAGGTTTGGCCTCACTTGCAACTCAGCCAAAATAGCTCCATCTCAAGCTAAAGAGAGACGAGCATTCAATGATCTCAAAGCTGTGATGGATTTTCTGCTCAAAGCATTAGCAACTACATTTGCCTTCCCAAGATGGTAATCAATCACGCAATCATAGTCCTTCAGGAACTCAATCCATCGCCTCTGTCTAAGGTTGAGCTCCTTCTGGGTTGGCAAGTATTTCAGACTTTTGTGGTCTGTGTAAATGTAACACTTTTCACCATACAAGTAGTGCCTCCATATCTTCAGTGCGAAGATAATTGCTGCAAGTTCTAGATCATGGGTAGGGTAATTCTGTTCATGTGGCCTTAGCTGCCTGGAAGCATAGGCGACCACCTTCCCCTCTTGAATCAATACACACCCTAACCCATTATGAGAGGCATCACTGTAGACCACAAAGTCCTTTCCCGACACTGGCTGTGTTAACACTGGTGCCTCTGTCAACATAGCCTTCAACTTCTCAAAACTGGTCTGACACTTATCATTCCAGTCAAATTTGATATTCTTGTATAACAACTTGGTCATTGGAGCAGCTATTAAGGAAAATCCCTTCACAAATCTTCTGTAATACCCATCTAGCCCCAAGAAACTTTTGACCTCAGTTGTATTCCTGGGAGGCTTCCATTCCATCACTGCTTCTATTTTCTTGGGATCCACTCTAATCCCATCAGCTGACACTATGTGTCCAAGGAATGCAATCTCATTCAACCAAAAGTCACACTTGGACAACTTAGCATACAGCTTCTTTTCTCTCAGGGTTTGCAGAACAATTCTCAATTGCTCATCATATTCTTCTCTGGTCTTGGAATACACCAAAATATCATCAATAAAGACTACTACGAACCGATCTAAGTATGGATGGAAGATATGGTTCGTAAGGTCCATGAATACTGCCGGTGCATTTGTTAGGCCAAAGGGCATTACCAGGAACTCATAATGCCCATACCGGGTCCTAAATGCAGTCTTTGGCACATCTGCATCCTTCACCCTCAACTGATGATACCCTGATCTGTGATCAATTTTTAAAAATACTCTTGCTCCCTTCAATTGATCAAACAAATCATCAATTCTAGGCAACGGATATTTGTTCTTCACTATCACTTTATTTAACTGTCGGTAATCGATGCACAACCTCAAAGTCCCATCCTTTTTTTTCACAAACAGCACTAGAGCTCCCCATGGTGACACACTGGGGCATATGAACCCCTTATCCAGCAACTCCTGTAACTGAATTTTCAGTTTCTTCAATTCTGTGGGTGCCATCCTATAAGGAGCAATAGAGATTGGTGCTGTACCCGACAGTATCTCAATAGCAAATTCAACTTCCCTTTCTGGTGGCAAACCAGACAATTCTTCAGGAAACACATCTGGGAAGTCTCTTACTATTTATATGTCACACAGATCTGGCTTAGCCTGCCTAGTATCCACCACATGTACTAGGTAGGCTTCACAGCCTTTTCTCATCAGTTTTCTTACAACTGTGGCTGAGATGACATTGGATAAGAAATCTGTCCTTTCCCCCACAATTGTGATCTCATTACCCTCAAGAGTTTTCAAAGAAATTCTCTTCAATTTACAATCAACCATTGCCTGATGACGTGACAACCAGTCCATTCCCAAAATCACGTTAAACTTATGGAAAGGCAACTCAATCAGGTCTGCCAAGAATTCATACCCCTGAATCCTTAACGGGCAACCTTTGTACACTTTGTTCACCATTACACTGTGGCCCAATGGATTAGTGACCAGAATATCTTGGTCACTCTCCCCTACTAGTATCCCCCTTTCTACGGGTAGGTTGATGTAGATGTATGAATGAGTGGATCCTGGATCCACCAATGCATGCACAAATGTATTGTAGAGGGAGAACGTACCCCTGATGACGTCCGGGGCATCTTGCTCCTCCTGAGCTCTCATGGCATAGGCTCTGGCAGGTGGTCTGCCCTTAGGCCTCTCTGCTGGCTCAGATGCAGGCCTCTCTGATGGTCCCACTGCCTCAGATTTTCTAGATTTCCTACCCCTTTGTGGTGCAGTACCAGGTCTATCTGTTTGTGTTGGAGCAGCTGTAGCAGTTCTGCGTGGATAGTTTCTTAACTGATGCTCTGTTGACCCACACCTTAAGCAGGCACTAGTCACTCTCCAACACTCCCCCTTATGCCACTTCAGGCAATGTGGACATGCAGAAGATGCTGGGGCTGGTCCCATGAACCCTGTCCCTAGAGAGCTGCCCACTGATGGTGTGGACTGACCTCTCCTAGGGGTGAACTGTGGCCTGGGTCCCTGGGACTGACCCTGACCTTGTGGTTGACCTGAACTCTGTACAGGTGGACCTTTGAACTTCTTTCCTGGTGCAGGAGATGAGCTAGACTGACCCGGGCCCCTCTTCTACTGTTTCTCCCTTCTAGTCTGCTCACTTATTCTAACCTTTTCAACTTTTATTGCAGCTTCCACTAACTTGGTGAAGTCTGTGATTTCCAAGGCAGTGATCATGATCTTTATATTGTCATTTAATCCCTCTTCAAATCTCTTACACCTTTCAGCCTCATTGGGGACTATCTCCCTTCCATAGCGGCTCAGTCTGACAAATTCCTTTTCATACTTGGCCACTATCAGCTGTCTCTGCCTCAGGTTAATGAACTCTCTTCTTCTCTCTTCTAGGTATACACTACCCACATATTTCTTCTTGAATTCTGAGAGGAAGAAGTTCCAAGTTATTACTTCTGGCTGTACTTCACTAGACACTGTATCCCACCATTGGTAGGCATTATCTTGCAACAGAGATACAGCAGCTTCTAGATTTTGCTTTGGAGTGCAGTGAAGTTATTTTAAAACTCTGCCTGTTCTGTTCAACCAGTTTTCGGCTGCAACAAAATCATCTTCTCTCTTGCCAAAGAAGTCCACTGCTCTAAATTTTCTTAACCTTTCCAAATGTGATTTCTGTTGTGGAGGTGGTGGTGGTGGTGGCATTACCCCAGCCATTTGTCTGAAGAATTCGGCCATTTGCTGGAACATGGCCTGTGTAGGCTGAGCAGGCTCTACTGGAGCTAGTGGAGCAGGTTCTCCCCTACCCCCAGTCTCAGCTGCAGTAGGTGGAGCATGACTCTCCACTTCCTCCTCAACTGCCCTCTGAGATGTGAGGTCCATATCCTATTCAAAATAACAAAGAGAAACAGATCTGCATTAGTGTCACCTCGACTCTTACAAATGCAATGCATGGTATGGACTCAATCTAGGCCCAGAAACGCCTAAACCGTGCTCTGATACCACTAAATGTGACACCCCTTACCCGTCTACAGTATAGCCGAGCAAGATATGCCACGCAGTGTAACAGAACACCCTATTTTAATTCAATCATTTTTTTATTCTTCCTAATTTATTTTTTTCATAGTTATGAAGTACAATTTATGAAATATAATTCATTTAAGGCGTTTATTGAAATTATAATTTATTTGAGGTTCCGAAAATTTTATAGAAAATTCGGCAGAGTACCGGTTAAAAATGGAGAAAATAATTCTTCGGAACCTGTGAAAAACACTTTCAATAATCATTTTCAATCATTCTCAAACTCCAATAACCATCAACATGGTCTCAACATTAGCAATCATTTCAAGTTCTCAACATTAATTGTAACATCCTCACTTTAGCTAATCCGTACAGTCTACTGTTCCAGTGACCAATGTCGGTCCGGACAGCTAGAATGTTTGAAATTATAAATAGACTAGAGTAAGGAGTTATAAAGAAACTAAATAATGCTCATAAAAATCAAGAAAAAATTTTTAGAAACGAAATACACTAAGGTTAAACGAGCCGAAACACCAGGGATGAGTAACCCGAAGGGGAAGTGAAGGTGAAGGTCGTTAGCAACCCTAGACCCGGGAGAAAAATTATAAAATAATTTTTGAGACTCCAAAGAAGGAGCATTGAGATTCTTATGGCATTAGAATGCCAACGAAATACTTAGAAAAAATTTTCTATCGGTACACACAATTTTAGCTCGTTAAGCCAAATGGAGGGCATTTTGGTCATTTCGTCTCCAGAGATAATTTTTGCCAACTTGTCCAGTTAAATAAATAATTTATATAACATAAAATATGAATAAATGTTGTTAAAAATTTTATGGAAATTAAATAGACAAGAAAAGGAGAGAAAATGAAAGAAAATGCAATTATGACATCATAATGATGTCATTAAAATTCTCCCAACCAATCCAATGTTGACACATGGCATAAGCTTATTTAAAAGAGACTAAATGGGCTGAAAAATTAAAAAAAAAATCAGAACTCTCTTTTTCTTTTTCTTCTTACTGTCACCCACTCCCACCATGGCCACCATGAACAAGCTTTTGAAAGCTTGATTTCCCTAGCTTTTATTCCACTAAACCCTACACTCCCAACACAAAAAAGTGTTCTTACACCTTAGAGAGTCTTTTGGGAGCAAAAAGAAAGGAAAAAGACGAACCCTAGCATGTGGGAAATCTCACTCCATTAGAGGTTTGTGACCTAACCATGGTTTTCATTTTCAATTCATGTTTAAGGACTATGAATGAGTACAAATGACAAAGAAATTGATGAAATACTATTTGTATGCCATCCCTAAATTTCAGCAGCCTTGGTTGGGTTATGATTGTGATGAGTTTTATGGAGCTAACATGCTAGTATGGCTGCCCTTAATGTGCATCTCTTAAGTGAATTGATGAAATGCAATGATAATGCATGATTTGTAATGTTTGAGTTAGGGTTTGGGGTGAAAAATGAGACTTTGATCATGTGATGATGAAAGTAGGTTTTAATGGTCAATTAGTGACCATTTAGTTCTGTTTAAATAAAAAATGAAGTGAATTGTGTAGTGGGATTGGAGTTTGGTGTGGCTGCCCTTGGTGACCTACAGGACTAGGCATGAGTCCAGCAGGTTTGGGTAGCAATAACTGGAATTGTAGAGGTTTAATTAGTGCAAGTCCAATTGAAAATGAAACTAGACACATAATGGCACAACTTTGGTGAAGAAACCATGCCTAGAAAACCAAACCAAGTTGACCAAAAGATTGCTCTAATCTGGGTGACCTGCATTCTGCCTGGGCAAAATGACCAAATGAACAGTGTTTAGTCATTTGGCCATAACTCAGTGTAGAAAGGTTTAATTGACCTGAAATTTTACCAGCAATAAGCTGAGATATAGGCCAACAACTTTCATGAAGAAACCTAACCCAAATTATGATCATAACATATTTAAAAAGTGACCTGAAGTTACTGCTCCTAATACTGTAGATTTGGTCAGTCCAGAAATTCTGGAAAAATTTCAATCCGGCCAGTTGTGGTTTTTGGGCCATAACTTGAGCTACAAAACTCCAAATGGAGTGATTCAAAAAAAGAAATGCAACTAGACAAAATAAGGAACAACTTTCATGTTGATCATTTTGTCAAATTCCCACTACAAAAATGACTAATGGAACAGAAATCCCAAAGCTTGAAAACTAAAAATTCTGTCCAATTAACTTTAAGCTTAGAAATGGTATTGGCAACCAATACCAACAATTTTAAAATGCAAAATGTGGTATGTTGATGATATTTAAAGCAATATACCTATTGTCAATGCAAAAGTCAACATTTTGGTTGACTAATGAAATGAATAGTAGCCATAAAATTTCAATTTCAAAGAATTACATAAATTAAAAGTGTTAAATGCCCTAGTAGGCCTAATGTGATTGGTTTGGATAGGTTGGCATGCCAATAGGATTCTGTTAGTAGTACTGCATATGGCTTCATGCCATTCTGTGTTTCATGGCTTCCCATACCATTCTGTGACATAATAGCCTTTGGCTATATTATTTGAGTTGTTACACTCGAGTTTTATCCCTGATAATTATTATAGCTTATTAGCTGTTCTGTTGCACACCGGGAGACACAATGTGACCGATGGTGTGATGGTCCGAGGTACTTAGTACCCAGTGCCAGTTTACCCGTTTATCCAGTCCAGTCGACTAGTATGGGTTACTCGGGCAATGATAATAAATTTTACCAAATCTTAATTGAATAATACTGCAATAAATATTAGAAATTAAGTCTACCCAAAAAATGTAAACATACATTCTGCATACTTATTTTTATTTCATTTTATTTTATTTTATATTGTCACCACTAAGTAGAATTGCTTAGCGCGTCGCTTTTGCAACGCGCAGGTACTGGAGACCTAGCTGGGGAGCCCAGTAGACATCAGATAGGGTAAACTTTCAGAGCTGCATCCGGAGTCCAGAGTCACCTCACATCTGCAGTGCATATGGTAGGACATTAGGACCTTGGGGTAGCATTTTGTATTTTGCATTTTGTATTAGTTTGGATTGTAACTATAAACTCTTGAATTTATGTAATAATGTAAATATATGAAATTTCATGTTATTGGAATTTTCTGTATATTATGTTGAACAAAATGAAATGTTGAAAAATATTTATGAATGTGCTTCAAGTGATGAAGTGAACAGAAAAGTTTTGAAAATAGTATTGAGATTTTGAGATTGATTTGAGATATGTGTGTATAATGGAGTTTGTATTTTGAAATTATATTGGAAGTGTTTTTAAACAGGTTCAGAAGAACTGTTTTTTCAATTTATAGCCGGTACTCTGCCGGATTTTCTATAAAAATTGAGGAAAAATTCAGATTTATCAAAAATTATAAATAAATGAATTAATAAGGATAAATTATAATTGAAACATGAATTGGTGCTCCGGCACACTGAGTGGCATATCTTGCTTGGCTACATTGTAGATGGGTAGGGGGTGTCACATTAATCCACAATTTCATTCAAATTCAAAATCAACTAAAATTTCATGAAGATATTCTCAAATTATATTAATTAACAAAATTCTTCAAAATATGTACATCAACATATGATTACATACATTTACTATTTACATGAGTTCATGATTTACATATCACAAACTACTACCTATTACAAAATGCAAAAACATAATTTCAAAAGGGACCTAAAGGTCCTACCACTGATACACTGTAGATGAGAGGTGACTCTGACTCTAGGCAGATCTGTGACCTCACCCAGTCTGTGGTCTGCTGAGCTCTTTGTCTGTCTCTCTAGAACCTACGCGTGGCAAAAAGCGATGCGCTAAGCAATAATGCTTAGTGGTGCCAATAATAAAATAAAAAGAACTAATAAAAAATAAATAAATATGCAGTGAGTGTATTGATGTCTCATGCAGATAAATTTTTTGATAATTATTAATAGTCTTATTTATTTGGTACTTGTTATATCCATTATTTCATTAAATTTATCAACTTTCATTTTTGGTTGCCCAAGTAACCTATACTGGATGACTGGACTGGATAAACAGGTAAACTGGCACTGGGTATCAAGTACCTCGGGCCGTCACACCATCGATCACATATGTGTCTCCCGGTGTGCAACAGAACAGCTAATAAGCTGTAATAACATTAAGCACAAGGCCAAGTCTCAACACAATGTCAGAATGGCTAAAAGCCATGAAATCACAGAATGGCATAATGCCATGTGCAATACTGCTAACTGAACCCTATTGGCATGCCAACCTATCCAAACCAATCTTACTAGATGCACTAGGGCATGTTACACTTTTAAACTTTACAATTCTTGAAATTTAAGTTTAGGTGTTACTATTCATTTCATTAGTCAACTAAAATGTTGATTTTTGCATAGACAATAGGTACATTAGTTCTAATACTCCCAACATACCACATTTTGCATTCTAAAGTTGTTGGTATTGGTTGCCAATACCATTTCTAAGCTTAATGTTAGTTGTTCAAAATTTTCAGATTTCAAGCCTTGTGTTTACTGTTCCATTGGTCATTTTTACAGTAGGAATTTGGCAAAGTTGTCTTCATGAAAGTTGTTCCTTATTTTGTCTAGTTACATTTCCTTTTTTGAATCACTCCATTTGGAGTTTTTTAGCTTAAGTTATGGCCTAAACACCATAACTGGCCGGATTGGACAGAATTCAAAATTCTGGGCAAAACTGGTTCTACCAGATTTGATAACCTAAGTTTGGTCGGCAATTTGACTAGGTTATGTTTAGAATTTGGATTTGTGTTCTTCATGAAAGTTTTAGGTATATGTCTCAGCTTTCTGTTGGTAAAATTTCAGTTCAATTGGACCTTTTTACACTGAGTTATGACCAAATGAATAGACACTGTTCATTTGGTCATTTTGCCCAGGCAGAATGCAAGTCACCCGGATTAGGGCAATTTTTAGGTCAACTTGGTTTGGTTTTTTGGGCAGGGTTTCTATTATGTGTCTAGTTTCATGTCCAATTGGCCTTGCACCAATTGCACCTACACCTTTCAAGTTACAGCTGTCCAAACCTACTGGACTCATACCCAGCCCTGTAGGTTACCAAGGGCAGCATACCTAACTTCAATTCCATTGTCCTAGATCACTTCAATTCCTCATCACATATAGTTAAATGGTCACTAATTGACCATTACAATGTTCCTATAGTATTACATAAGCAAACCCTAATTTTGTTCAAGTCTCCAAGTTCTCAAGGTACAATTTATGCATTAAACTTACAATTTCAACTTATATCATGTCCTTAAACATGAATTGAGTGAGAGAGAGAATAAATTGGGCACTAACCTTGATTTAGCTAATTCCCAAAGCTTGAGAACTCTTCTTTTTCTCTTGCTTTTTGCTGCCTAAGACTTGCTGTAGGTGTAAGGATAAATATTTGTGAAGGGAAGCTAGGGTTTTGGGGTGATTTGGGTGGTGAACTCAAGCTTGGTGAAGCTTTAATGGAGTTTTCCTTCCTCTCTCTCTCTCTCTACGTTTTTGGCTGCCCAAAGGTTGAAGAAGCAACTGATTTTTCTTTCTTTTTTTCTGCCCATTAAGTCATTTTAAATAAGTTAATGCCATGTGTCAAAGTTTGATTGGGTGGGAGGATTTTTAATGACATCATAATGATGTCATAATTCTAATTCCTTTAATTTTCTTTCCTTTTCTTGTCTACCAAATTTTAATTTAATTTTTAGTAATATTTGTTCACATATTATGTCATAATAATTATTTACTTAACTGGACAAGTTGGCCAAAAATCATCTCTGAAGACGAAATGACCAAAATGCCCTCCGTTTGGCTTTTTGAGCAAAAATCGTCTGTACCGATTGAAAAAAAATTTCTAAGCATTTTCTTGGCATTCTAATGCCATAAGAACCTCAATGACCCTTCTCTGGAGTCTCAAAAATTATTTTATAAATTTTCTCTCGGGTCTAGGGCTCCTAGTTGCGAGAACCGCAACTTTCCACTGGGTTTCCCATCACTAGGGCACCGGCTCATTTAACTTGATTGTATATTATTTCTAAAATTTTTCCTAAATTTTTCTTGTTAATATTTGAGTTAATTATGGTTCCTCACTTCAGTTTAAATATTTTTCCGGACGTTTTAGCTGTCCGGACCGACATTGGTCACCAGAACAGTAGAATGTACGGAGTTGCTACAGGGAGGGTGTTACATGATTAAAATGCTTAAAGGGTTTTGGGTAATTAAACATCGCATGAGAATGGGGTTTAGTTTCCTTTAAAACACTCTTTAGTTTGCTTAAAGGAAATCAGAATTAACTTCCTTCAAACTTGTATTTTCCTTAATTTTGGTTTTGCCTATCCAAATCCCAATAAAATTTACTTCATGAACCTCAACTCTGAAATCAATTTTTACCATTAATTAATTAAATTTTTTGTTACTTGCTGAAATTTTAGTAAATTAATATAGAGCTTAGAATTTTAAACTTAATTCATTATAATTTTCTTATTTTTCTCAATTTAATTTGCTGCATCTCTTACTCTATTTTTGACATTAATTATCGATAGCCCAAATAATAATAATTTTTATTGTTTGGTACTCAAACAACAAATCTCTGTGGGATGATATCTTTCCTTTACTACTTGAATGACCCGTATACTTGCGGAGTTCGCAACCAAGATGGAACCTACATGAAGGTAAAAATACTACAAAGAGATAAACCCAAATATCGAACAAGAAAGGGAGAATTGGCAACAAATGTTTTAGGCGTGTGCTCTTGGGACATGCAGTTTATTTATATTTTGCCCAGATGGGAAGGGTCTGCTACTGATGGAAGAATACTTAGGGATGCTATTACTAGAAGAAATCTATTAAAAATACCTCATGGTGAGATGATCATGAACTTATAATTTTAGTTCAAATTTTAAATAGTAAAGAAAAAATACTAATATTTTTGGGTGTATATAGGGTATTACTACCTTGTGGATGCTGGTTATACAAATGAAAATGGATTTTTAGCTCCTTATAGAGGACAACGCTATCACCTTAATGAATGGAGAGATGGTTATCTTCCAACCAATCAAGAAGAGTTGTTTAACATGAAACACTCACCAGCTAGAAATGTCATTGAACGATGTTTTGGATTACTTAAGATGCGATGGAAAATTCTATGGAATACTTATTGTTATGATATAAGTAAAAATACTGATATTATAACAGCTTGTGCTTTACTCCATAATCTTATTAGAAGAGAGATGACAATTGATCCATTTGAGGCTACATTGGATGTTGAAATGGAGCAAAATTTTAGAGAAGCATATGATGAAGGAAAGCATATTGAAGTAATAGAAACCATAGACCAATGGACAGCTTGGAGGGATAACTTGGCCACTGAGATGTTTAATAGTTAGAGAGCAAATTGGACTATCAATTAGATGTTTAAACTATTTACTGATGCTTTATTTGTTTGTGTTGTTGATTGACATTTGAGTTAAACTTGTATTTTGGATTAAAGGTTTATTAACATTATTATTATTTTGCTATTTATATAATCCTAGTAAATTTAATATTCTTTATGTTATAAAAATTTATTTTTGTAGTATGGATGATTCAAATATCGATAAAAGTCAGAATAAAACAAAATTGCAACGAAGAACATGGACCAACAATGAAGATAGATGTTTGACTCAAATGCATCGTGAAGGAAAGTATAAAAGTGAAGGTGCTTTCAAACTAGGACATTTAGTTTATTTAGAGAAACAAATGGCTACAAGGCTGCTTGACAGTGCTTTAAAAGCATCAAATATAGACTCCAGATTAAGCTATTTAAAAAGACAATTTTTTGCACTATATGCGATTAAAGAAAAAGGCAGTGGTTTTGGATGGGATGATCAGAAAAAGATGGTGACAGGAGATCGAACTATGTTTGATGAGTGGGTTAAAGTACTTATTATTTCTTCTTTTTTTTTATATATATCTTTATTTGACAAACATATATATCATTATTGGAAAGAAAAAGTACAACTTATTTATTTATCTTTTAATTATTGCAGAGTCACAAAGATGTAAAAGGGTTATTTAGAAAACCTTGGCCTCTATATGATGATTTTGAAGAAGTCTATGCTAGGGATAGATCTACTGGGACTAATGTTGTAACTGCGGCGGATTGAGAAAATCAAGAGATGAACCAAGCAAGTAATACATTCTCAGAAAGTTCTCCTCTAAATGATGGTGGAAATGAATTGCAAGTTAGATTATCTAATGAGGCTCCTGTTGCTCAAAATACAAGTAATGAATTAAACAAAAAAAGGAAAACATCTTACAAAACAATCGAGGCAATGCAAGGGAAGTATTTAGAAATGATGCAACAAGTTATTCAAAGCAACAATGAGTCAGTTGCTCAACTTGTGCAAGCTTTTGCAGGAGAAGAAAGAAATGATATAGCTTGTCTGCGTAAATAACTTGGCCTTGTTTCTAGACTAACCACATCTGAAATATTACTGGCTATGAGGAGAATGTCTAATGATGACGTGACCATGTTTTTCAACTTGAAGAATAAAGATGAGAAGTATGAATTTATCCAAATGGTTCTTGGAGCTATTTAGATGATGGTTATGATAGAATTTTTTTTCTTTTTTACAAAATAAGTTATGCTAGGACTATAACCATGGATACATATGACTTTTTTTTTCTTTTTTTTTTGTCAATGTTATTTATTTATATTGTCAATGTAACACCCCCATTTGCATAGCCTGGTATATTTCACTATTCCGGTAACCGGTGTCGGTCTGGACAATTAAGGGGATTAGAACCATACTTAAGACAACTAAATAAGCCATAAACACAAATAATTAGTAATTGCCAATTAGTTAAGTATAAATAAGAAAAACAGAACATAAGAAGTTAAACGAGCCGAGAGTCACAACGATGGGTGACCGTCTCGGGAACGACTGCGAAGTCATTTTAAACTCAAATTTCGAACCGTAAAAAGTGACGCTGCGGTCCTTAGGACCCTCATGAACACAGTGGAAAAGAGAAAATCACGAAAAAGAACTGTTAAGCCAGTCAAATAATTAGGTCAGGGAGCCGGAAGAAATATTGGATTATTTGCAAACCGGGATGAACCGGCGAGGGGCAATTTGGTCAATTGACCCCGAGAGCTGACTCCTGACCTAACTGTCAAATAAAATCGGGGAAAAGAAAATTTCAGAATCGAGAATTAAATTGAAGAACTAATAGAAAAATATGAAAAAAAAAGAAGAGAAAAATGAGAAAAGTAAATGGGTGATGACATCATGCATGACCTCATGCATGATGTCATAAAAGAATTAATTAAATTATTTATTAAATTACATTTTGTGGTCTTCCATAAGCCAAGTTTATAAAATAAAAGAAAAGAAAAAAATAATTAAAAGTCATCTTTTTCATCAAAAAAAACGTGACTCTCTCTTTCCCTCTCCCAAAGCTCACTCTCAAACCTCCATTAGAGCTCTTAGCTCAAGCTTTATACACCCTAAATTAACCATAAGTTCCCCTAAAATTCTCCACTAAACCTCATCCTTGCATCTTGAAGAGTATAGAGGAGCAAGAAAAAGAAAGGAAATTGGTGAAAAGGGGAGTTAGAAATTGCTACACAAAGGTTGGTATTTTAACTCTTAATTTTCTGTTTTAAGTGCATGTTTAGTGACTTAAATGAACTTAGAAACTAAGGAAATGAAGAGAAATCAATTGTTGAAGGACTAAACTGAATTTCGGCCTGTTGAAGGGGAGTATGATTTTGTATGGTTTGATGGAGTTAAATGAGTTTAGAAGCTTTATTTAGTTGATTGATTAGGATTAAAACCATTAAATGTAGTTAAATACAATAATTTAGTAAGTTAGGGTTTTGGGACTTAGGGTTTGTGAACCAAAAATGTAAGAAATGAGTAAATGGCATGTTTGACCTATTGTGAAGTGAAAAATGGTCAATTGTGACCAAATGAGTTGTGTTTGAATTATTAGAAGTGAAGTCAAATTCGTAGGGTAAATGGTCATGCTGCTGGCAGCATGACCAAGCCAACTTTGAAGGACCAAAACGGAAATTTTACAAGTCCAATTGATATGCCACCAATTGGGGATGAAAATAGACATAAAATGACACAATTTTCATTAAGGAACCATGCCCAAAAACTGACCAAAACCTAGTGAACAAATTGACCAAAGTTGAGTAAGAGCAGTCTGCCACTGCACAAACTGACCAAATGAACAGTAACTGTTCATTTGGTCATAACTCGAGCTAGGCAGGTCAAAATGACCTGAAATTTTACCAGTAATTAGATAAGATATAGATCTAAAACTTTCATGAAGAACACCAACCCAAATTATGCCATTAACCTAATCAAATTATTGAGCAAAGTTGAGTTACTGAACCTGCAAAACTGCAGATTTCCATTTGAACAGTAAAGTTCCAATGGCTATAACTCTCTCTAGAAAACTCCGATTTAGGCGATTCTTGAACCGATGGAAACCTAAGACATAGTAGAACATTTCGTATGAAGGAAATTAGACCAAATTATGGACTTAACTTGATCAAATTACTGAACGAAGTTGGATAAAAAATCTGCCAGAACCAAAATAGCAGTATGAACAGTGCACGTGAACAGTAACTGTATTTTGGCCATAACTTGAGCTACAAAACTCCAATTGGGGTGATCCAAAAATGAGAATACACTTAAGACAATAAGGAACATTTTCTATGAAGGAAGGTTTGCCAAATTCTAACAGTAAAAGGAACAATGAAACAGTGCAACTTAAGACTCCAAAACCGAAAATTGGCAATTTTGCCTAAAAGACCTAAGCTTTGAGAAAATGACCAAAACCAACAAAGTTAATGACCAAAATATGGTATGTGGGTGAAGTTGGAGTTTCCATACCTATTAAGCCTTAAAAAGTCAACAATTTGACTTGAATAGTGTAGTGAATAGTAACCGGAAACACAAAATTTTAAGAACATCGAATTTAGCACGTTAAAGCTAAGTAAAAGTGAAGTTAAATTTATTATTGGATTTATGCTAAGTTATGGTACTGAAATACTGTGAAATTGTGTGTTTCAGTGGAAAAGAATACCGGGACAGAATCCGAGGAGTCGAGTCAAGGCCAATAGGCGACTCGTTTGAGGTTTGTGCACAACTAACACTTTTGTTACGTTTCAATTCCAAATTGATTTGAAATAAATTTATTGTATGATTTATGATTTTTTTGTGTTGAGAATTTTAACTTATTGAATATAAATTTTCTTATGCATTTAAGAATTTATTGCATTGTTTTGAGGATCGTAAATTTTAAGTTTGATGTGTTGCCAACCTTGAGCATGAATTTATGATGATTAAATATGTTGATTTGTAAATACTTTGTAAATAGAAATTGTTTTGAATATGATTTGAAACCACAGTTGACATGACAAAATATGTTGTGAATTCTCATTAGCTTGTCTAGTGAGATAACTCCTCCACTTGATGGGGCGAGTTTCTTCCTCTATGGCTTGCCAGTTGGGGAATGATGTGAATGAGTACTCATATATACTAGCTAGTCTTTGTTTCTCCCTTTTAGCCTCGGTTATTGAGAGTATGTGAAATGTCGTGGTGTACAACACGGCATCTATTCGAATTTTGGGTCATGGGTTCGACTGTGTGTATTGTTGGCAACGCCCTTTAAATTATGCATGATTTGATAAATTGTGATTGAAATAAATAATTTGTCAATGATTCAAAAATTTGTGCATTGTCTCGGAATTTAAAAGAAATGTAAATAAATAGTTACTATTTGATCAAAATGTTATTCAAATGAATAATTTACATGAATGAAAATGTTGATTTCTGAAGGTCATAGATTTTGAAGAATTTAGAAATTTTAAAATTTTATTTGTTATGAATTGTCAAGCATAAATTGTATTAAGTTTTAAATTATTAGTTTGTGCACCACTGAGTTCACTACTCAGAGATAGCTTGTCATGCTATCGCAAATATAGAGACTAGAGGAGCAGCAGATTGAGCTGCTGAGGACAGGGAAGCTACCTGCTAGAAATTATCGGGTATAATTTATACCCTGACTGTAAATATTCTTTTTGATGTATATATTGCACGTAATTGTATGGACATGTAAAATCGGTCTTGAGCAGCTTGTATAAAGTTTGTATAAAGTTATAATAAATTTTAGTTTGGATTTTCTTAATGTAAATTTCTTGTAATGATGTATCTAAATTGTTTTATTTCTAATGAAATATGGATGATATTGATTGACAGTATTTTGAGAATTATTGAACTTGTAAATTTGATAAATTGGTTGAGATTGAGTATGAATTTAATGTGTTTAGAAAATTATTGGCAGTGCTTTTATTTCAGGTATTTGAAGAACTGGTTTCTCAAAATACAGAGAGAACTCTGTCAAAATTTTTATAAAATTTGCGTAAAAACAAAATAGACCAAAAATATTAACTAGATTTACTTTTAATCATATGTTTTAAATATCTATTGGAAAATGCTCACCACTTATCAAAAATAAGAAAATTGTTTTAAAATCCCTTGTTGAGTACTTAATGAGTTATCGGTAGGTGAAGTTCGGTAGTTCATTAGGTATTCTACGGGATCATGTTATACCTTATAGAGAGGTAAAGTGTGACAGTCAAACTTCCAAACTGTATTTTGTGTTTTGCAGATTTTTGTCAAATTTTCCATTGTGTGTATACATGTATATAAGTTGGCAAGATAAAGAGAACATAATAATATTATGATAGATAAAAAAAATACAGTTAATAAATTTTCTAAATTAAATTATTTACAAATAAAAAATAATATTACCAAAAATAAAAAAAAATAATTTTGATATTTGTTATTAAAATATAAAAATAGATGTTTATATATTTTCATATGAGTTCAATTTTTTAACCTTGTACCAAATATTATTAATTATTGCATCATTAATTATCTTTTACTCTCTTAATAATTACTCCCTTAAATTTTAAGCGGTTAACACTTAACCCTCAATTTTTTAACCTTGTACCAAACGCACCCTAAGATATAAGATTTTGAATTTAAATTCTAATTAAAATCAAATTAAAAAAAAAAAGTTTAGGTTGTTAATGGTAAGAGAATTATCCAATATGATACACTTTAGTTGATGATGAGCTAAAAGGTGAATAAGCTTGAGTTTTAAATGAGTTATTAATAATTGATTCTAGTCCTAATCATTTATTTTTTATAAGACTATATTATTTTTTTAATTTATTAATTAAAAATTTTTATCCTAAATTAATTTTTTACATCAATAAATTATTTATAATTATAAGAAATTATTGATAAATAACAATGAAACTAATTATAATGTTATTCTTATATAATAAAAAATATGTATATGCATAAAAAAAATAATTAGCTATTTTGCCAGCGTATTTTGCAAATTTTTATTATTTTATTTTAGTAACATAATTTAATATATATCTTACTACATTCTGTAAAATATATTTTCATAATTATATTATAAATTTTAATTAATTATATTTTTATTTCAAATTTAATATATAATTTGATTAATATATTATTTTTTCATTATTCTTTAAATTATTTGATATATACCAACAAAAGAATGAATAAAATAGATAAAAAAATACATATATTTTTAAAACTATATATTTAAATTTTTTAAATAATTTTTTAGTGAATATATATATATTAAAAAATAATTCATATTTTTTTCTAATGTAATAATTGTAGGCATATATAATATGATGATATAGTTTTATAATGTTTAAATTTGTAAACTTAAAATTCTTAAAAAATTAAATGTACTAAAAAGAATTTTAAATTTTAATAGTTGAGATAAAATTTAAATAGTTGAAATTTTAAAATAAAGATAAAAGAGATGTTACATGACAATTTTTTAAGTCTTCATTAGTCTATGTGGTATACTCTTATAAAATATTTTTTAAGGCTTAGCTTTAATATATATGTATATATGTTATCATATTGAGAATTTAATTTAATGATGATGCTTTAGCACAAAGTGTAGGGTAGATTAGGATAATCTTTATAAGATTTTATAAAATATACACTTAAATTCATATTTTACAAATAAAAAAGTGATTTCCTCGTTAATGACTGTTATCATAATACCAAATCAATGGAGAGTCGATGAGTACTTAGATGTTATAGTTTCTAAAATCCAATAAATTACAAATGGAAAAACTATAAAGTCATTTTAATTATATTCTTTGTAACCATTCATTTAATAGAATTCAATTCAAATTTTTTTTTCAATAAAATTCAATTTCAATAATTTTATAATATAATTCATGTGTTTGAAATAAATTTTGAAGTGATATAACTTAGAGGGTGTTTGGTTTGACTTATAAGTCGATTAAATCTACTTATAAGTAGATTAGCATTTGGTTTAGCTTCTAAGTTAAAAAAAAATTAAAATAAGTAAAAAATCATATGTAAGGATACCTTATGTTATGACTCGATTTCATGGTCGGACCGGCATTAGAATTTGAGTTAGCTTAAAGCTATCAAAACTCATAGTAAGCCTCATTGTTTTCAACCTATGACTAAGCTCAATTTCAAGGCCTAGCATACTAAAAAAAATAAAATAAATATTATAAATCAATATGGGTCAGCTCAACCTAAAAACTATTAGAATCCACAACATGCATAAACCATTTAATACCATTAATTTTCATTAAGTAATACAATATATTTATACACTATTGTCACAATGGAGTTTTAATAATTAACCAAATAATTCATCCAATATTTGCATGAGAAGATAATTTGGAGTTATGCATGCACTCAGTGTATCATGTCAATACATAAATATGGGAGTTAATCCCTTATATAGCTTTGTTAGTCCAAATCCCACCAATGAGCTGAACTCAAGTTGAGCTTTCACTTAAATCTATGAGCAGGGCTAGCGAGATTAACTCAAAGTTGTGCCTCACTTCGACTTTTCATATCCATAATGATCAAATTTCAGTGAGACTAGTTTAAGCCACGACTAGTCGATTAATCTATATCCATCATATACCATGTATATATAATACACATAGTTCCAAATTATCCTTAGAGTGGCAAACACAAATAATTAACAATAATAAATATGCAATAAGAAAAATGGCCATATATATATATATATATATATATATATATATAAATATTCATTGAGCTAATTGCATGCATAAATAAATACATATTAAATGCATGAGCAAGCCAAATATATAATAATATTGAAATCACAAAAATAACTAATAACTAATTCATAGACTGATCAATCCGACAGTAGCTGGTCTGGCTGAAAGAAAAAAGACGGTATGCTCTAAACACTTGTATTGACATGCCGACCTCTATCAATTTACTAACAGAATTAATCAATTAATTAAATCTACAGAAGAAAAAATAAATTCTAAGGTCTTTTTAAAATTTTGATAGAGTCTCCTCTGTAACTAGACCTAACCCCTCACAATAAAATGCAGCAACAACAATACACATGGCCTCAAGCCCACAACAATAATTATAATGCCCATCCAGAGCCTATAAGAAACCTAATCTAAGTTTTATCATTCAAACTCTAGCTCGGGTCTCTTACTCATCTGTAGTCCAAAATAATTAATTTCAATACTTCAAAAATTATGAAAATATTCATTTTGAGGTCCTCCACAATGTCCTTGTTTTAATTAAATTCATTTTATTTAATTTCACTTAGCCAAAAATATTTTATAGATTTAATCAGCTAGCTAACTAGAATAAAAACTACACAACTTGAGTTTAGAATTACCTTTGTAAATTTTGATATCTAGAATGTGTTTGGAACGTCCAAAAAAACTGGGATTGACTGTAAACATGACTAGCTTTCATGATGGCTCGCTGGATGTTTGGATCAAGCCGAAAACTCGATTCCTAGTGCCGGTGAGCTATCATTAATCCAATCGCACCTAAATGAAACCCACAAATTATTAATAACTATTATATACTTATTTTTAATTTATGGGAATTGAAAAGGCTTGAAAATCTTACCAAGAAATCTGGATTGTTCGATGATCGCCTTTTCCAAACAGTGCTTAATAGGAGCTAGGTTAGTCCCATCTCAAAGATTTTGGCATGCTGAGTTTAATGGTGTTATCGGATCTTCGATCTAATGGTCAAATTGGCTGAAATTATACCAAAAAATGGCAAAAGACCCATTTTTCTTTGTTCTCATTTTGCATGAATCTGGTGACTGTTGGTAATGAGGCTGGTAAAAAAAGCTTCCCTAAGCTGTGAGGAGTTGATTTGGATTGGTAGGGTCACCAGGTGTTAGCCAGAACACAACTCTCTCTCTCTCTCTCTCTCTCTCTCTCTCTCTCTCTCTCTCTCTCTCTCTCTCTCTATCTCTCCACGTGTGATGCCCCTTACCTGTCTACTGTACAGCCGAGCAAGAAGTGCCACATTCGGTGCCGGAGCACCCTATCTTATTTTATCATATCTATTGTAAACTTTTAATGTCATTTAAAACATGTATTCTATGTGTAGAAATTTTTTTTTATATCTTATTTCTGTGAAGACCCGGACAGAGCCTCCCCTGTTTTATTAGCATCTGGCAGGTTTCCACTAATCACCTCTTAATATGTCCATATTCATTTCACACATTTTCATATCATATTCTCTTGTATCATATCATTCACAATTATTTATGAGATCTAAAAATGAAGTATCATCTATTGCATTCATATAGAAATTCATAGATAATAAATTACAAGTTTTCATTTCAATCTCAAAGTTTAATTACAAGTCCAAAATGAAATACATCATGACTAAACATAATGAACCAAAATACTAGTCTATACATGGGCCCTACCAAAATACAAAAGACTGGTGAGGTAACTTTGAATTGGTGCTGTTGCTGCGGCTGCTGGGACTGATCTCCAGTACCTATGCGATGGAAAACCAACGCGCTAAGCATAACGCTTAGTGGTGCATAATTTATAATAACAATAATTTCACAATTGAAATAATATATGCAAATCATAATTTCTGGGTCTTATACATTTTTATTGCTCTTTGGAAGCAATTAACATTATCGGGATCTTTTATGATTACTTATTGTATTTTAAGTCTTAATTAATTTTTATCAATGCCCAAGAAACCTATAACAAATATAAAAGCTGGATGCACGGGTGTATACTGGTTAGACAGCCATATGTCTGCTCATACGTCATCGTGCACGAGGCCACCGGGTATGAGACCACCGTCAGCTTGTAAAGCCATAAATAAAGTTAGGCACAATTACCAATAAGTAGGCATATAGCCTGTAGAACAATCATACCAGACATATTTTGTCAGTTCATGATTTTCTCGGTAGGCAGTACTGCTATCTGTAGTCCCTAATTGGTATACTAATTTATCCAAACTAAATAAATAAGTTTAGGCATACTATGGGCAATTAAACATTTTTAATTATTTTAGCACTATTCACTGTTACTGTTTTCTGGTACTGTTCATTGGTACCATTAATTTCATATTAATACAATTTACATATTCATATCATTTTTAATATTTAATTATCCTAATGAGTATTTTAATTATCATATATAGCATTTTTCTGGTGAGCCTTTCTTTAGGTTTATTTTGATGTGTTATCTTTATCTAGGAATTGAACTAAGTTAGGATGTCTATTTAGTCACACTTCCTTCATAATAATTGCTCCTCTATGTTTAAACTTGAATTTTAGTTTTTGAATCACTGAATTTGGAGTTATAGAACTCAAGTTATAGTCAAAATACCATAACTAGTCCCTTTGCCTCTAAGCTGTCCAGAATTTACAATTCCGGGTTAATAAATTTTGACCAGCTATTTGATCATTTTATAGTCATTTTTAGACTTAGATTC
The DNA here is from genome assembly GCF_030052815.1 of Hevea brasiliensis. Taxonomy (NCBI): domain Eukaryota; kingdom Viridiplantae; phylum Streptophyta; class Magnoliopsida; order Malpighiales; family Euphorbiaceae; genus Hevea; species Hevea brasiliensis. The sequence continues at coordinate 91,322,759 of NC_079502.1, forward strand.
CTTCACAAGATATGTTCCTCTATGTCTTAGGGACTCCTAGGTACAATTTCATAAATTTTCAAGCTTAGCATAGTAAGTTATAGTCAATGTATTAACCTAGACTCTCAATCCTATAAAGGCAATAACCAAATTTCAGGGCAGCATGTTTGACCCTCTTTTTAGGGTCTTTACACTTAGAATTTGGCAAATGTGTCTAAATCAATATTGTAGCCCTAAGTGTCATGTTTCCAGATCATATTGGCACATCTTAAATGGAATCTCCTAGTGGGAGTTTTGGCCAAATGAACACACGGGTATCAAATGGCATTCTGGGTTCAACTTAACATTTTTCATATTTCAATTCCTAATTTTGGCTAATATTTTCCCTAGGATGCAATAGTCTATAGAGCTTGGTCAAAACATAAAAATTGTTGTGCTATGTCTTATAAAACTTTTGGCACTAGTTTCACTCAATTTGCAGCTTTGGAGACCAAGTTATGGCATTTTTTCCAAAACTGGTCAAGCATACCAAAGGAACAGTATTTTGGACAATTTATGGGTTGGAAGTTTTAGTGACTCAACTTGTGCTAGCAATTTGATTTGGTTAAAAGCAAAACTGAATCAAGTGGTCTTCATGAAAAGTGTAGCCCTATGTCTGAGCTTTCCATTGATGCAATTTTAGGTCATTTGGACCAGTACAGAGAGAGTTATGACCAAATGAACATGTACTGTTCATTTGGTCATTTTTTGGGTTGGCAGTTTTAGTGACTCAATTTGTGCTAACAATTTGATTTGGTTAAAAGCAAAACTGGGTCAAGTGGTCTTCATGAAAAGTGTAGCTCTATTCTAATCTTTCCATTGATGTAGTTTTAGGTCATTTGGACCAGTATAGAGAGAGTTATAACCAAATGAACACGTACTATTCATTTGGTTATTTTCTGGGTTTGGTGCAAGGTAATCCAGATTTGGGCAGTAATTAGGTCAAGTTTTTAACAGAATTTGGGCATGGTTTCTCCATGGAAAATGGGCTATTTCGGGTCTAGTTTCACCTCCAATTGGCCTCATACCAATTGGAGTCACATATTTTCAGTTATGGTTCAAAACTCTTGCTGGACTCATGAGTCCCAAAACCTACAGAAAACAAGCACTCCCAATTTCAATTTCCTCCATCTTCCTTACTTCAATTGACATGCATAGCACTTCTACAAGCAACAATCTCAACTCAACCAAGTCAATTTCAAGCATTTACATAAAGTCCCCACATCATATACATAAACCCTAATTCCAATCACCTAATTTACACAAACTCAACTCTTTTACACTTCTTATCATATCAACTATTCAAACATCCTTATGGAACCATTTTTCATCATTTAAAAATAGCAAACCTCACAAGATTCATGGCTGCCAAAATTAGGGCTCTTCAATTCCTTTTTATTTGTTTTCATTTTCATAGAATACTCACTCATCTCATCATTCTTACATGATTTAAAGAAGAGAGTGAGTGATATTTTTGCACTTACCTTGTGACCCAACTTGCAAACTTCAATTTCTCTTCTTCAAATGGGTATCTAAAGCTTCCTTATGGAATGGGGAGAATTATTTGTGAAGAGAGCTATGGGTTTTGACCGGTAAATGAAGAGGAAATCAAGCTTTAAGCTTGATAACAATGGTGGGGAGGGAGAGACCAAGGGAGGCAGCAAGGAGAGAGAGAGAGAAGAGGAAGAAGAAGATGGTTGGTGGGGTAAAGTCTCTTGTGGGTATTTATATATATATATATATATATATATATATATATATATATATATATATATATATATATATATACATTTATGTATACTTTATTGTTTTTAAATTTCATAAATCAATTTCCTTTCTTTTATTTTCTTTCCTTTTCTTTTCTTTTCTTTTCTTCTTCTTTCTCTTCTCATTTTTCAAATTCAAATTCATAAATTTAATTTACATTAATTATTTTATTTCCTAATTTTTAATTTGACATTTAGGTCAAAATTCACCTTTAGGAGTGAAATTACCAAAATGCCCTTCATGGTACTCATCGGGTTATTTTTATTATTTTATACCAATTAATAAAATCTCTAAATTTTTCCTATATTTTCTTAACATATATTTCTTCAATTTATGCCTCCTCACTATAGTTTAGGTGTAGTTCCAGACATTTTTTACTGTCCGAACAAACATGAGTCGTCGAAATAGTAAAATGTACGGACTATTTATGGTGAGGGCGTTACAATTCTTTCCCTCTAAATAAAATTTTGTCCTCAAAATTTACACAGTGTAAGTAATCGAGGGACCGCTATCTCCTTGTCTTTTCTCCTTTTTGTGTTATAATACTTTACTTTTTCTTTAGTCTATCTTATTAATCCTAGTTTTATAATCTTATCCTTATCTCGATTTATTATTGGAAATACGTAGCTCTACACAATAGTCCCAAGTTGGTACTATAATCTGCAGCTTACAGCACAAACATCAAGAGCATTGCATAGTCACCACGGTATAATCCCAATAGACAAACTCTTTTTTTTTTTTCAACTAGTTCTGCACTCATCTTCTTTCATCTCATATACAGCGTCCTTCTCATTTCCATCTATTATCTTTGATATGATCCTTTTCGGTTGATAATCTATCATAACCTTATGGTTCAAAGGGTTGGTGACAAGCATGTCGTCTTCTAACCCATCTCTCGATATCCTCTTTTTAATAGGAGATACAATGTATATATAGGGGTGAATATAATTAGGGTCTATCAATACATACTTAAAGGTATTATAATTAGGAAATGTACCTCTGATAACGTCTACCAGATTTGGCTCCTCCTAAGCCTTAGCGTACATATGGGGTGCTACTCCAGCCTCAGGCCGTTCTGTAATCTCAGAAGCTCTCTGTGATATACCAGCTGTCTCAGGCCTCACAGGTCTTCTACCCCTTTGTGCTGCTGGGGTAGTTCTCTCTGTCTGTGGTAGTGCAGTGGGAGAACTCCCTTGTGGACAACTTCGTATGAAATGATCCGTAGACTCACATCTGATGTGACACCCCTTACCCGTGTACAGTATACCCGAGTAAATAATGCCACACGGTGTACCGGCACACTCTAATATTCCTCAATTAATTTATATCATGCTTTTGCATATAATTTATGAAATACAATTTATTTAAACCATTTATCAAAAGTATCATTCATTTAAGGTTCCGAAAATTTTAAAGAAAATCCATGAGTACCGCTAAAAATGAAAAAGCAGTTCTTGAACTGTTAAAAACACTTCCAATATACAATTTCATTCATTCTCAACTCCAATATCATCATAAAACTCAATATCAAGATCTCAACAATTTTTCTATTTCAGGTCTCAACAACCTTTTCATTGCTCAAAACATCCCTTTCTCAGGGTTCTCATATATAAACAACCATTAAATACTCAAATTAATACCATACATGACCATAAATCTTTATTATTTACATAAAGCTCAAAATACATTACATAAATCCCAAATACATACGAGAAATAAAAATTTAATTACAAAATGACAAAATGACATCTAGTGTCCTACCAATGCACTGCAGGTGACGAGGTGACACAGACACTGAGCAGAACTGTCGGATGGACTCACCCAGTCTGTGGTCTACTGGGCTCACGATCGGGGTCTCCAGTACCTACGCGTGGCAAAAGCAACGCGCTAAGCAATAATGCTTAGTGGTGCAATAATAAAATAACAAGAAATAACATATATAAATATGTATTGCATGTACATGTTTTGTTTGTCATGTATTTGTATATCCATTCATTTATTTCTTCTACATTGCTCATTTTCATTCATTTGGTTGCCCAAGTAACCTACACTAGACGACTGGACTGGATAACGGGTAAACTGGCACTGGGTATCTAGTACCTCGGGCCGTCACACCATCGGTCGCATATGCATCACCCGGTGTGCAACAGAACAGCTACCAAGCTGTAAATAATCTCAGGCACAAGGCCAAGTCTCAATGCAAAGTCAGAATGGCTAAAAGCCATGAAATCACAGAATGGCATTTTTGCCATGTGCGATCGCTAATCGAACCCTATTGGCATGCCAAACTATCCAAACCAATCTTGTTAGGTATACTAGGGCATTTGAAACTTTTAAATTCTTCAATCTTTGAATTTCAAGTTTTGGTGTTACTATTCACCTCTATGGTCAACTAAAATGTTGACTTTTTGATAGCAAATATGTACATTGACTTTGGCACTCCCAATATACCACATTTAGTGTTTAAAACTTGTTGGCATTAAGTGTTAATACCATTTCAAAGTGTAACTCAACACAAGCAGAATTTTCAGTTTTGGTGAGTCAACTTCACTGTTCCATTAGACACTGTTACTGTAGGAATTTGAAGAAATGTAAAACATGAAAATTGTTCCTTATTTTGTCTAGTTGAATTTCCTTTTTTGAATCACTCCATTTGGAGTTTTGTAGCTCTAGATATGGTCCAAAGACCCAAGCTGGCCGAAAGTGCATTCTGCAGAAATTTACCATATCTACAATGCATGAACAGTAACTAGAGTCACTTGGTTGGATGGGTTCTGGCCATAATTTGGGGTAGGTTCCTTCATGAAAGTTGTTTTTCTATGTCTTAACTTGTTGCTGTAAAAATTTCAGGTCAATTGACCAAATCTACAGTGAGTTATGGCCAAATGAACAGTTACTGTTCATTTGGTCAATTCTGCAGAATTCAGTGCAGGGTATCCAGATTGAGGCTGAGTTTTGGTCCTTTTGCTTTGGTCTTTTGGGCATGGTTTCTTCAGCAAAAATGTGCCATTATAAGCCTAGTTTCATGTCCAATTGGCCAAACATCAATTGGACTAACACAGCCCAAGTTATGGCAGTGCAAAGGGACTGAATTTTCAGTCCCTCTGCTGCTGTCCTAGGGCAGTTTACACTTTGAGTTTACCATACCATTTTTCAGTCCAAATTGTGTTCAACATACCTCAAATGGTCACTTATTGACCATTAGATTGTTCTTTAACCGTTTAATAAGACAAGTCACATTTTCATGCCTCAAAACCCAAATGTCCAATGCACTTTACCCATAAACCCTCAATTAGCACCCTAGTTCAACATATATGTAAATATATAACTTAGATACAATCTCCAACTCATGCTAAGTCCATTAAAAACATTCAAAACCCTTCCTCTATTAGGGCTGCCGAATTCTTTGGTGGAGGTACCCATGAATTTGTTTCATTAATTCACAATATCTAATTCATTACAAGCCTGAATCATGGAATAAATGAGTTTTACTACACATATATGCACTAACCTTGTGGTATGCCAATCCAAGCTTGAGAAAGCTTCACTTTCTTTCTTCTTCTTGGCTGCCAAAAGACTATGCAAGGTACTAGAACAAATTTTAGTGAAAGGAAACTAGGGTTTTAGGGTGAAATGAAGGAGGGAATTAAGCTTTGATCAAGTTGTCAATGGTGGCTTGGTTACCCAAGGGTTTCGGCTGGTTTGGGATAAGGAAGAAGGCAGCTGCATTTTTGTTTCTTTTGGTCTTCATTTGTCTTTTTATTTTTTAGTCAAAGGATAGCTCAATTGTGATTGGTTGGTGAGTAAGTGAGTGACATCATATGATGTCATTTTTACATTATTTTGCATTTTCTTTTCTTTTCTTTCACTACTCATTTCAAATTTCATTTCTAGTAATGTTTATTCATATTTTATGTTATATTAATTATTTACTCAACTGGACAAGTCGGCCAAAAATCACCTCGGAAGGCGAAATGACCAAAATGCCCTCCGTTTGGCTTAACGGGTCAAAATTGTCTGTACCGATTGAAAAATTTTTCTAGGTATTTTCTTGGCATTCTAATGCCATGGGAACCTCAATTACCCTTCTCTGGAGTCCCAAAAATTATTTTATAATTTTTCCCCCGGGTCTAGGGCTCCTCGTTGTGAGAATCAACTTCCCTCCTGTTACCCATCGCTGGGCACCTGGCTGCTTTTGCTTGGTTGTATTTTATTTCTAAAATTTTTACTAAATTTTTCTTATTAATATTTGAGTTAATTATGATTCTGACTTTAGTTTAAATATTTTTCCGACATTCTAGCTGTCCGACCGACACCGGCCACCGAATAAGAGGATGTACTGAGTGGTTATCGGAGGGTGTTACAACTCTTCCCCTCTAATTTAAATTTCGTCCTCGAAATTTACCTGATGCAAACAGTTGAGGGAACTGTTGCCTCATCGAATCTTCACTTTCCCAAGTTGCCTCCTCGGTGTTGTGGTGCCTCCAAAGCACTTTCACCAATGGAATTTGCTTGTTTCTCAACTCTTTCACTTCCCGAGCCAAGATCCGTAAAGGTTCTTCTTCGTATGTCAAATCCGGCTGTATTTCAATTTCTTCTCTGGAGATGACATGTAAAGGATCTGAGCGGTATCTTCTGAGCATGGATACATGGAACACATTGTGGATCTTGTCCACTGTGGTAAAGCTAGCCTATAGGCCACTGGACCCACACGTTCAATAACTTCATATGGGCCAATGAACCTAGGGCTTAACTTACCTTTCCTTCCAAACCTCAATACCTTCTTCCATGGTGACACCTTGAGGAATACTTTGTCGCCAACCACATATTCTATTTCTTTCCTCTTCAGGTTGGCATAAGATTTCTGTCTGTCTGAGGCAACCTTTAAGTTGGCTTTGATTGATTTCACCTTCTCCTCACTGCTTTCACTGTGTCCGCCCTACCACTTGTCTTCGCCAATTCAGTCCAAAGACACTGGAGTTCTACATTTTCTCCCATACGGTTACTTCATATGGGGCCATTTGAATGCTAGCTTGGTAGCTATTGTTGTATGCAAACTCGCTGGGAGGTATCTATCCCAACTTCCTCAAACTCAATGACACAACTCCTCAAAGATATCTTCAAGGACTCGACAAGTATTTCACGTTATTATTATCATTTCAATTCAATCTTTGTATAAATTTAATTGGTTTAAATTATTTAACTCGATTACTCTTTCAGATTGCCCATCCGTCGAGGATGGAAAGTCTTTGAAATGGAGTTGTGTACCCAAGGATTCATGCAACTTCTTCCAAAATCTCGATGTAAACCTTGGGTCTCGATCGATATGATGGAAAGTGGAATTCCATGCGCCTAACTATCTCACTGATATACAATTCTGCTAACCTCTCTAGTGAGTCAGTCCTAACTGGCAGAAAGTGTGCTGATTTCGTCAATCTATCAACTATCACCCATGCTGCATCATGTTTCTTCCGGGTGAGAGGTAGCCCACTTACAAAATCCATGGTGACCCGATCCCATTTCCATTCAGGTATGCGTATAGGCTGTAGCAAACCTGATGGAACTTGATGTTCTGCCTTGACTTGCGACATTTAAAGCATTTAGTCACGTAGTCAGCTATGTCCTTCTTCATACCAGGCCACCAATATTGGAGCTTCAGATCATGATACATCTTTGTACTTCCTGGGTGCATAGCATATACACTAGTGTGTGCCTCTTTTAGAATATTGGCTTTCAATTCCCCATCATCTGGTACACACAGTCTTTCTTTGTAGTACAGACACCCATCAGCTTTCACCCCATAATCAGTTGCTTTTCCCTCTGGGATTTTGCTCATAATAGCCATTAGCTTCTCATCTACCTTCTGCCCATCTAAAATCTGCTGTAGCAGGTTTGGCCTCACTTGCAACTCAGCCAAGATAGCTCCATCACGAACCAAAGATAGACGGGCATTCAATGATCTCAAGGCTGTCATGGATTTTCTGCTCAAAGCATCAAGAACTACATTTGCCTTCCTGTGATGGTAATCAATTACATAGTCATAGTCCTTCAGGAACTCAATCCATCGCCTCTGTCTAAGGTTGAGCACCTTCTGGGTTGGCAAATATTTCAGGCTCTTGTGGTCTGTGTAAACGTAGCACTTTTCACCATACAAATAATGCCTCCATATCTTCAGTGCGAAGATAATTGCTGCAAGCTCTAGATCATGGGTAGGGTAGTTCTGTTCATGTGGCCTTAGCTGTCTGGAAGCATAAGCGATCACTTTCCCCTCTTGCATCAATACACACCCTAACCCATTATGAGAGGCATCATCAGACACCACAAAGTCCTTTCTCGACCTCGTGTGTTAACACCGGTGCCTTTGTCAACATAGCCTTCAACCTCTCAAACTGGTGCGACATTTGTCATTCCAGTCAACTGACATTCTTGTGTAACAACTTGGTCATTGGAGCAGCTATTAGGAAAATCCTTCACAAATCTTCTGTAATACCCGGCTAGCCCCAAGAAGCTTCGACCTCGATTGTGTTTCGGGAGGCTTCCATTCCATCATCGCTTCTATCTTCTTGGGATCCACCCTAATCCCATCAGCTGACACTATGTGTCCAAGGAAGTCAATCTCACTCAACCAAAAGTCACACTTGGACAACTTAGCATACAGTTTCTTTTCTCTCAGGGTTTGCAGAACAATCCTCAAATGCTCATCATGTTCTTCAGTGGTCTTGGAATACACCAAAATATCGTCAATAAAGACCACTACGAACCTATCTAGGTCTGGATGGAAGATACGGTTCATAAGGTCCATAAATGCCGCTGGTGCATTTGTTAGGCCAAATGGCATCACTAGGACCTCATAATGCCAAAACCGGGTCTGAATGCGATCTTGGGCACATCTACATCCTTCACCCTCAATCGATGATACCACGATGCGAGATCAATCTTAGAAAATACTCCTGCCCCTTCAACTGATCAAACAGATCATCAATTCTAGGCAACGGATATTTGTTCTTCACAGTCACTTTATTCAATTGCCGGTAGTCAATACAAAGTCTCAAAGTCCCATCCTTCTTTTTCACGAATAGCACTGGAGCTCCCCATGGTGACACACTGGGGCGTATGAACCCCTTATCTAGTAACTCTTGCAACTGAGTTTTCAACTCCCTCAATTCAGTAGGTGCCATCCTATAAGGAGCAATGGAAATAGGTCTTTGTGCCAGCGTCTCAATAGCAAATTCAACTTCCCTTCTCGGTGGCAAACTGTGCAATTCTTCAGAAATACCTGCAGGAAGTCTCTCACTGTGGGTATGTCACTCAGGTTTGGCTTAGCCTGCCTAGTATCTACCACATGTGCTAGGTAGGCTTCACAGCCTTTTCTCATCATTCTTCTTGCAACTGTGGCTGAGATGACATTGGACAAGAAATCTGTCCTTTCCCCCACAACTGTGATCTCATTACCCTCTGAAGTTTTTAGAGAAATTCTCTTCAATTTGCAATCAACTATTGCCTGATGACGTGACAACCAGTCCATTCCCAAAATCACGTCAAACTCGTGGAAGGGTAACTCAATCAGGTCGGCCAATAATTCATACCCCTGAATCCTTAACGGGCAACCCTTGTATACTTTATTCACCACTACACTGTGGCCCAATGGATTAGTGACCAGAATGTCTTGGTCACTCTCCCCTACTAGTATCCCCCTTTCTACGGGTAGGTTGATGCAAATGTAGGAATGAGTGGATCCTGGATCCACCAATGCATGCACAGGAGTATTGTAGAGGGAGAACGTACCCCTGATGACATCCGGGGCATCTTGCTCCTCCTTAGCTCTCAGGGCATAATTTCTGGCAGGTGGTCTGCTATCTGGCCTCTCTGCTGGCTCAGATGTAGGCCTCGAGATGGTCCCACAACCGGATTTACGGACCTTACGCCTTGGTGGTACAGGCGGTGCATGCGCTTGTGTTGGAGCGGTGTAGTAGTTCTGCGTGGCGGTTCCTCGATTGATGTTCTGTCGACCCACATCTCAAGCAAGCACCAGTCACTCTCCAACACTCCCCCTTATGCCATTTCTGACAGTGTGGACACGCAGAAGATCCTGGGGCTGGTCCCCTGAACCCCATCCCTGGAGAGCTGTCCACTGATGGTGTGGACTGACCTCTCCTAGGGGTGAACTGTGGTCTGGGCCCCTAAGATTGACCCTGACCCTGTGGCTGAGCTGAACTTTGTGCAGGAGGACCCTTGAACTTCTTCCCTGATGCAGGAGCTAAACTCGGTGACCGGTCCCTCTTCTGCTTTGTCTCTCTCTTCTAGTCCACTCACTAATTCTTACTTTTTCAACCTTTATTGCCGCTTCCACTAACTTGATAAATGCAGTGATTCCCAAGGCGTGAGCTGGATCTTGATGTTATCATTTAGTCCCTCTTCAAATCTCTTGCACCTTTCACTTCATTAGGGACTATCTCCCTTCCATAACGGCTTAATCTTACGAATTCCTTCTCATATTCAGCCACTGAGAACTGTCTCTGCCTCAGGTTAATGAATTCCCTTCTTCTCTCTTCCAAATATACAGTACCCACATACTTCTTCTTGAATTCAGAGAAAGAAATCCCAAGTTGCGCTTTCTGCACTTCATCGACACTGATGTCCCACCACTCATAAGCATCATCTTGCGGCAAAGAGATGGCGACTTCGAGGTTTTGCTCTGGAGTGCGGTGGAGTTGTTTTAGGACTCTGCCTATTCATTCAACCAATTCTCGGTACCGCATGAGTCATCTTCTCTCTTACCATAGAAATCCACCGCCCAAACTTTCTTAACCTCTCCAAGTGTGATTTCTGTGGAGCCGGTGGTGGTGGTGGTGGTCTTGGCATTACCCAGCCATCTGTCTAAAGAAGTCGGCCATTTGTTGGAACATGGCTGTGGAGGTGGCGAGCTCTGTTTGGTGGCGAGCGATTCTCTCATGCCACCGGTCTCATTGCTGCGGTGGAGCATGACTCTCCACTTCCTCCTCAACGGCTCTCGAGATGAAGGATCCATATCCTATTCAAAATAAGAAAGATAAGCAGATCTGCGTTAGTGTCACCTCGACTCTTACAAATGCAATGCATGGTATGGACTCAATCTAGGCGAACGCCTAAACCGTGCTTTGATACCACTAAATGTGACACCCTTACCCGTACAAGATATACGAGTAAATAATGCCACACGGTGTACCGGCACACTCTAATATTCCTCAATTAATTTATATCATGCTTTTGCATATAATTTATGAAATAAAATATATTTAAACCATATATAAAAAGTATCATTCATTTAAGATTCCTAAATTTTTAAAGAAAATCGTGAGTACCGCTAAAAATGAAAAAAGCAGTTCTTGGAACTTAAAAACACTTCAATATACAATTTCATTCATTCTCAACTCCAATATCATCATAAAACTCAATATCAAGATCTCAACAATTTTTCTATTTACGGTCTCAACAACCTTTTCATTGCTCAAAACATCCCTTTCTCAGGGTTCTCATATATAAACAACCATTAAATACTCAAATTAATACCATACATGACCATAAATCTTTATTATTTACATAAAGCTCAAAATACATTACATAAATCCCAAATACATACGAGAAATAAAAATTTAATTACAAAATGACAAAATGACATCTAGTGTCCTACCAATGCACTGCAGGTGACGAGGTGACACAGACACTGAGCAGAACTGTCGGATGGACTCACCCAGTCTGTGGTCTACTGGGCTCACGATCGGGGTCTCCAGTACCTACGCGTGGCAAAAGCAACGCGCTAAGCAATAATGCTTAGTGGTGCAATAATAAAATAACAAGAAATAACAGATATAAATATGTATTGCATGTACATGTTTTGTTTGTCATGTATTTGTATGTCCATTCATTTATTTCTTCTACATTGCCCATTTTCATTCATTTGGTTGCCCAAGTAACCTACACTAGGCATTGGGTGGATAACGGGTAAGCGGCACTTTGGGTATCTAGTACCTCGGGCCGTCACACCATCGGTCGCATATGCATCACCCGGTGTGCAACAGAACAGCTACCAAGCTGTAAATAATCTCAGGCACAAGGCCAAGTCTCAATGCAAAGTCAGAATGGCTAAAAGCCATGAAATCACAGAATGGCATTTTTGCCATGTGCAGTACTGCTAACTGAACCCTATTGGCATGCCAAACTATCCAAACCAATCTTGTTAGGTATACTAGGGCATTTGAAACTTTTAAATTCTTCAATCTTTGAATTTCAAGTTTTGGTGTTACTATTCACCTCTATGGTCAACTAAAATGTTGACTTTTGATAGCAAATATGTACATTGACTTTGGCACTCCCAATATACCACATTTAGTGTTTAAAACTTGTTGGCATTAAGTGTTAATACCATTTCAAAGTGTAACTCAACACAAGCAGAATTTTCAGTTTTGGTGAGTCAACTTCACTGTTCCATTAGACACTGTTACTGTAGGAATTTGAAGAAATGTAAAACATGAAAATTGTTCCTTATTTTGTCTAGTTGAATTTCCTTTTTTGAATCACTCCATTTGGAGTTTTGTAGCTCTAGATATGGTCCAAAGACCCAAGCTGGCCGAAAGTGCATTCTGCAGAAATTTACCATATCTACAGTGCATGAACAGTAACTAGAGTCACTTGGTTGGATGGGTTCTGGCCATAATTTGGGGTAGGTTCCTTCATGAAAGTTGTTTTTCTATGTCTTAACTTGTTTTTGTAAAAATTTCAGGTCAATTGACCAAATCTACAGTGAGTTATGGTCAAATGAATAGTTACTATTCATTTGGTCAATTCTGCAGAATTCAGTGCAGGGTATCCGGATTGGGGCTGAGTTTTGGTCCTTTTGCTTTGGTCTTTTGGGCATAGTTTCTTCAGCAAAAATGTGCCATTATAAGCCTAGTTTCATGTCCAATTAGCCAAACATCAATTGGACTAACACAGCCCAAGTTATGGCAGTGCAAAGGGACTGAATTTTCAGTCCCTCTGCTGTATCTAGGCGATTACACTTTGAGTTTACCATACCATTTTTCAGTCCAAATTGTGTTCAACATACCTCAAATGGTCACTTATTGACCATTAGATTGTTCTTTAACCGTTTAATAAGCCAAGTCACATTTTCATGCCTCAAAACCCAAATGTCCAATGCACTTTACCCATAAACCCTCAATTAGCACCCTAGTTTAACATATATGTAAATATATAACTTAGATACAATCTCCAACTCATGCTAAGTCCATTAAAAACATTCAAAACCCTTCCTCTATTAGGGCTGCCGAATTCTTTGGTGGAGGTACCCATGAATTTGTTTCATTAATTCACAATATCTAATTCATTACAAGCCTGAATCATGGAATAAATGAGTTTTACTACACATATATGCACTAACCTTGTGGTATGCCAATCCAAGCTTGAGAAAGCTTCACTTTCTTTCTTCTTCTTGGCTGCCAAAAGACTATGCAAGGTACTAGAACAAATTTTAGTGAAAGGAAACTAGGGTTTTAGGGTGAAATGAAGGAGGGAATTAAGCTTTGATCAAGTTGTCAATGGTGGCTTGGTTACCCAAGGGTTTCGGCTGGTTTGGGATAAGGAAGAAGGCAGCTGCATTTTTATTTCTTTTGGTCTTCATTTGTCTTTTTATTTGTTAGTCAAAGGATAGCTCAATTGTGATTGGTTGGTGAGTAAGTGAGTGACATCATATGATGTCATTTTTGCATTATTTTGCATTTTCTTTTCTTTTCTTTCACTACTCATTTCAAATTTCATTTCTAGTAATGTTTATTCATATTTTATATTATATTAATTATTTACTCAACTGGACAAGTCGGCCAAAAATCACCTCGGAAGGCGAAATGACCAAAATACCCTCCGTTTGGCTGAACGGGTCAAAATCGTCTGTACCGATTGAAAAATTTTTCTAGGTATTTTCTTGGCATTCTAATGCCATGGGAACCTCAATTACCCTTCTCTGGAGTCCCAAAAATTATTTTATAATTTTCCCACAGGTCTAGGGCTCCTCGTTGCGAAACCAACTTCCCTCGATTACCCATCGCTTGGGCAGGCTCATTTGCTTGGTTGTATTTTATTTCTATAATTTTTACTAAATTTTTCTTATTAATATTTGAGTTATTTATGATTCTTGACTTTATTTTAAATATTTTTTCGGACATTCTAAATGTCAGGACCGACCTGATCCAGGAGCGATGGGATGTACGGAGTGGTTATCGGGAGGGTGTTACATCTGAAACATCCACCAGTCAATAGTCGACACTCCCCTCTGTGTATCCTGCCATAGATGGTACATTCTGGCACTGAAATTGATTCTCTTATTACTGTACCCGGGGAACTAGCTATAGATACTCGGTGGCCCCTCGCCTTGTTTTTGGCTCAGTGAACCCTTATGCTTCTTCGCTAGTAGTTGGTGCACTAAAGCGGCCTGTCGGGACCTCTCTTACGCTATCTGTCCCTCTTGGACTGTTCCTCATTTCTGACTCTCTCCACATCCAGAGCTGACGTTACTAATAGGGAGAAATCTGTGAAGTGGTGAGATGTAACTATCAGTCGGATGTTGTCATTCAGTCCATCCTCAACCTTCTGCACTTATCAACCTCTGTAAGCATTAGCTCTAATGCATATCCACTAAGTCTCACGAATTCCCACTCATATTCGGAAACTGTCAACTGCCTCTATCTCAGTGCCAGGAATTCTCTCCTTCTGGCCTCCACGTACACATGACTAATGTATTTCTTTCTGAATTCAGCCAAAAAGAACTCTCAAGTGATCTGTGCAGGCTGTACTACTCTAGATACTATCACCCACCATCTATATGCATCCTCCTGTAGCAGTGACAGAGCACACTCCAACTACTACTCTGGGGTGCAGTGCCACTGCTACAATACCCTCTCTGTCCTCTCCAGCCAATACTCTGCTTTGGCTGGATCATCATCCCTCTTACCTCTGAAGTCAACTGCCCCATACTTCCGCAGTCTCTCTAGTGGAGATCTGTGTACAAGTTGCGGGTGTGGGGGTGGAGGTGGCTGTACAGGTGGTGGTGCTGGTGGTGGCTGTGGCTGTGGAGGTGGAGGTGGCTGTGGCTGAGGAATGGCTCCGGCAACCTGACGAAATAGCTGTGTCATCTATTCATAGAAGGCCTGCTGTGCCCTACTCGCAGTACCTCGAGATGACTTTACTCTACTACCACTTCTCCCTCGACTAGGAGCAGGTGCGGGTGCGTGACTCTCTACTTCCTCCATGCTCTGAAGGATCAGATGTCATCGATCCTATAAAATAGACAAAGAACATATCTGTATTAGTGTCACCTCAACTCTATCTAAAGGCCCATGCATGTGATGCAACTATTTTTTTCTATCTATCTAGGTCTAGGACCGCCTAAACCTCTACTCTGATACCACTAAATGTGATGCCCCTTACCCGTCTATTGTATAGCCGAGCAAGAAGTGCCACATTCGATGCTGGAGCACCCTATCTTGTTTTATCTTATCTATTGTAAACTTTTGATTTAAAACATGTATTCTATGTGTAGAAATTTTTTTTTTTTTTATATCTTATTTCTGTGGAGACCCGGACAGAGCCTCTCCTGTTTTATTAGCATCTGGCGAGTTTCCACTAATCACCTATTAACATGTCCATTTTCATTTCATATATTTTCATATCATATTCTCTGGTATCATATCATTTATAATTATTTATGAGATCTAAAAATGAAGTATCATTTATTACATTCATATAGAAATTCATAGATAATAAATTACAAGTTTTCATTTCAATCTCAAAGTTTAATTACAAGTCCAAAATGAAATACATCATGACTAGACATAATGAACCAAAATACTAGTCTATACATGGGCCCTACCAAAATACAAAAGACCGATGAGGTGACTCTGGACAGTGGCAGATCTGGTCAGAGCTCTGTCAGTGCACTACTGGTGCTGCTGCTGGGACTAATCTCTAGTACCTATGCAATGGAAAATCAACGCACTAAGCACAACACTTAGTGGTGCATAATTTATAATAACAATAATTTAGCAATTGAAATAATATCTGCAAGTCATAATTTCTGGGTCTTTTACATTTTTATTGCTCTTTGGAAGCAATTAATATTATCGGAATCTTTTATGATTACTTATTGTATTTTAAGTCTTAATTAATTTTTATCAATGCCCAAGAAATCTATAACAAATTATAAAAGCTGGATGCATGGGTGTATACTGGTTAGAAAGCCATATGTCTGTCCAGTATATGTCTATCAGGCACGAGGCCAGCTGTCGGGCACGAGACCCGCTGTCAGGCTTGTAAAGCCAGAAATAAAGTTAGGCACAATGACCAATAAGTAGGCATATAGCCTGTAGAACAATCATACCAAACATATTTTGTCAGCTCATGATTTTCTCAGTAGGCAGTGCTGCTATCTGTAGTCCCTAATTGGTATATCAATTTATCCAAACTAAATAAATAAGTTTAGGTATACTATGGGCAATTAAACATTTTTAATTATTTTAGCACTATTCATTGTTACTATTTTCTGGTACTATTCATTGGTACCATTAATTTCATATTAATAGGACATTAGTCCCAATTAACATATTCATATCATTTTTAATATTTAATTATCCTTAGGAGTATTTTAATTATCATATATAGCATTTTTCCCATGAACCTTTCTTTAGGTTCATTTTGATGTGTTATCTTTATCTAGGAATTTGACTAGGTTAAGATGTCTATTTAGTCACACTTCCTTCATAACAATTGCTCCTCTATGTTTAAACTTGAATTTCAGTTTTTGAATCACTGAATTTGGGGTTATAGAACTCAAGTTATGGTCAAAATATCATAACTAGTCCCTTTGCCTCTAAGCTGTCCAGAATTTACAATTCTTGGTCAATAAACTTTGACCAGTCATTTGATCATTTTATGGTCATTTTTAGACTTAGGTTCCTTCACAAGATATGTTCCTCTATGTCTTAGGGACTCCTAGGTACAATTTCATAAATTTTCAAGCTTGGTATAATAAGTTATAGTCAATGTATTAACCTGAACTCTCAATCCTATAAAGGCAATAACCAAACTTCAGGGCAGTATATTTGACCCTCTTTTTAGGGTCTTTACACTTAGAATTTGGCAAAGGTGTCTAAATTAATGTTGTAGCCCTAAGTGTCATGTTTCCAGATCATATTGGCACATCTCAAATGGAATCTCCTAGTGGGAGTTATGGTCAAATGAACACACGGGTATCAAATGGAATTCTGGGTTCAACTTAACATTTTTCAGATTTCAATTCCTAAATTTGGCTAATATTTTCCCTAGGATGCAATGGTTTCTAGAGCTTGGTCAAAACATAAAAATTATTCTATGTCTTATAAAAATTTTGGCACTAGTTTCACTCAATTTGAAGCTTTGGAGACCAAGTTATGGCATTTTTGCCAAAACTGATCAAGCATACCAAAGGAACAGCATTTTGGATAATTTTTGGGTTGGCAGTTTTAGTGACTCAAATTTTGCTAACAATTTGATTTGGTTAAAAGCAAAACTGGGTCAAGTGGTCTTCATGAAAAGTGTAGCCCTATGTCTAAGCTTTCCATTGATGCAATTTTAGGTCATTTGGACCAGTATAGAGAGAGTTATGACCAAATGAACACGTACTGTTCATTTGGTCATTTTCTGGGTTGACAGTTTTAGTGACTCAATTTATGCTAACAATTTGATTTTGTTAAAAGCAAAAGTGGACCAAGTGGTCTTCATGAAAAGTGTAGCCCTATGTCTAAGCTTTCCATTGATGTAATTTTAGATCATTTGGACTAGTATAGAGAGATTTATGACCAAATGAACACGTACTATTCATTTGGTTATTTTTTGGGTTTGGTGCAGGGTAATCCGGATTTGGGCTGTATTTAGGTCAAGTTTTGAATAGAATTTGGGTATGGTTTCTTCATGGAAAATGGGCTATTTTGGGTCTAGTTTCACCTCCAATTGGCCTCATACCAATTGGAGTCACATATTTTCAGTTATGGTTCAAAACTCATGCTGGACTCATGAGTCCCAAAACCTGCAGAAAACAAGCACTCCCAATTTCAATTTCCTCCATCTTTCTTACTTCAATTGGCATACATAACACTTCTATAAGCAAAAATCTCAACTCAACCAAGTCAATCTCAAGCATTTACATAAAGTCCCCACATCATATACATAAACCCTAATTCCAATCACCCAATTTACACAAACTCAACTCTTTTACACTTCTTATCATATCAACTATTCAAAGATCCTTATGGAACCATTTTTCATCATTTAAAAATAGCAAACCTCACAAGATTCATGGCTGCTAAAATTAGGGTTCTTCAATTCCTTTTTATTTGTTTTCATTTTCATGGAATACTCACTCATCTCATCATTCTTAGAAGATTTAAAGAAGAGAGGGACTGGTATTTTTGCACTTACCTTATGACCCAACTTGCAAACTTCAATTTCTCTTCTTTAAATGGGTATCTAAAGCTTCCTTATGGAGTGGGGAGAATTATTTGTGAAGAGAGCTATGGGTTTTGATGGGTAAATGAAGAGGAAATCAAGCTTTAAGCTTGATAACAATGGTGGGGAGGGAGAGACCAAGGGAGACGGCAAGGAGAGAGAGAGAGAAGAGGAAGAAGAAGATGGTTGGTGGGGTTTTGTCTCTTGTGGGTATATATATATATATATATATATATATATATATATATATATATATATATATATATATATACATTTATGTGTACTTTATTATTTTTAAATTTCATAAATCTATTTCCTTTCTTTTCTTTTCTTTCCTTTTCTTTTCTTTTCTTTTCTTCTTCTTTCTCTTCTCATTTTCAAATTCAAATTCATAAATTTAATTTACGTTAATTATTTTATTTCTTAATTTTTAATTTGACTGTAACACCCCTATTTGCATAACCTGGTATATTTTATTATTTCGGTGACCGGTGTCGGTCCGGATAATTAAGGAGATTAGAACCACATCTAAGACAACTAGATAAATCATAAATACAAATAATTAGTAATTGTCAATTAGTTAAGTATAAATAAGAAAAACAGAACATAAGAAGTTAAATGAGCCGAGAGTCACAGCGATGGGTGACCTTCTCGGGAACGACTGTGAAGTCGATTTAAACTCAAATTTCGAACCGTAAAATGTGACGCTGCAGTCCTTAGGACCATTACGAACACAGTGGAAAAGAGAAAATCACGAAAAAGAATTGTTAAGCCAGTCAAATAATTAGGTCAGGGAGCCGGAAGAAATATTAAATTATTTGCAAATCGGGTTGAACTGGTGAGGGGCAATTTGGTCAATTGACCCCGAGAGCTGACTCCTGACCTAACTGTCAAATAAAATCAGAGAAAAGAAAATTTCAGAATCGAGAATTAAATTAAAGAACTAATAGAAAAAAAAATGAAAAAGTGAAGAGAGGTGACATCATGCATGACATCATGCATGATGTCATAAATCCTATAATTAATAAATTTAATTAAATTGATTTTTTTTGGTCTTCCATAAGACAAAATACATAAAAGAAAAGAAAAAAAAATTCATTTGGTCTTCTTCCTCATCCATGTGCCGCCCTCACTCTCTCTCTCCCTCTCCATTATTAAACCTCCATTGAAGCTTATATTCAAGCTCAAATTCCCCCACTTAACCTTAAGATTTTCCATAAACACTTCACCAAAGCTTGTTACCTCAACCTCAGAAGAGGATTGAAAGAGCAAAGAAGAAGAAAAAGGAAGAGAATTGAAGAATTGGACATCAAAGATTGAGGTTAGTGATTTAAGTTACAAAATTAGTTTATTAGTTGTGTTTATAGCTTGATTAACTTAGAAATAAACTTAAAATGAAATGAAATAAATTATTGAGGGACCAAGCTAAATTTCGGCCAGCATGTGTATGGGGGTATTATTGCATGAGTTTGATAGATTTAAAAGTGTATGTGATCTTGTTTGAGATGAAGAAACATGTATATATGCATTGAATCAATCAAATACAAAGAATTGGTAAACTAGGGTTTGGACACTTAGGCTTTAGAGACAAAAATATAAGAAATGGGTAAATGATATGTTTGACCTAGTTTGAAGTGGAAAATGGTCAATGGTGACCAAATGAAGTGTGTTGGAAGTGTTGGAGTTGAGATTAAATTTGGATTGAGTGTGGTCATGCTGCTGGCAGCATGACCAAGGTCCATTTGAGGGACCAAAACTGAAAATTTACAAGTCCAATTGGTATGAGACTAATTGGAAATGAAAATAGACACTAAATGACACAATTTTCATTTAGGAACCATGCCCAAAAAGTGACCAAAACCTAGTGAATAAATTGACTAAATCCAAAAAATCTCAGTCTGTCCTGTACAAACTGACCAAATGATTGGCCATAACTTGAGCTAGGCAAGTCTAAATGATCTGAAATTTTACCAGTGGACAGTTGAGGTATAGACCTAAAACTTTCATGAAGAACACAAACCCAAACTATGCCATTAACCAAGTCATTTGGCTACCCAAAGTTGGTGACCTAAAACTACCAGAACCAAAAATTGTTCAAAAATCTGGGTTAAGTCCAATCCGGCAGCCATAGTTCAAATAGCTATAACTTGAGCTACAAAACTCCAATTGGAGTGATTCAAAAAGGAGAATAAACTTAAGACAATAGGGAACATTTTCTATGAAGAAAATTTTGCCAAATTCCAACAGTAAGATGACTAATGGAATAGTGTAACTTAAGACACCAAAACTGAAAATTTGCAAATTTGCCTAAAAGACTTAGAATTTGAGAAAACAATCAAAACCAACAAATTTAGTGACCAAAATGTAGTATGTGGGTAAAGTTGAAATTCTCATACCTATTAAGCCTTAGAAAGTCAACAAATTGACTTGAATAGTGTAGTGAATAGTAACCCTGAAACACAAATTTTGAAGAACATCAAGTTTAGCATATATAAGCTAGATAAAAGTGAATTTGAATTTATTTTGGATTTATAATAAGTTATGATACTGAAACACTGTGAAACTGTGTGTTTTAGTTGAAAAGAATACCGAGAAAGAACCCGAGGAATCGAGTGAAGGCCAAGAGGCGACTCGCTTAAGGTTTGTGCACAACTAACTCTTTTGTTATTTTTCAATTCTAAATTGATTTGAAATAAATTTATGGTGTGATTTATGATTTTTGTTGTGTTGAGAATTTTAACTTATAGAATAAAATTGTATAATTTGAATATAAATTTTCTTATGCATTTAAGAATTTATTGCATTGTTTTGAGGATTGTAAATTTTAAGTTTGATGTGTTGTCAACCTTGAGCATGAATTTATGATGATTAAATATGTTGATGATTTGTAAACACTTTGTAAATAGAAATTATTTTAAATATGATTTGAAACCACAGTTGACATGGCAAAATATATTGTAAATTCTCATTAGCTTGTCTAGTAAGATATCTCATCCACTAGACGGGGCAAGTTTCTTCCTCTCTGGCTTGCCAGTTGGGGAAGAGTGTGAATGAATACTCATATATACTAGCTAGTCTTTGTTTCTCCCTTTTAGCCTCGGTTATTGGGAGAATGTGAAATGTCGTGGTGTACAACACGGCATCTATTTGAATTTTGGGTCATGGGTTCAACTGTGTGAATTGTTGGCAACGCCCTTTAAATTATGCATAGTTTGATAAATTGTGGTTGAAATAAATAATTTGTCTGTGATTCAAAATATTTTTGTATTGTTTCAGGATTTAAAAGAAATGTAGATAAATAGTTACTATTTGATCAAAATGTTATTCAAATGAATAATTTGCATGAATGAAAATATTGATTTCTGAATGTTATGAATTTTGAAGAATTTAGAAATTTTAAATTTTTATTTATTATGAATTGTCAAGCATAACTTGTATTAAGTTTTAAATTATTAGTTTGTGCACCACTGAGTTCACCACTCAGCGATAGCTTTGTATGATGTCGCAGGTGAAAAGAATAATAAAGCAGCTGAGCAAGATTTCTGAAAGACATAGTGAGACTATAGTCTGGTATATCATAGGTATACTCTTGTACTTTAGATTTTGATGTAATTCTGTAATTATATGTATGAAATTTACTTTGAGCAGTTATACCAACTTTTTTTGTAATATATTTTTGGATTGTAATGAAATACAAATTATTATAAGGTTATCTTGAGATTTTATATATTTATAAAGTTTTGCACTACTAAATTTTTTATGATCCAATGAATGTAAATATTAATTTTGTTACCTTAATGAGAGATTTCAATGTTTGATTTAATTTAAACTGTGTATTGAGTTGCTTGTGTTGATTTGTGAAATGAGATTGAATAATGGAGTTGTGATTGAGAAAAATATTAGGAGTGTCTTTATTTTCAGGTTTTAAAGAACTATTTTCTCAAAATATAGATGGCACTCTGCCGAAATTATTGTAAAAATTGCGAAGATTTTAAATATCTAAAAATTTGATTTATATTTAGACTTTAAATAAAGGTTTTTAATATCTGAAAAAAATTTACCCACCAATTTAAAAATGAATGAAAATTGTTTTAAAATCCCTTGTAGTATATTTAATGGGTTATCGATAGGCGAAGTATGGTAATTTATTAGGTGTACTACGAAAGCATGTTACATCTTACGAGGAGTAGGGTGTGACATTGACATTTAGGTTAAAATTCACCTCTAGGGATGAAATGACCAAAATGTCATTCATGGTACTCATCGGGTTATTTTTATTATTTTATACCAATTAATAAAATCTCTAATTTTTTCCTATATTTTTTTAACATTTATTTCTTTAATTTATGCCTCCTCACTATAGTTTAAATGTAGTTCCATACATTTTCTTGTTGACAGGACATGAGTCGTCGAAGCTTGAGAAATGTCTGACTATCTATCGTGAGGGCATTTCAAAGACTTTGGAGCTTTCCACTAGCGTCCATAGTTGCCAGAGGACAACTAGACGTGCTTGGGGCAGCTGTGAAGCCTCACTGGTGTTACTGGATGATCGGAGAAGGAGAAGAAACGGGGGAGGGGACGGTTGCACGGTGAACATGATAGAGGGGAGAGAAACGCTGCTCTAATTTTGAGATTTTTTTTTCATTTTTCTTTTTTAACTTTGATTTATATTTAATCCTTTGACTTTTTATTTTTCTTTCAACAAGGTCCAAAATTCTTTTCAATGTAGTCTAAAACATTATACCACCATTAAATTAAATTTAATAATAATAATAATAATAATAATAATAATAATAATAATAATAATAATAATAATAATAACACACGCAATATAAAATATATTTAATGCATGAATCATAAAACTTTAATCAAAATCAATTTCATATATTTAAGATACTATTTATTTTGGAGTATCACAATATATTTATCATTTATGCTATTAGTATAAAATAATATTTTAATAAAATTCTAAGTTAAATACGTTCCAAAATAAAAATTCAAAACTTGAATTTAGAGTTTCAAAATAATTTCATAAGAGCATCTTTAAATAATAAAATAATCTTAAAATAATGTAATTAATAAAATTATGTTTGGCTTGACTATTGACTTAAAATATATTTTTTAACTTAAAATTTAATTTAAAAATAAGTAGTTAATTATTTGATAAAACTACTTAAAATTAACTTTAATAGTTTAAGTGTTCGATTAAAAGATGCTTAAAAGTAACTTAATTTATCAAAATTACCAAAAAAATATATATCATTGAGTATTGTAGTTGTTAAATGAGAATAATATTGATATTTAAAAAAATTACTAGAATAATATAGTTTTTTACTTGGTCAAAATATAGTTTTAAAATAAGTAGATAAATTATAAGTAATAGGTATCTTACTTGTGACTTCTAACTTATTTGAAGTAGTTTTTTAACTTATAAACCAAACCAAACACTAATCTATTCATAATTTTCTACTTATAAATAGGTTTGACCTACTTATAAGCTAAATCAAACACAAGTAATTGTTTATTTTCTTTAAATTTTTAGGGCATTACACCTTACTTATAACTTATTTACTTATTTTAAAATCACTCTTTGATGAAATAAAAGACTATATTAGCCTAATAATTTTTAAAAATATCAATATTATCCTCATTTTAACAACTATAACACTTAATTATATATCTTTTTTAGTAATTTCAATAAATTCAATTACTTTTAAGCACATTTAACCAAACACTTAAACTATTTAAAAGCTATTTTAAGTAATTTTACCAAACAATTAATTATTTATTTTTAATTTGACTCATAAGTTAAAAAAGATATTTTAAATCAAAAGTTAAAAGTAAGTCACCAAACCAAACATCACAATTAAAAAAAAATAAAAATATGTATTTGCTTTTGCATTTTACTATATCCTTATTTATGAAGAGAGAAATTTAATTTGGCTACAGTTTTGAGCTTTAATAGTAATTGTTTCCTTAAATAAATTAAATTCTTACAAAATTACACACACTTTTTTCTTTGACTTCATATCTTCCAAAATTAAAAAAAAAAAAAAAAGTTAATTTTTTAAGTAAACATAATTGAATTCTAATAATGAAGTCTTTAAGTTGACATAGATGAATTCTAGCACTTATATACTTTCTAAATATGAATTTTAATCAAACAAAATAATTGAATTGAAAAGTTTACAATTTCCAACTTTTCGAGCACATTATGAATTATCATGGCCAATCTCAGTCTAGCAAAATTTTGGATTAATTAAATGCTATATTTGCTAAGTTCCCTTTCTTCGTTTGTTTTTTTTTTTTTTTTTTTTTTTTAGCTGAGCTAAAGTCCCAATTGGAAATTAACAACAGAAAATGGAAACCAAAGATCATTTAGCCCATAAAAAAAAAGATATTTCTTGAAAAATAAAAAATAGAAAGAGAGGAAAAGGAACATTAAGTTGAATAGTGAATTGTAAACTTAATGATTATTTGGAAATTGAAACATATATAAAGGGAAAAATCAACAACACCATGTTTATTGATGTTAAATTTGTATCAATAAAATTATTTAATGTTGATTTTATTTTGATAAAACTCATTATATCTCTATAGATTCTGATTTAATTCTAACATAAAAGTAGTTTAATAAAAATTTTACAATTAGAAAACACAATAGAGGTTTTTTTTTTTTTAATTGGAATTCAAACTTAAAATTTCGAGTTCTAAATAGGATTTCAGTACCATTAAATTAAAAAGCTTATTGTATCAATAGAATTTTTTTTTTTTTACCTAAATCCTATATAATAAGGCAAAATTTAAATTAAGTGATTTTATTAATATAAATTGAAATCTAGTGATCATATGGAAATTAAATAATAAATTTAGTTTAAACCAATCAATTATTATATTGTTGAAACTCAGAAAGTCTTTTCATGAGTTCTTTTAAGAAAAAAAGCACACAATAGGAATTCTATATACATAGATTTGGCTCTCGTACTTTCAAAAGGGCATCACCTTGTTTTGATGTCAAAATTGACCAAATGTTTGGACGTAGGAAATTGTAACAAAAGGTATTTTCGTTTCCAAAAGGATGAAAAAGAAAATCTTTGAAAAACTCATTAGTAAATCGGAAAAATTAAAATAAGAAAAAAGAACAGCAAAGAAAACTGCATGCAGTAGAAGCCAAAAACAAGAAATGATGAGATGGGTTGGTGGAAGGTGTGGGGAGGTGTCTTGTTTTTTAATCTAAAGGCTAGAAAATGCCAAAAAGAATGACGGAAAAGGAAGCATTCTTCTCGTTTTAGGGTTGAGTTGAGTAATTTTCTTCAATTTTCTGCACATGTCATTTCTAACACTACACTACAAACTCTGATTTGAGAGAGAGATGCGTTTCGTTTCATTATGTGATGATGGCATGTGTGATTAGTTATATGCCATTTAAGCATTACCTTCTCAAGATTCTTTCTTCCTCCCACTAAGTTACCAAATTTGTTCACATCCCACGACTCACCATACCGATAAATCAAGAAACCCCACAATTCAAAATTATATATTAATGGTTTCATAAATTAAATGTTTCCATAAAATTTTAGATTGTTGTCATCAAGTCACAAGTGCAATAATTAATTAGCAACCAAAAATCTTGATTTTATGACCATATTTGTATAGTGGGATCGAGAAGAGAGTATGTGCAAATAGTTGCAGGGTGGGGGCCGGAGATTTGAGAACTAATAATAAGGCAGGTAGAGCTAGCTAGGGTTACTGTTATTGAGGATGATGAGGAGCACCATACAGAATCTCAATATGTCATGAGCATCTCGCAGGTTATAACTTGTGAAAAGGACAGTTAATATAAGGCAAAACCAGTAGTTCCAAACAAAAGTTTTCTCCTAGTGTACTACTCTTTCACGTTAATCACGCAACTTCTTCTTCCATCAGTTTCTTGCGTCCATAACTGGCAATCTCTCTCTCTCTTTCTCTCTCTCTACCTGCTTCCTTTCTTTGCTAAGACAAAGGTGTGTACTTTCTCCATTTCTTACACTACGAGGCAAACAGTATTATTGTTGAATATTTACTGATTCAATTATTTATTAAATTTTATTTTTAATCGGACAAAAAGTCATTGCCAAATTTTGGAACAAAAGTAATAGAAAGAGATAATGTAAACTATATATAGTTTGGAGAAAAGGATAAAAACTATCAAACACATGATTGCCTAGCTTTTAAATGAGCATATAACTTTATTGAACTTGTGCTTGCAATATATACATGTGTGTGTGACTGACATTAGGTAAGAAAAAGCATCACAAGTCTCTAAGATGTATGAACTTGTGGGGAAGTATATAAACCTTTTTCTATTTTGTGAGGTTACGTTGGGAGTTGGGATCCATAGAATTAGAATTTGGCTTTCTTATTAACAAATGGAATGTTGAGCTAGAGCTAGCTGCAGCTAGAAAGCATGTTAGATATTAGTGGCTCAAGCCAAAAAGGAAAAATCATACATGGTCTTGGAAGAAAAGGATGTTAGTTGCCATGGCGATCTTGGCAAAAAGACAAGTACAAAGAAAGCTCGAAGAATACAGTACGTGTGTATATATATATATATATGTATGTATGTTCTCCTTTTAAGAGTAGAAAGGTGAAGCTAAAAGAAGCTTTAGCCACATAATTGCAAGTTTATATAATTATTGAAACAAGGATTATTTGCATGGACATGTATGATTAAGCCACATTAATTAACATGTAATGGGAAGTCTACTCTTTTTTTGTTTTTATGTAAGTGGGTGCTTTTTCTTAGACACATAAATGGTAATGAAAGAAAGCAATAAAAGAATAAAGATGGCAGAAGCTAGGGCTAGCCAGGTTCCTGTTCAGAGATCAAAATTAAAACCACAACAAAGATTTATTCAGTTTGATTCCAATTTTAATAAATTTAACAGTTGAATTTTTTTAAGAAGTTAATTTTAAACCGAATCAATCAATTTTAAGATTGATTTTTTTTTTTAAGCCAATGATTTAAGATTGATTTGATTAAATGAGCTTTAAATGATTTCGGATTCCAGTTTAGAATCAAACCATGTCTGGTCTAGCAGAAGCAATCAAAGAAAGAAAAGTAAAACTCTCTCTCTCTCTCTCTCTCTCTCTCTCTCTCTCTCTCTGTGTAATCTCTCTCTCTATAGTCACAAACAGAATCACAAGGGGATGCTAAGTAGTAGCAATTAGAAGGGAGAGAGGGCTCACTACCCAAGACCCTAAAAAACTAAGCAAAACATTTTTGCTACACAAAAGAACGAACCCTAAGCTTTAGTTGCCATCTCTCTGTCTCTGTCAATGTCTCTCTTTCTCTCGATCTAATACATTCAAATGTTGACAGTCTTTTATTCAATAAACTTTCAAACCACCACTTTTTCAGACATCACCAAGTCACACCACACTCAACTAATTATTACGACGAAGGCACTCAGAGAGAGAGAGTGAGAAAGAGAAGAGCCGGGCTTAGCATTGCAGGCCTATGGAGGGGCTAAGCAGAGCAGAGAAAACGTTACCCAGCTACTGATATTATATGGTGTTTCACAGATTGACATTATTTGCTCAGCAGCTGGGAATCCTGAGACGCAGCTCCCCGAGATAATATAGAAGAGATACATAAACTCACACTATGACAGTGAGAGTTCTTGACAATGACTGAACATAAAACAAATCAAGCCCTTTTAATAACCGTACAAAATTCATCACAGATCCCAAAGTCATTGAGAAGATTGAGAGAATCAAACTCCTCAATAATAATAATAATGATAATAATAATATCAAGAAATTAAGAAAAAAAGCAATCTCTGTCTCCCATCCCATTCATCCAAATCATGTATATACAATCCATATCTTCTTTGATTCAGAGAGAGATGTGTAGAGACAAAGCTACTATATCCATTTCTTTTCATTTTCATCTGGAACTAGCTTGCTAGCTTTTTCTTGCTACCATAAACAGCAATAGTCCTGTATCTTTATCGTAATATGCAAACTTAATGCATAAATAACGGACTATATATATAGGATCGTCATCTGCACCAACAATGGCAACAACAAATACTAGAGCTATTTAAGTGTTCAACATCTTTCTAAAACAAAATACAAAAACAAAAAATTACTTTTTCCTTTTTCTTAACTTTTACAAGTTGATCTGCACCCAACAAAAGCCATTAAGAACAATAAACATATACCTAAAATGGGTTTAGATAATATTTTCATTTCTCTATAAATTTTTTCCCTTTTCATTAAAGGGTCTACCTCATGGTGATGATTCTGGTCTAGGGCAAACCATTACATTGATGCAAATCACCCCACGCTTGAATCCCATTCCAGTTTCCAGCTGCTGCGTTGTTGCTGCCATTGCCGCTACCGTAGTCTGGGGTTGGAGTCACTTGCCCGAAAGAATTTCTAAAGAACCAGTCTGTTGCTGAATCACCCCCATTTCCACCTTCTCTTCTTAAATTGCCAATACCACTTACTTCTGGTTTTGAAATTTCAAGATTTTGAAACAAAATGGGTTGAGGCTTCTGTGTCTGGCTTTGGATTGGAACTGAAGAAACACTGCTGTCTTTCTGATCTTCTCCCCCAAAAAGCATAGCCAATCTCTGCTGCTGCAACTTCCAGTGCAAATCTTGGTTTATAGAACTCAAAGACTCAATTGACGATGCAAGACCAGTGTGAACATTCATCGAACCACCAGCCATATCCTGAATTGCACCGCTAAACCCAGTTGCAAGAGAAGAAATTGGATAGTTGAATCCCACCAATGAACCAGCTGAGCTTCCAGTCGGATCAAGGCTGAAACATGGACTGGTAACACTAATAGCAGCTGCGGAGGTGGCAGAAATATCCCCAAATGAAGAGAACTGATTATACAGGCCACTCGGTGATGAGTTTAGCCTAGGAAATGATAACCCACCAAGATTAAAATCCATGGCTGGAGCGAGACCATGAAAGAACTTGAATCTACCGATCTCTGAGGACCCGCTGGAGTCCTTGGAGTCACAAGAAAACCTTGAAGATGCCTTCACCTTCTTATTTTTCCTGCAGCCACCGCCGATGGGAACGTTGCGTAGGGCTCCTCCTTTAGTCCAGTACCTTCTACAATTCTTGCAAAAATGCCTGGGCTGTGTTAGACTATAATTGTTGTAGTAGCAGAATTTTGTGTTGGGCGAGTCGCATCTTGGACACTTGGACGCCTGCTCTTGTGGCCTTGTTGCTGTTGTTTTCCGGTTACAGGAGCCTTGGTTTTCTTCTCTGGTGGCTTGCTTTCCCTGAATATTATTCGCGGACATCATGGGAAGGGGGAGAGAGAGAGAGAGAGAGAGAATGGGTGTTCTTGGAGGTGGGGGTTATGTTATGGGTAGTTCAGTTTCTTTTTGCAGAGGCAATGATGCTCAATTGAATGGTTTCATGCATGGGGTAGAGAGATGTGGGAGTGGATGTTGATGGGGTCCTGTGATATTCATCAAGAGAGAGTTGATGGAATGGAAAAATACAAGTATATAAGCAGCTGGGTTTAGAGGGTAGATCTGGCGGAATAAATAAGGCCACAGGATAAAGAAAGCTGGCCTATCTGATCTCACTAAAATATAAAATTAAATTAAAGAAGCTAGTTTGGTACATTACATAATACATACATGAAGTAAGAGATAGAGAGAGGAAAGTAGATGATCTGAAACAGATCTGGCAGAAAGAATAGAGAGAGATTAGCAACTACGTAGTGAAACAAACAATTGGATAGTAACTTGGATGCATTGGTGAGATCCACAGAGAAACTCAAATTTGACTTTTAGAGAAAGCCCACAAATTTTGAAGAGATTAAGCTCCATACTTCGCAGTATTGGAGACTAATCCCTAAAATTCATTGGTTATCTATTTTGATATTTACATTAAGAGATTTTTAAATTTTTTTTGTCTTATTTTTTTTGTATTTAACTGTTAATAGCAAGTGAAAAAGATTAAAATATCCTCCCTATTAATACACTCAGTCCTCCCTTTCTTCAGCCGCACTATCCTTACCTCACTTTCTCAGCCCCTCTAATCTCCACGAACCCCAAACCCCTCTTTCTCCTTGTGCCTTTTCTTGTTGCTCTCCTCCCTCATGAAACTAGCGAAGCATATAAAAGCATAAATTCATTGAAACATTTTACCGAACATGTTGACGACAAAAAATTTAAAAAAATATATAGATTAAAATTTCAATTTGATATTAGAATATTAACAACTGCACCATTATGAAATTATCAACATCTAAAATTATAAAATATATATTTAAATTCCATCTAAAATGATTGAATTCTTTTTAGATGTGAAAAATTACAAACCCCAATTTATAAACTAAAGTTGGAAATTATGAGAATAAAATCACGTAGTCAAGAAGCAAATCAAATAAAGAGAGATAAAGAAAAAATATTTACCTTAATCAACAAATAATTGATTATTTAACCCTGTTAAAATCAAGGGGGAAAATAAATAAGTAAAAAAATCTATACAAATTTTAAAACAAGTATAATTTTACTTTTTCTTTCTTCTTTCATTCTTTTTCCAAAAAATTTTTAATTGCATCAAAATGTATAAACTATTTTATACATTCAACTAATCAGAAATTAAAAAATTATGTTTTTTTAATATAACTCATCATATTTTGTGTTAAAGTTTACCATTATTTTAATGATATATCAGTTATTCATTAGATAGGTTTTAGGTAAGTAGTTCCTCTTTTAATGTTTTGTTTCTTTTCTTTCTATATCTTTATTTTTGATATTTTTATTATCTCTATTTTGTTTACTTTTAAAATATATTTAACATAATAATATCTCAATTTCATAAATTTATTATTATTATTATTATTATTATTATTATTATAGAACCAATGTGCTACAATTATAATATATTTAATTTTTAAAAAAAAAGAAAGTTTGAGGGCCAGGGACCTACTTATATGCCTTCTAATTCTACGATTATAATATATTTCATTTTTTTGAAAATAAAAATTGGAGGTGCCCAGCCATCAACTTGTGTCTGTCGACTGAACGAGGGAGAGAGATACGCCAAAATTGTACCCAGCCATTTATATACATAAAAAAAACACATAATCATTAGGCTGATGAAGATCTATTAATTTTTGTTCACAAAACAATAGCAGCTAATGGGTTCTTTTATACACGTATCTAGTGAGATTTCTAAATGGGACGCATCCATGAATAGATAAGCTAGCATTGATGAGCAGATCCATGTAAGCATGGATGTGATATTATAGAATGTAGATTTAACTGAAATCAGAGCAGGCAGAGTACTAGGGTGGTAAAGGGTTGCTGAAGTGGGGCTCTGCCGCGGCAACTCATGCCTGCAGCCTTGTCTATAGAGACAAATAAACAAGGCCAGGAAATGATGACCCGGTGTGTAAGTCATAGATGGATGCAGTGAAAGTACGAAAGTGAAGAGCCTTAATGCTGCAAAGATGCCCCATTGGCAGTTCTTATCATCACCAGTGCTCTTACAGTGTTTAATGAGGTAGGGTTCCTGATTTTTCTTATTACAGCTTTTTGCATTGTCGACTTTTTTCTGGGAACCCGGAGATCTAGTTTACTCTTAGATAGAGATAGAGATAGAGAGACGGTATTTCATTTATCTCTTTTTGTTTTTCGCTCATCATCTCTCTCCCAATATAACATCTTCTATATGAGGGCTGCACTTATGAACATGACATGGTAAATCGTTTATATATAGATATATTACTTTTAGTTCATATATATAAACTTACGTGGTAGTTACTACTGTTAGAAGTTCAGTTAACTTATCATTAATTTTAATGAAAATGACTAAAATACTCGTAATTCTTAAAATTTAGTTAAGCCAACAACTTAATTTTTATAATTTTAAAATTAAATAATTTAGTTATTGATGTTTTAATAAACTTATAAATTAGTTCCTGCCGCACTATTAATTTTTTATTAAATTTAGCAAAAATCACCAAAATGACTTTAACATTATTTTCAATCTGAAAATAATTTAGTCCTGATTTTTTATTTTATTAACAATTTGGTTCTAGATTCATATTTTATTTTTTTTATATATATAACAATATAATATAAAAATATTATAAACTGAAATAAATATATATATATATATATTAAAATAATGATAACAAATAAAATTTTATAAAATTATAAGGGCTTATTTGTAAATAATTATAATATTTAAGAATCAATTTATAAAATATGTGGATGATTTGTAATTAACCAAAAATTTTTAAGGTCCCTAAAGTAATTAATCCTTATTTTTAATATTTATAATTTAAATTTTAAATTTTTAATTTAATGAAACAAAATTTTAAAAATATAAAGATTAAATTATTAATAAAACAAAATGAGAGACTAAATTATTAATAAAATAAAATTTTATAGATTAAATTATTTTTAAATTAAAAATAGATTTAAGAATATTTTAGTATTTTTACCATAATTAACAATAACTTAATTAAAATTCTAACAGTCAGGACTAACTTGTGAATTTATTAAAATGTTAGAAACTAAATTACTTAATTTTAAAATTATAAAGACTAAATTATAAATTTATTCAAGCCTCGAGATGAAATTACAGTTTACCCTAATTAAAATGCATAATCCAAAATCTCAGCCAATGAATAGAATGTAATCAACATATTATTTATTTAATATTTTAATATGCTCTCTTGCATAATTTTAATAGAGAATATTATTTTATTTTAGTTTTAGTCAATCTAATTAAAGAAGTGAAAAATGGTGTGTTACAATATAAAAAAATATAATAAAATTAAAAATAGTCTATAATAGACCTTCTATATATATATATATATATATATATTATATGCGGAGGCACTTAATTTGAGTTTTTCAACATGAGGTAATATTTATTATTATGAAAGGAGAAAGCCCATGAGTAATATAAGCTCAAGTCGAGAAATTCTAATTTAAATTCATGTTAAAATAATATTATAAAATAATTTCAATGCCCATAAAATATTTTCTCTCTCATAAAAGGTAAACTCTGTTTATAATATAAACAATAGACAATGAGTCTCATATTACTGTTACTGTAAGAGATTATCCATATCCTATTTGATTTTTCTTTTTCAATAAAAAAAATAAGGTCAATTTGCAGCACTACAACAAAGAGATGGTAAAGAAGAAGAAGTACAAGCCTATAACAAATGCAACCATTTTTTAAAAGTTTTTTGCCATTAAGAATGTACTTGTAGAGTATTGCACAATAAATGTGGCTTGGGTGTAAGCCTCTCGGGTATTTTCTCTTCTTCTTTTGTAAAGAGGACAATTTACAAGATCTTCACATGGAGGAACTCGTTATAACAATTTTCTTCAATTAAATTAAATGCCCTTCGTAGAGGACATTCTTATGATAACAATCCAATTCTATACTTACAACATCTCAATGAGATCCCTAGGAACTCATTCTTAGCAGAAGGCAAATTCTTGATAATTTTCTAATTGCTAATGAACTTGTGAATTGGTGAATCAAACTAAAGTGCTTTCCTTTTTAAAATTGATTTTGAAAGTGAATTTGATTCAGTTTGATGAGAGCATATACATTCAGTTTTGAAATAGTATGGATTTTAGAGTTAAATGGAGGCAATGGCTCCAATCTTGTATGTATTCATCAAAAGTTTCCAAAGTTATAAATGGTATGTGATGCTACCGGTGATTTTTATGGTCTTGACCTTGATAACACATAAATCTATAATAAAAAAGAAGAATGAGGTAAATGGTTTTCTGGTAGGCCACTTCGATGCTCAAATCAGATATCTTAATTCTTCAGAGAGATTAGAAAATCATTTAGTAATGTGAGAATTGTAAATATAGTGGCCTACCAGAATGCTATCTACCTCATCTTTCTTTCTTATTGCTGGTCTACGTATCATCAAGGTCAAGACCACAGAGACCACTAATAGCATTAGTATGCCTTGTAAGTAGTTCAAAATGGGTAATGGGCAGAGGCAAGGTGACCACTTCTCTCCATTTTTTTCTCAATATTGCAATGGAACCTCTCTCTCTTTGTTCATCAACAAGGCATGAGTTAGGGTTATTACCGCGCAAAGTGGATAGGACAATAGCATAAATCACTTGTTCTCCACAAAACCACTTATTTCACTATCTAGACTTAGAGATGATAACGGTTAGAATACTCGTAAAAATTACCCTATTTAAATTTTAACCTGATTTATATTCTGAATACTTGAACCCATTACAAATTCAATTAAAATTTATTCTCAATTATCCGAACTTATCCCAAACTTAATTGTTATTATTCAAAAAATATTTGAATCTATTTATATTATATATTTTAATTAATAATTTACATAAAAAATATCTTTTTATAAATAATTTATATTTTAAAATTTAATAAAATATTTAAATTCTATTTATATAAATATAATAATATAGAAATTTATAAATATTATTATAAAAATATATATTTTATATTTAATCAATCATTTATATAAATAAATTCAAATAATAAATATTCAAAATTTAAATTATATTCTTATTATGAATATTATACTTTAAATCTAAATTCATTTTAAGTTAAATTATATATTATTTAAATTCATCATATTAAAATTATACAAATACCTGATGTGCACATTGGCATCCCTTGCCATCCCTAGTCCAGACTCCACGTACATGTACATACACACATCTAGATTGCAGAGAAAGAGAAGCACGTGATCACTGAACAGAGGGGTGGCTGGATTCCCGTGAGAGTTTAGGCCAAACCACTTTATATATACTTCAATTTTTTTTTTTTAATAATAAAAAGAAGGATTCAGTTGATTGGATTAAAAGCTAGGCCTATGCTTTCAAGTGTTTGCTCTCCATGGGCCTATTGATAGTCCAAGCGAAAGTCATGCCATTCATGGGCCTGCACATCGTAATTCTGCCCTAGAAAAGGGCTTTCTGGCAACAACAAAATCAAGGTTGGTCAAATGTTATATCGCTTTCACGTCTTAAATAATGGAGTGCAATTAATTATAAATTTTTTTTTTCTTCCTCCCAGAAAAATGGGGAAAATTAGAAAATAATGAATGCAGGGACAGTGGATGTGGTAAAACTGGAGACAGGAGGGCTGCTTTGGTCGTTTAAAGCACTAAACAGTTGAGTAAATATTGTGAAGTGTCGCTGTCACCTACACGAGTTTCAAAGGTTTGACATTGGGCTCAAGATAGCTTTTAACAGTCCTTCGGCTTTGTTTGGATGGAGGGAGATGAGGAAAGAAAAAAACTTATGAAAGAAAATAAAAATATAATTTAAAAAAATTAAGAAAGGGGAAAAATAAGAGCTGATGATTGTAAATAGATGTTATTTTTTTTTAATTTTAAAGTGTAAAATAAATAATTTTTTTTATTTTTATAATTATTTATTTTAATTTTAAATAAAAATGATAAAATAAATATTTTATTATTTAAAAATTTATTTTTTCTCTTTATTTTTCTCTTAATATCCAAATAAAGAGAGCAAAATACATTATTTTTATTTTCCTTTCTAATTTTTTCTTCTTTATTTTCTTTCTTCTTTAATAAAGTTCCCAAATATAGACTAGTGTTATTAAACCGAGCCTAATTTCAATTAGTGAATGAATGATTTAATTTGTAAGTTATTAAAAAATTAAATAAATATATGTATAAATTAATTAAATATAATACTTTAAATAAAATTGAAAAGGTACTCAGAGTTTTTTATTAATTAGTTCAATTTTCAAATAAATTTTGATTTCTTTTGTCACTAAATATTTTAATTTATAAATTTATTAAAAATTAAAAAATAAAAGTCATTTAGACTTATTTAGATCATTAATGATTTAAAATAAAAATAAATTTTTTACTTTATATTAAAATATTATAAAATACCATAATATTAAAATCACATAATATCAAATTTAAATACTCATTCATTTCAAATTTTTATTCATTTAAACAAGTTTTATATTATTATCTAAGTATTCAATATATAAGTATTTAAAGTTGAATTAAAAAAATGTAATTTTATTGAATTATTGCACTAACTATGAAGGTTTATTAATTAATTATCAATTGCATAAAAAGAAAATTAAGTTACAAGTAAACACAATGAATATAAATAAAAAATACTAATTAATATAAATAAATAAAATTAGTTAAATTTTAATTATTTAAAATTAAACTTTTAATATTTATTAAATTATATTTATATAAATTTTAATAATGCTTTTAAATTTTATATAAAAGTATTCAAGTAATATATAAAAAATTTCTATGAATCTGCAACTATATTTTTAATATTTATGAAATATAAGTATATATTTAAATATAAAATTTTCTTTTTTAAAATTTATTATATTATTATGGAATAATAGATATAGTTTGAAATAATAAACATGTAACTATTAATCTAGTTGAATTGGCTTTTGTTTTAAAGGAAAATCTCCAATTGATTAGTTGAACTAATCAGGTCATATAAGTTCACTGGTCTGATCGCTGAGTCAACCGGCTTATATCGTGTCATTTTTTTATCTGGTTTAATTATAAATTCGAATTGATTTAGAGTCTAATTCACTAATTGAGTCCACATTTAGTAACTATGCTTCCAGCCATCTTTAAATATTAATATATATTTTTTCAATTATATATATAAAATTTTCTCATGACATGTGTTTTATGAATATCTATAATTAATTACTAATTTATAAATATTTTTTTTAATATAAATACTTAGTTTATACTTGTTTGCTTTGAAAATTACTTTCGGCTATTTCACAGCTTATGATTTGCGCACTTGTTAGATATTGAGTGTATTCCCTAATTTGCATTCTGACTTCTAAATTAAATAACTGTGAGAACTGACTATACAATACACAGTTTCATTAATCTCACAAGTAATTGAAAGTAAGTAAACAAAAATTGAATGTTTTGATTAATTAATTGCAACGAAAAATACAAAGCTAGAAATTAAAATATAAAAGTTTAAAAAATAAAAGACAAATAAAAATAAAGATAAAAAACTGATAGAGTTTGATTTGTGTTGTTTGATTGAGTTATTGGGTGCTTTCATGTTGCTGCTCATTTCATATTTATAACTCTCTTTGTAGGTACCTAAAATAATTTAGAAGACCCACTTTTACATTTTGTAGTTATTGACAGTTAACTACCCACTACTTGTAGCTCCTTTAACTTCTCACAATCTCTGATAACTACTCTTCTTCAGCTAACCACCTGTTATCTTTTAACTTCTCTAGATATTTATCTCTTAACTGCCAACAACTTGTAACTCCTTTAACTTCTTACAACCTCTCATAACTATTCTTCCTCAATTAACCACCCATTATCTTTTAACTTCTCTAAATATTTATCTCTTAACCATAGATAATTATATATTAATTTATCTTTAGGCATTTTAATTAATTAAATCAATGAAATAAAATTAATTAAATTAATTTTATAAAATATCAATTTAATTAATCTTGAAACTAAAAGTGAAAAAACGAAAATTACTTTTTTGGTGCAAGCAATGCCTCCCACACATGGACTGGTTGAACAGGCCATTTCACATGAATTTGAATTTTTCGGGCTCACTTCTCTAAGTATAACTCAGATCCAGATGCCAACCCAGATCATGGGTATCAACTCAATATTTTGCATTTTAACAGCAGGTTCTTTACCTTATCTTCATATTTAAATTTCAAATGAAGACTCTTGTTATAGAAGTTTCCCAATTCCAAGGTAATTAGACCTTTATCACATTACATCAACTTATTTTTTCACTCCACCCAAATCACCTTTTTATGTTCCTAACCTTTTTTGTTTTTTTCTTTTAATCTCACCATAAAAATTCATTTTCCACTTTCTTCTTCCTCCATTCTCTCAAATTTTTCTACTCACCCAAAATTACCATACCCACATCATATTTCTTCTTCTTCTTCTCTCTCTCTCTCTCTCTCTCCTTTCTTCCCTTTCTTTTTGGTCGACCTTCACCAATGCATGTTCCTCCTTCGCACGACCCAGTGCCGCTACTGTTCCTTCACTAGTGACCAAGTGCCATCGAGCCACTTGCCACGTTGTCGTTCATCGTCGCCAACCATCTAGCACCGTTCCTAACTGGCACTCCTACCTTCGGTCCAAAGACACAAAGCTTCCTCTTCAAACAATGTTTCTCTACCCATTTTCATGTGGTTTTGACCCTTCATCACCAATTTTGATTTTCAGGTGCTTCTTTAGATCATTCACAATTCCTTTGGTGTTAGTTTTGCTCTAAAACCATTGGGTCTTGTGTGGGTTTTGTGAATTTGTTGTCAATTTAAAGAATTTTGAAGAAATTTGTAGGTTCCTATCAATCTTGACATTTTAGAATAATTTATGATACTTGCCAATTTTTGAGCTTGAATTGAACTTTGGATGTGTTGGGTGACTTGTTGATGTGGCTTTTGCACTTAGATTTTATTACGTAAAAATGACATCTACCTTCTCTAGTACTTGGACAACTCCCCTGGTTCTCTTCGTACATCGGTGCCGCAGGTTCCAACACCTGTGGCTTAGGTGCCTGTGGCCTGCTAGATGAGTCTTGTTCTGTTTTATATAAATATAATTATTAATAACAATACATGATTTTTAAAAAAAAGCATATGAATTTCGAATGCACTGAATAATCCCACATCATCAATTTCATTAATCTAATTTATTACAAATTCAATTTATAGCACACATTCCGCATCATAATATAAAGACTCTGAAATCCACAAACAAATTTTGATGGGTATGTGAATTAAATGCTAGATTTGATTGTATTGCTAATGTCAATAACAAATCGGTATCTAACATCAGCTTTCAGCATGCGCTCCATTGCAGTGTTCAAATACATACTTCACTGGGATCACTTCAATATCTGATGTTATGCCGTGCTTAGCTGCAAAATCAACCATTTCTTGTGTCTCCTTAATTCCCCCAATGCTACTGCCACCCACTACCTTCCTCCCTGCACTCATTCTATTATTAGTTGTTAGCTTTTATTTTAGTAAATTGTGAGTGAGAACTGAGTAGAGAGAAATTGTCAATTCATTATCCATCAACAAGGGAAAGGCAGGTAGCTCAAATGGCTTCTCTGATGCACCAACCAAAATTAGTTTTCCATGGGACTTCAATAGACCAGTCAAAGGCAGAAGTCGGTGACTTGCAGACACTGTCTCAATTATTTAAAAGAAGCAATATTTAACAAGAATGATATTAGAATAAGCAAAAGTCAATGTAAAGTATACAAGTTTATACGACCAAAAATGAATCGGCACCAAGACGCTCAATAGCCTCCTGCTTCTTGTTAGGTGAGGTGCTGATCACAGTAACCTTGGCACCCATAGCCTTGGCAAATTTCACTGCCATGTGGCCAAGACCTCCAAGGCCAACTATGCCTATATGGAATCCAGGTTTGTCGAGTCCATAATATTTCAAGGGGCTATAGACTGTGATCCCAGCACAAAGGAGAGGAGCAGTTGCATCAAGAGGCAAGTTATCTGGAATACAAACAACGAAGTGCTCATCAGCAACCATGATGTCGGAGTAGCCGCCGTAGGTGATGGTTCCATCGTAGCACTTGGCAGCATAGGTGAGTATCATTTGTTGGCAATAACTTTCAAGATCGTTTGTGCAATTATCGCAGAAGCGGCATGATCCCACCATGCAGCCCACACCCCCTCTATCTCCTACCTTGAATGTTTCCACCTTGCTCCCCACCTCTGTCACCATTCCCACAATCTCATGCCTGCATTTCCATGCCAATTCTGTATACGAACTACACAGAAGCGGTACATTATTAATGAAACTGCTCCAATATATATACATATATATATATATATATATATATATATATACTGGAACGAGAGGGTAAGTAGAATTGCCCCATTCATTCTTGATCATTTGAATGAACGTGTGGCACATACCACGATATAGGACCTTAAAAGAAACATCTTTCTCTCCTGTTGCTCTGCACAAATTTATTTCTATCAGGATCAAGAACTGCGTTATAATTTTATTCTCAGAACTTCAAGAAAAACAGATTTATGGAATATAACAATAAAAAGAATTGAACCTCCTGGAGAATTTGAAAGTAGAGGAGACACCAGATTGATCTCTAGCTGCCCGTCCGAATGCCACTTTGGGATGCTCTTCCTCTGGCAATTTGGCTACCATTTTTCTCCTTTACAAACTTAGATCTAAAGCTTGAATCTTTTGTTGATGGGTGAGAGGGATATGTGCCAGTCTATATATATATATATAGACTGGTAATTGGATCTTGGAAGGTACTTGCTTAGGCTGGCTAGAGTGATGAAGTATTGGGTGAGCTTTGTTTTAATCCTTCATTATTTAATACGTATTAGCTGACTAAAATGCGTGAGGGAAAAAAAGGATAAAAGGGAAAAGAATCTTCCAAAGAACTGAAGAAGTTGGCTTACATTCACGTAGCCTTTGATTTCTCTTTAGATTATCAGAGCCATTCATCATTTCCAAATAAATTATTCTTACCTTTTAAAAATTTTTATATTTAAAAAATACTATTTTTTTTATAGTGTTATAAATCTTAAAAAATACATTTATATTTTTGCATAATTCAAATGAGTTTGTTTACTTAAAATTTAATGATATTTAAACAATATATGCGGTTTATAATTTATATTTTATTTACATCTGTTGTATTATATAACCTAATTTTTCCAAAATTAATTTTAGAAATTTAAGAAATAAAATTTACTTTCCTTGGAAGTTTCTAGGCTAGTCTAGAAAATGGCCCAGTGCATATGTGAATTTAATTGGAAACAAAAGTTAATCATTGTCTTCTAGACTTCTTTTTTCCTTATGTGCTTCATAGCAACATGAAGGCCTTGAGTCTAAACTAAAATTAAGTTAGTTTATGTCTGTTTTTTTAAATAAAAATTCTCATAATACCATATTATATAAATAATTAAAAAAAATTACGAACTGCCTAACTTCATTTGATTCAATAATCAAAAATTAAAAATTACAAAGTGATTTAAATGTTATAAAAAATAAATTTAATTATCATTTTCATGCAAACTAATACATTTTCAATTAATTTGAAAGAATACAAATTAAAACAATGAGTACTAAAATGTGAAACCAAATTCACAAAAACGAAATGCACTATCAATTGCAATTACATAGAAAATAATTGAATATATTCATATTTATTATGAGATTTACATAACGTAATATAACTTAATACACTATTAAAATTTATTAAATATAACTTAACAAATGTTAAATTTTTATTTTAAGTAATTAAAATTTAATTAATTATATTATATTTAATTAATTTTTAGTGACCTATTAATTGAATAATTGACCTATTCACCTGGTCTATTCATCGAGTCAACTTCCGGGTTATTTACTTTCTCATATTTTTTCTTATTATTTATGCAAGATTATCTCTCCCTTATTTTTTTTTGGATAATTTACTATTTAGTTTATGAGTTTTGATCGATATTATAATTTGATTTCACTATTTTTAAAATTGATCAATTTAGTCCCTTAGTTAAGTTTCTATCAAAATCAGAGACTTTTGCATCCAATATTGTAATTAATTTAAATGAAAAGATAAATATACCTTTTTTATTCAATTAAGGAAAATTTATTATTTGATTTATGGATTTTAACTAATATTATAATTTGGTCCTTACACTTTAGAAATTTAACGATTTAGTCTCTATATAAAACTATTTGAAATTTTTTTTCCCATAAACTTTGTTCTTATTAAAATTTTTCTTGAATTTTTTAATAGAATATAAAGAAATAATTTATTTGATAACATTTAATTTTAATTAAAGGAAAACATTACTGAGTGACTAAAATGTTCAATTTTTAAAATTTAGATATCAAATCATGATATCCGTCAAACTTTAAGAGCAAAATAGTAAATTTTCCTTAATTGAATACAAGGTATATTTGTTTTTTCACTTGAACCGTAATATTAGATGAAAAGATATCTGATTTTCACAAAAGTATAAATAAGAGGTTAAATCGTTCAATTTTTAAAATATAAAAATCAAATTGTAATATTGATCAAAACTCCAAGACTAAATAGTAAATTTCTCTTCTTTTTTCCTATTGTTTAGCGATAACTTTTTCACTTAACAAAGTAAATTGATTTGTATACATATATTTAGAGCTGTGAATCAGAAAATTTTGAATAGAAAATTCAATTATTGCAAAATTTCCCCTCATGAGAATCACACACAAAAGCCGATCCAAAAAATTACAAGAAATTTATGGGAGTGTTTACATAGGTTGCCTTTAAAATAAATCATTAACAAGAGAAGAATTTCTTTAAATTCTCACATAATTATACTTAATTTTTATTTCTTTTAAAATAAATATTTTTATATTAAAAAATTAAATTTTTTTCATTTTAAATATAACAATTGACAAAAAAACAATTAAATTAAATTCCTTTGAAATTCTAATTTCAAAACATTAGATAGTCAATTGGAATAACATCAACGTATTATTTCTTGGGTCTCTTTCATTCCTCTGATGCAGCTACCATCCACCATCTTCCTTCATGTTCATCCGAAAACAACAATTAATTAATTAATTAACGGTTTCATTTGCTATAACTTTTATTAGATTGTAGAGATGCCAGGTGAAGCCCCGTTTGGATTGAGTTTAACCTAACCTGTTGGAGGAGGCGATCGACCAACCAACTAAATTTCCTTAAGAGACTTGTCGAGTATCGTCCATCATTCCTTCTATGCCAAGCACGCAAATCAAGAGTATTTTGTTGAAAAACCTTACGCTATGTTTAGTTTTATGGGTTTGGCCCTATGGATTTGAATTTTGACTAATTCCATTATTTAGATGTGGAGTCAAATTCTAAAAATAAATTTTTAATTCTATTTCTTCAAATATTTGAAGTTTTATCTTTCGTTTTATTATTTTTTAGTTTTATTAATACACTTACTTTAATATAAATAAAAAATTATGTCCATTCTCCTTCTATATGCTATATTGTCATTCATTCATTGAATAGAAAATTTGATATACTCATAATTTTTTTATTGTGATATTATTATACATAAAAAAAAAAATAAAAGAAGGTATTCGCAATAATATCTAATTATAATTTCTTTTAACTTCAATGTCAAAAGAAAATATTATATAAATAAAAAAAATATAATTCATCCATTTAGATGACATACAATTATATATAACTATTGTTGTTAAATATTATTAAATGAAATCCAAATTTATTCCAATAGTATTATAAATAATTGAATCTCATATATAAAATATATAGATATATTCTTCTTAAATACTTTTAAATTATTTTATCTCTTGCTTTTTTGAGTTACATGCAATACAA
This sequence comes from Hevea brasiliensis, assembly GCF_030052815.1. Lineage (NCBI taxonomy): Eukaryota > Viridiplantae > Streptophyta > Magnoliopsida > Malpighiales > Euphorbiaceae > Hevea > Hevea brasiliensis. The sequence goes on from NC_079502.1 coordinate 91,366,465, forward strand.
AAAATAATATAATAAGTAAAATTTTAAAATATTAAAAGTACAAAACACTTTTAAAGGTAACATATAATAAACTTTCAATGTTTAATTATGTGATTAATATGAATACATTTTCAAAGTCATAATTATTTATAAAATTAATATTAATATTTCAACTTAAAAAATATCAATTTATCAAATTGAAATTAGAAAAATAAAAAAACTTAAAGATTTCTAAAAAACAAAATAAGAAAATAATTAAAATTTTCAATATTAAAAACCAGAAAAAGAAAAATGATCCTATATAATGAACTTTTAATATTTAATGATATTATTAATATGATTATATTTTCTAAGTCATAATTAATTATAAATAAATATTAATTTTAAACTTAAAAATATTTTAATTAGGGCTTTCTTCTTAAATTGAACATAATCGAACTAAAGCACTATATATTATTAACGCAAATTTTATTGAAATATATCGATCATCAATAATTCATATTTAATTGATATTAAAATATTATCTGCTGTCTATATATAGCTATTTTTTTTATTGAAACTCTATATATATGCTTATATAATTTTTACTAATTAATCCGATATATTTTATGTTATACATATTCTTATTTATTTTTATTACTAAATTTAATTATGTTTTTTTGCTATTCATTCTTTATATATATCATACAATGTTTTACTCGTAATTATACGTAAGCGTGAAATAAAATATTTAATTATTATTTTTTAAAAGTAGTTTAACACTAATAAAAATAGGTATCTCAAAAAAAAAAATTTTACAAAATTAATTTGAAATATATCGCAAATACGTATTTTTTATATTAAAAAATGTATTAACTAAATAATATTAAAAAATATATAATAATTGATCTGATCAAATTGTAGAAAAACAGAGGAAAAAGAAAACTCAAATTCCTATTAAAATTTCAAATATTAACACAACTAAAAAAAATAGTAATATACAATGAGTATAATTAATATAGTTATATTTCCATTGTTATAAGTAATAATTATATAAAAATATTAATTTTTAAATTTTAAAAATATATTAATTGATTCAATCAAAATATAGAAAAAAAAAATTCAAAAATTTCTTAAAAAAATAAAAATACTAAATAAAGAGAGGATCACCTTCTCTTTATATTAACTTAATATAGATAAATAAATATTTATTTTTATTAAGAGAATAATACAGTGTGGGTTAGATTGCAAGGAATGATGGAGCAATTGATTCAAAAGCATGATGGTATACAAATCTAATAATCATTTAGTTATTTTATCTTATTTTCAAATTTAGAATATTGTCAAGCAACATTAGTTTAAAAACAAATTCAGTAAATATAAATGCTATGCTTGACTATAACAAAAAATATTATAGGTTGGAAAGAAAAAGGGAATAAACCAAACGAAGCCCATCAATGCAGGCCTAGCTAGGTATTTAAAATTCCTTCGCTTCTTGGTTTATTTTTGGCACGTATATTAGAGGGATCATTGGGTGCTATTGGATTGCACATTTTCTCGATGGAAAAACATGGGTATCATTTCCCATAAATATGGAAAAATTGAATATTTATGATTCAGTCCACAGAAATTTCTTATTGGTATGGATCTTCAAAATAGATAACAAACAGGTCAAAGGTCCACGACTAGGTGAGAACTCTTCGGTGCTCAAGTTAGAGTTGATATGAGAGAATAATATATCAGATTGATTAGAGATAAGAACATACCCCCATAGATAATCTGATCTCTTTAGAGATGATATAAGCAATGATTGGTTATGGAAAGTCAACTATGTAATTATATAGATATTATTAACTAGCATAATTATAGGATTATATTTTTATTTATAGTACATGATTATAAGTATTGCTATATTTAGCAATCCTACCAAGATTACTTATCTTTAATCAAGATTCTTTCTTTTTATTGGATAGGTTTTATACTGGTTAAATCGATTAAACGAATCTCATGACTAAACCATTTAAATATGATTAGGTTGGCTATTTGAAAACCTGAATTATTAGATTAATTATATGCATATATTTTGGGGAGCTATATCATTAGTTCCCTTTGAATACAAATCTTTAGGTTTATTTAAATATTGAAGTTTTGGCTATTGCCCTAAAAATTTTTTGAGTGTGGACTATCATCTTGATAAATTATAAATGACAAATTATTGCTTTAATAATTTTCAAGTAGTAGACTATTGCCTTTAGATTGGCTACTAAAACTTGTCATCTTTTGCAAACTATCGCTTTATTACCCTCTTTAGGGCTTTTTGGGTAAATATTGCCTAGGTGTCTTTTCTGGTCTTAGGTGGCAACAATCGCCTTTGGTGCTTTTTCAAGTCTTAGATATTTTTTTTTTTCAGGTCTTTAGTGTCTCATTGAGGTCTTTGATGCCTTATTCAGATCTCACTGCCTTTTTAGGTCTTACTGCCTTATTCAAGTCTTTGGTGCCTTATTTGGGTCTCAATGCCTTTTTCAGGTCTTGTTGTCTTATTCAGGTCTTTAATGCCTCAGTGAGTTTTTTGATGTCTTATTCAGGTCTCACTATCTTTTTTTTCAGGCCTTACTGCCTTATTGCGGTCTTTGATGCCTTATTCAGGTCTTTAGTGTCTCATTGAGGTCTTTAGCGCTTCATTCCAATCTTAGTGCCTTTTTCAGGTTTTACTGCCTTATTCAGGTCTTTGATATCCTATTGAGGTCTTTAGTGCCTTATTTAGGTCTCACTGCCTTTTTTCAAGTCTTACTACCTCATTTAGGCCTTTGGTATCTTATATTATTTAGGTCTCACTTCCTTTTCAGGACTTACTATCTTATTCAAATCTTTGGTGCCTTATTTAGATCTCACTACTTTATTGAGGTCTTTGATGCCTTATTCAAGTTTCACAGCATTTTTTAGATCTTATTGCCTTATTCAGTTCTTTGATGCCTCATTGAGGTCTTTGGTGCCTTATTCAGGTCTCATATGAATGAAGATTGCTCTAATGAGCTTCTTTTAGGCTTGTAATGGAGGCAGGAGCAAGGGCTCCAAGCCTATGATGGAGGCAGGAACTAGGGCTTCGAGCTTGTCCTTAGTCTTCATGGCTTAAGAGCCTTTGGAGGTTTTTGGCCTTTGACTAGAGGCCTTTGGCCTTTATTTTGAACATGTTTAGCTTTTGATATATGCAAAATAATTTTTACACAAACATATTTGTGAAGATAATCCAGATAAGGCATGTTGTAAATTTATCCAAGATTTCTTCATAAAATTACATGTCAAGTGTGTAATACACGCTACATAGGGAGGTTTATATGCTAATTTTGACCAATAATAAAGGCCTTTATATATAATGAGGATTTGTCAGAAATATTTTTTCATGCATAAATTTATTCAAAGGCTAATGTATATAGCTTTATAAATAAAAGTAAAATGAAAGACTAAAGGCAATATTGGGACAAGAAATTGAATAATTAAATTCTAAATAATTTTAAATGCCCCAACTTTGCCATTTATCACAGAAAATAATATTAAATTAAATAATTTAATCCTATTAAATTTATATAATTTCCTTAATTAATTCTAAAAATTAATTTCTTAAATTAAACACTTTTATCCATTTGAATTCAAAAAAATGAGATTATAATTGATTTTCTCCAAAATATAAGAACTTGAATTTAGCTCCAAAAGGAATCTGTATATCTCCATTTTCAATGGGTGGCATGTTGATTATTTTGCATAAGCAAGTGCCAATAAAGCATTATTTAATCAATGGCATATCTATTAAAAGAGTAAAGATTAAAGTTTTTCTTCCAACAACCAGTGTCATAATACAGGTGACATTTAATGTAGGGAAGAGATGGTATTCTTGTAATTTAAAACAAAGTTCAACTAGCCACTAAATGGTGGCAAACATTTACAAAATGATAAAATTTTCATTTAGTATGAATGGTGGCAATTATTTTTTCAAAACAAAAGATGGTGCCAATTTAATAAAATCTTAACTTCCATCAATCAGTGGCACATTTATAAGTAAAACCAAAATTAAAGCTTTTCTTTTGGTCACATATTAGTGCATTTGTAATTGCAAGAAAGAAAACATGCAGCAAATAATGATGTCATAATTGTAATTTCTAAAAATGGGTTGTCACTTTCTAGGACTCTTTCTTTCATTAAGGGAACTTTGATATTTTTGTAATAAAGATCGAAATCAAAAACCTTTTCTTTTAATCTATAATTGGTGGTGTTTTTGTAATCTCATGCAATTCTAGACAATGCTTGTAAAATTATGAAAACATTATGTCCTCTTACAATCAATGGCTCACTTATAATTTTAAATAAAACTAAGGCAGTTATATTTGCAAGAAAAAGGCAAATGTATATTCATCAGGGACAAAGGCAATCTTATTAAATGACAACCAATTGATCCTTTTATAATTTTTAATAAAATCAAAGCAAACCAGTCGCTCAACATAATGACAGTATAATATTTTTAGATAGGCCTTCTTATTCCCCTTGTACCCATATTATGTATGCAGAACCACACAACTGACTCTGCTGTTCAAACAAGTGGGCTTCGGGACAATTTTTTCCGATATATGATATTGCTTTAATATTTTTGACAATCAATATTTCATGAATGTTGAAAACTAAAAAGTCTAAAGCAAATCTTATATAATTGCAAATAAATTTTTTAGATCATATCTGGAAAAGTTTTAGAACACATCTTGAGCATGATAATAATTTTTTAGTTGGGTTGTTACAAACCTCAAACCATCCACCATTTGGTGCTTTTCTCCCATTTTGAGCTCTTGAACATAAAAAGTAGAAAAGTGATTGGAGCTATTTTTTTGGCAGTTATAAAGAGGGGAGAGACACAACTTTTTATGTCAATTATACAGACAATGTCACTGATGCGGTCCACCACCCGATGAGAATCCTCCGAAGCTCAAGTTAGAGTTGATACGAGAGAATCATTTATCAGATTGATTTGAGAGAAAACATAACTCCATAGATGATATGATCTCTTTATATAAGATATAGATAATGGTTAGTTATGGTAAGTCGGCTATGTAATTATATAGATATTATTAACTAGCATAATTATAGGATTATATTTTTATTTATAGTGCATAATTACAAGTATTGTTATATTTGGCAATCCCACTAAGATTGTTTATCTTTAATCAATATTCTTTCCTTTTACTAAGTGGGTCTTATAGCGATTGAACCGATTAAAATAATCTTATGGCTGAACCGTTAAATCTAAAAATTCGAGTTATTGAATTAATTATATATATTTTGGAGAGCTATATCAATTTATATTTTAAAAAAACATTTTTTAATATTCTCAGTATATATAATAATTAGCAAACATATTATGTTGAAATTTAATTAACAATAATAGTTAGATCATTCGTGATAAATTCTATGGAGCAATGCCATTAATGACAAATTCTAGAATACACTTATTGAGTGTTTACTTATTGTGGAATGAGGCGAAAGATCTATCACAACCCAAATTATGGGTCGGACTGGCACTAGGACTTGGGTCAGCATAGGGCCCCCAAAGCCCTTAATAAGCCTAACTATTCCAAGCCCAAACCTAAGGCCCTTCATTATAGTCAAATTTCAAGAAGACAAACGGATAGAGTCCGGTCATAAATTGGACTATTCAACAAGGAGTTTTTTGCTCACTTGACCTATAATCACAAAATATATCAATTTGGGAAGCTTAGCTCACCCTAACAATCCTCAACATGGCAACTTAATCAAATGGGAGCTCAGCTCCCTCATCCAAGATAAATACCCATCCCATATATCCACACATGCATGAATAATAGGTTTAAAATTTCAAAATAAATAAACTATTATAGTTTCAATCTAAATAAAATACTTCTAGTACATGCGGAGCTCTAAATTTTTAATTAATATTATGAAATATTGATATTGTTGCTAAGAAACCTGTGAGGAAGGAAATAGATTAATCACAAGAAGGAGATCCTCCTATAACCTGGAAAAAATAGGGTGAACAAGAGTGGGCGTTCGACTCATAGAGTAAGATATTGATTTTAAATATAATTTCTATAACTATCTAAGACTAATGCATCCCCAAGGATGAAATGCAATAAATACCAACATATTCAACCAAATTCAAACAATATTTGCACAAAGAATAATTTGGAGCACTCACATACCCGTATGTCACATCAACATATGTATACATATGGGAGTTGATTCCTTATACAGCTCTTTTAATTTAATGCCTGCTAGCGAGATCAACTCGAGCCAGACTTTCCCTTAATAATCCAAATGTGAGGGTCAGCGAGATCAACTTAAAGCCATACTCACCTCGACTTATCATAAAAATGATTGAGCCCCAGTGAGACTAGCTCCAACCAATCTGCTCGTCCTACCCATATCCAGTACGACACCACAAGCACGTCGACACACACACAGAGCTCTAAATTACCCTAAGGTGACACCCACATCGATTTCATCAAGTAAGCATGTAACACAAGGCATGTCTATTACTAGCTATATACATATACTTATAAATGATGCATGGGCATGCCTAAAATATATAATAATATTGAAATTATATAAAATCAATATCTACTCACAGATGAACCAGAACCTACTATTGTGGCTGAGTGGAGGAAGATGGCTGACCTTAATCACCTAAACAATTATATTATAAATTTATCAGTACTAACTTTATAACAAGATTTATGCCGAAAATCCGACAGAATTTTCTGTACCTAAGACCTACTCAACCTATAAAGTAGTTCAAATCACACTTCTAAAATCACAAGTCTCAAACCCATATCTTAACAACATCACATGACCCCTCCTGGGCCCTCTAAACCAAGCAAAACTCACATACTCAGAAAATTCAGTTATAGTCCTTAAAACTGACATTCCACAAAAATCATTCAAACTAGCTCTAAAAATTCTAAAATTTTGCCCTGAGGTCCTTAACAATGCTATAAGGCTTGCAAAAGGAATTATAATTTTCTAGTCACCTACAAATATTTTATGGATTTTTATTCTAAACTCGGTACTAGGTAAATAAGGAAATTTAGAGTTCGAGTTTACCTATGCCAATTCTGATACTTTGAACACATTCAGAGCAATTGAAAATAGTGGCAAAGACTATAATATTGGCCTGCTTCTGAGGTAATTCCAACAACTTGCCTGTCCGGTCCAAAAACACAGATCCGAGGGCTGGTAGAATTTCCATGAAATAAAAGTACCTATGCGAGGCCCACAACACCAGGAGTTAGAATATAATTTTTATTTAATTAAATAAGCTCATTAAATGCTCGACAAAGCACTGCGAAGTTCATGAGACTCATCGGATTCTCAGTGTTGAAAATTTTTGAAATTTATATCATCGCAAAGCTCTCGCTAAGTAGAGTACCCTAGTACTCTTAGAATCTCTATGGGATTCCTAGTTTGAAAGAAATTTAGTCCAAAAGTCAAAATGGGCTAAAAATTCCTGAGCTCGATTCGAACAAATCGCTCGAAGAAAATTCATGTTCTTAGTATCTTTGGAAAGCTCTTGAAGTGTAAAAAGTGATTGGGACTAAACCTGATATGATTGGTGGCTAGATTGGCTGAATTTTGGTTGGGAAGATGAAGCATCACACTGCGTGTGAAGGGAGGTTTGGGGACATTTTTCTGATGATCCAGGCGATGGCTGGCGGCAGGGAGGCTTTTAGGTGAGGTGCCGACGACTGGGGAAGGAAGGAGATGTAACACCCTTTACCCGATCTACAGTGTAGCCGAGCAAGGAATGCCACATTTTGTGCCGGAGCACCTTATCTTATCTTTCTTTTTTCATCATTAATTTCAATCTCATTATTAATTAAATCATAATATTTCAATAAAGAAACCGCCAGAGTTTCTCCTATTTTACTAGCATTTGACTTGTTAAAATAGTTACTTATTTAAATTTATCAAGATAATAGACAATCTATAAATTTCATCTCAATTGATAATTTCCACTCATTTCTTCATGAAAACCCACATCAACATTTCATACTCATTTCATCCATGAAGTTTACTAAATTCATTAATTTACATAATATACAAATAAATGTACAAGTTATTAGACAATTAAAAATTTACATTACAAACTTAATATTTAATTACAATGTACAATAACAAAATACTATGGCTCAGTGGACCCTACCAAAATGCAATGCTGAGGTGACACAACATTAATGCAGATCAGATCTCTAAATCCCAGTTCGACGTCTACTGGGCTTTATCTCTAGTACCTACACGAGGAAAAATCCATCGCGCTAAGCATATTGCTTAGTAGTGCAATAATAAAATAAAATAAAATAAACAATTAAAGGTATATGTTTCATGTTTTAGTATCATGAGAGTGATGCATTTTCAATTTATTACAAGTCATACCCATTTGCACTTCATTTCTTTTATTTCTCTTTAACTTTACTTGATCGTTATTTAGTTTATTTATGGCTTCTCACTTTAGTTTAAGTGTAGTTCCAGACATTCTGGCTGTCCGAACGGATGTTAGTCATTGGAACAGTAGAATGTACGGAACTACCTAAAGTGAGGGCGTTACAGGGGAGGTAGTGGCCGGCGATGGGGAGGGGAGAGGAGAGAGAAAATGAGAGGGGAAGAGGGGCAGCAGAAATGCGAGAGTGAGGGGAAGAAAAAGAAGTAGACTGGTTCGATTCGATCGGTCCGATTCGATCTAGTTTAAGTCGCCCGATTTGATTCAGGGTATCCAAAATTAAATTTTTACTCTGCTTTAGGACCTAAAACGAGGCTCAAAAATTCTAAAAAAATTACTAAAACTCAAAAAAATTTGTGAAATCCAAATATATTTTAAATTTTTCCACATGGTCTTTAAATTAATTTTTTTAAAATTGATGAAATTTATTGTCTCAAGAAAATCAAACCCGATTTAAAAATCTAGAAAATTCCAATTCAATTTTCATAATATTTAATAAAATAAAATATTATAATTTACATATAAAATAATTATTTAAAAATTTGGGGTGTTACTTTCTTTTTCCCTTACAGAAAATTCGTCCTCGAATTTTGCAGAAGGCAGAATAAGATACAAGATTACATATTAAATAAATACGAGTACTTACTACGCATACCCTACTCTGACTCCCAGGTGCATTCCTCTACTGATTAGCTCATCCATAAAACTTTAACTATAGGGATCTGCTTTGACTAAAGCTGTCTCATCTGATACTCCACTATGGCAACAGGCTGCTCCTCGAAGGTTAAATCCTCATTTAACTCCAGTGTGTCTAGCTGCAACACGTGAGAAGGATCAGGAATGTACTTTCTAAGCATGGAGATGTGGAATACTGGATGGACATGAGAAAGGCTTAGTGGTAACTCCAACTGGTAGGCAACTACTCCTACTCTGTCCAAGATCTCAAAAGACCCTATATATCGGGGTGCCAGCTTGCCTTTCTTTTCAAACCTCATGACCCTTTTCATAGGGAAGACCTTTAGGAATACATAATCACTCACTATAAATTCTACATCCTTCCATCTAGGATTTATATAGCTCTTCTGCCTGCTGAAGGCTATTTTCAAATGTTCCTTGATCAAAGGAATCATTTTTAAAGTGTACTGCACTAGGTTTACATCATGTACTTTTGCCTCTCCAACTTTTGTCCAACACAGAGGGGACCTACACTTTCTGTCATATAGCGCCTCATAAGGTGTCATCCCAATACTAGAATGATAGCTATTATTATAAGCAAATTCACTTCTGGCAACTGATCATCCCATTGTCCTCTGAAATCTAGGACACACATACGAAGCATATCTTCCAATGTCTGAATTGTCCTTTTAGACTGTTCGTCTGTCTGAGGGTGGAAAGCTGTACTAAAGTTCAACTGTGTGCTAAATGCCTTTTATAGCTTTCTTTAAAATCGAGAAGTGAACTAGGGGCCCCTGTCAGATATTATGGAAGCATGAACTTCATGCAATCTGACTATTTCATGAATATATAGCCTGGTGTATTGGGCAATAGAATAGGCGGTCCACACAGGCAAAAAGTGAGTCGACTTAGTCAGACATCCACAATCACCCATATAAAATCATATCCTCGTATGGTACAAAGCAACCCAGTCATGAAGTCTATAGTAATCATTTCTCACTTTCATTCTAGAATGGGAATCTCCTGCAACTTTCCTAAAGACCTCTGATGTTTAAACTTCACCTTTTGACAAGTTAAGCACTTGGATACAAAACCTGCTATGTCTCTTTTCATGCCATTCCACCAGTACTTATCTTTTACATCACGATACATCATGGTGGAGCCTAGGTGGACATTGTAAGGTGCATGGTGTGCCTCCTGTATAATCTCAAATCTGAGGTTGTCCACAGTAGGCATGCATACCCTGGAGCCTTGCATAAGGGTACCATCTGCACCAAACCCAGACTCGTAGTCTTCTCCCTACTGTACCCTTTCCACAATCCTCATTAATTGGGGGTCCCTATGCAGTGAAACTCTAATCCTATCCCGCAGGTCTGTCCTTACTCTAAAATGCACCAAAAGTGCACTTGCATCTATCATATCCAAGATTAGACCCTGATGCATCAACTCATGTATCTCTCAAATCAATGGTCTTCTTTCCACTGATATATGTACTAGGCTGCTAGAAGATTTCCTACTCAAGGCATCTACTACCACATTCGCCTTACTTGAGTGATACAGGATGGTACAGTTATAGTCCTTTAGAAGCTCCATCCATCTCCTCTGCCTTAAATTTAAATCTTTCTGCTGGAAGATGTACTTTAAACTCTTATGGTCTGTGTACATCTCGCACACCTCACCATACAGATAGTGCATCCAAATCTTTAATGCAAAAACTATAGTCACCATCGCTAGATCATGAGTGTGTGTAACACTCTGGTATATTTTACTGTTCCGATGACCGGTGTCAGTCCAGACAGTTAAGGGGATTAGAACCACACTTAAGACAACTAGAGAAGCCATAAACACAAATAATTAGTAATATCCAATTAGTTAAGTATAAACAAGAAAAATAGAACATAAGAAGTTAAACGAGCCGAGAGTCACAGCTATGGGTGACCTTCTCGGGAACGACTGCGAAGTCATTTTAAACTCAAATTTCGAACCGTAAAATGTGACACCGCGGTCCTGAGGACCCTTATGAACACAGTGGAAAAGAGAAAACCACGAAAAAGAACTGTTAAGCCAATCAAATAATTATGTCAAGGAGCCGGAAGAAATATGGAATTAATTGCAAACCGGGATGAACCGGCAAGAGGCAATTTGGTCAATTGACCCCGAGAGCTGACTCCTGACCTAACTATCAAATAAAATCAGAGAAAAGAAAATTTCAGAATCGAAAATTAAATTAAAGAACTAATAGAAAAAAAAAAAAGAAAAAAGAAGGAAAATGAAAAAGGTGTAGGGAAATGACATCATGCATGACATCATGCATGATGCCATAAATCCCATAATTAATAATTTGATTAAATGGATTTTTGAGTCTTCCATAAGACAAAAGACATAAAGAAAGAAAAGAAAAAAAAAAAACACAAAGTCTTCTTCTTTAAAGCGTCACTTTCCCTCTCCCTCATATCTCCATAGTTAAACCTCCATTAAAGCTTGCCTTCAAGCTTTGAAACCCTTACCAAATCCCAACTTCTTCCATAATCACTCCATAAAACCTTATTCCCTTCCCTTGAGAAAGAAATTTAACAAGAAAGAAAGAAGAAAAGAGGAGAAAAATTGAAGATTGGATATCAAAGTTGAGGTAAGCACATCAAATTGAAAGTTTGAGATTAATTGTTGTGTTTTTAGCTTGAATTACTTGTAAATAAACTTAAAATAAAAAAAATATGTGGGAGGGACTAAACTGAAATTCGTCCAGCAAGGAGGGGAGAGTGATTTGCATGAGTTTGATTGAGTTAAACATGTTAAAATGCTTGAATGAGTTGAAAGATTGTGTTTATATGCTTTGAATTAGTTAATTACAATGAATTAGTGTGGTTAGGGTTTGAAACCTAGGGTTTTGAGGCAAAAATTTTGGAGAAATTGGTAAATGATATATTTGACCTAATGTGAAGTGAAAAATGGTCATTTGTGACCAAATGAGGTGTGTTAGAAGTGTTGGAATTAAAAGCCAATTCGGATTGGATAAGGCCATGTGCTGGCAGCATGACCAAAATTTCCTTTGAGGGATCAAAAATAAAATTTTACAATTCCAATGGATATGGGACCAATTGGGGATGAAAATAGGCACTAAATGACACAATTTTCATTTAGGAAGCCTGCCCAAAAAGTGACTAAAACCTAGTGAACAAAGTGACCGAAGTTGAGAAATTGTAGGCTGCCCTGCACAAACTGACTAAATGAACAGTATTTGTTCATTTGGTCATAACTCGAGCTAGGCAGGTCAAAATGACATAAACTTTTACCAGTGGTTAGATGAGATATATACCTAAAACTTTCATGAAGAACACCAACCCAAATTATTCCATTAACCCAATCAAATTACTGAGCCAAGTTGGATCACTGAATCTGCAGACTGCAGATTTGTCATTTGAACAGTAAAGTTTCAATGGCTATAACTCTCTCTAGAAAACTCTGATTTAGGTGATTCTTGAATTGATGGAAACCTAATGCATAGTAGAAAATTTCATATGAAGAAAGTTAGACCAAATTATGGACCTAACTTGATCAAATTGCTGAACGACGTTGGAATTAACAATATGCTAGAACAAAATTCTGCAGCATGAACAGTAAACGTAATTTGCTTATAACTTGAGCTACAAAACTTTAATTGGGGTGATTCAAAAAGGAGAATAAACTTGAGACAATAGGGAACATTTTCTATAAAGAAAGTTTTGCCAAATTCCAACAGTAAACTGACCAATGAAATAGTAAAATTAGGTACACCAAAACTGAAAATTGGCAAATTTGCCTAAAAGACCTAAGTTTTGAAAAAATGACCAAAAGCAACAAGTTTAGTGACCAAAATGTGGTATGTGGGTGAAGTTGGAGTTCCCATACCTATTAAGCCTTAGAAAGTCAACTATTTGACTTGAATAGTATAGTGAATAGTAACCCAAAACACAAAAATTTCGAGAACATCGAATTTAGCATGTTAGAGCTAGGTAAAAGTGAAGCTAAATTTATTTTGGGTTTATGTTAAGTTCTAGTGCTGAAACATTGTAAAATTATGTGTTTTAGTTGGAAAGGATACCGGGAAAGAACCCGAGGAACCGAGTCGAGGCCAAGAGGCGACTCGCTTGAGGTTTGTGCACAACGTATAACTTTTGTAAATTATTTCTGCATATTGTTTTGAATAATTTGAATCAGTGAATTATGATAATTTTTATGATGTTTTGATTTAAAATGTGGAAAGTTAGTTGTGTATATTCGAAATGACAATGTTTAGCAAATTGTTAAGATAAGTTTTGAAACCACAGTGTCATGACCATATATTTGAACACCTCACTAGCATGACTAGTGGGGGTAATTAGTTTTAAATTTTGATTCCCTCTCTGGAGAAGTGTTGAGGTGTGCCAGTAGAAGAGGATGTGAATGGATATCCATATATTTGAGCTAGCTAGCCTTGTGATGTGATTTCTCTTTAGCCTCTGGCTATTGAGATTCTATTTGTTTCGAATGGCATGATCTAACTGTGGGTTTTATGAAATGTGTTTTGATACTTTGAAATGAAATTGGTTTGCATTTAAAATCTCATAATGCATGATTTGTACTTAATTCTCATGTTCAGCCAAATTTTTGAATAAATGTGATTTAAGTATTGCATAAAGATTATTTTAGTATGTTGTGCACTGCGAGTCCTAGTACTCGTGATAGCTTCTATTCTTTGTCAGAATCTGAGAGACTAGAGGAGCGTGAGGCATTTCTTGAGTGTGAGGAGCTATCAGCTTGAAGTCACCGGGTATAATTTATACCCTAACTGTAAATATTTCTTTTGATATATGTATTGCACATAAATGTATGGACATGTAAAATGGGTTTTGAGCAGCTTGTACAAAGTTTGTATGAAGTTTGTAATAAAAATTTAGTTTGAAATTCCTTTGATGTAAATTTTGTAATGATATATATATATATAAATTATTTTGTCTCTAATAAAATATGAGAGGAACTATTTTATTTAATTTGAATGAAATGTTGTTAGTATTTTGAGGATTATTGAATTTTGAACTTGAGAAATTGATTGAAATGATTGTGGAGTTGTTGAAATGGATTGAGTTTGATTGTGAAATTAAAGTAGTGGTTGAGAAAAATTTTTAGAAGTGCTTTTTACAGGTATTGAAGAACTGTTTTCTCAAAATATAGACAGAACTCTGTCAAAATTTTTATAAAATTTGCAAAAAAAATAAAATGGGCCAAAATTTCCAACTAGCTTTCAACTTAATGACATGTTTTAAATACTTATTAGAAATGCTCACCACTTATCAAAAATAAGAAAATTGTTTTAAAATCCCTTGTAGGGTACTTAATGAGTTATCGGTAGGTGAAGTTCGATAGTTCATTAGGTATTCTACGGGATCATGTTATGCCTTACAGAGGGGTAAGGTGTGACATATTTTAGTGGTATCAGAGCAAATTTTTGAAGTATGTTTTAACCTATGAATTTGTGTCTTTTCTTTGTTAAGTACAACTGCTCAATGTCCATAATTGTTACATACAGTGCATTACATCATGAATATGAACTAACGGGGAGAAATCTCCATGTGTTATTTATTCAGGAGATACCCTAACTTTATATTGAAATGGAAGAAGGGAATCGCTCAGTTGAGCAGTCTGTTGAAGCTGAGGCACAAGGGGAAGCCCCAGCTTTACCGAATGTTAGTGGGTCAGTAGCACCAGCCCCACAAATGCCGTAGTTCCACCACGATTCGCCGCAGATGGCTGCGATGTTTCAACAAATGGTGAGGTATGCCTGTTCAAGCTCCACCCCAACCACTGTGGCACAACCACGCCTCGGCCAGACGATATGATAAGTTATTGAAGTATGGGGCTGCAGAATTTAAAGTGCTGATGGACCCTTTAGAGGCAGAGCAATGGCTCGAAAGAATGGATAGAGTATTTAAGAAGCTGCATTGCCAAGATGAACTAAAGTTTGAGTATTCTGTGTCGCTACTGCAAAGGGATGTGTATGATTGGTGGAAGACCATCCCCCACAGCTTGGTTGAACCACGATCTTGACACAGGATGACTTCATTAGAGAGTTGAGGCAAATACATCGGATGCATATGTTGACCAGAAACTGTAAGAATTTTTGAGTTTGAAACAAGGAAATAGATCAGTGGCAGAGTATGAGAGGGAGTTCTCCCGCTTAAGTCATTATGCTGGGAGTCTCCTTACTACCAGCAAGGCAAGGTGCAAGAGATTTGAGACGGGTTTGAAGCCCAGTATAAGGATGCAAGTTGTGGGATTTCGACACAGCAACTTTTCAGAGCTTATGTCTCAAGCACTTGAACTGGAGAGAATTGAATCAAAAGCAACCCTATTGAAAGAAAAATCAGAAAAAGCTGAGAAATCAGAAAAAGACAAGGGGGAAAAATCAGTTGAACAGAGTTCTGGTGCTACCTCTTGAAAGAGAAAGAAATTTAGTGGACCCAGCAGGGGTCGAGGTGGAAGATTTGGTAGGGGAAGATTTTCCGGACGAGACCCCTAGGTGCAGTCGTGATCAGCGAGGGTTTACATTCTACCCTCCCCTGTGAGACTTGTGGCAAGATTCATGGGGGTGAATGCTATTGGGCCACTGGAGCCTGCTTTAACTGTAGAGGCAAGGGTCATTTAGCAAGAGACTGCACTAGTGCTCCGTCTTCGAGATATGGTCCAGCTCCTACTACTGCTGAGGGATCTATTTAGAGTCCTACTCCCAGAGGTTCACAATTAATTGGCGAGAGGAAGAGCGAGTAAAGGCACCTTTGCCGGTAGTCGAGAACCTGATTGGTCGATCGGGACAAGAAAGTGCTTCAACGAGAATCTACACAATGAGGCAGTGAGAAGAGGTGAGACTTGATGTGGTATTGGTACATTCTCTATCTACGATCAAGAAGTATTTGTATTGTTTGATCGGGTTCAACCCATTCATATGTTAGTGCTAGCATAGTCGGTTCACTTCTTTGTTCCATGTGTGCAAATGGGTTTTGAAGTGCTAGTAACTAGTCCATTAGGACAAGAGATCCGGGTCAATAGAATTTATAGGGACTGTCCTTTGGTGATCCAAGGACATGTTTTTCTGTCAGATTTGATTGAAATGCCCTTCAGAGAGTATGATATCATCTTGGGCATGGATTGGTTAGCGGGCATTACGCCATGATTGGTAGAGGCGAAGCAGTCACTTTTGGTCTTCCTTTATCTGGTGATGTGGTAATACATGGGAGAGGCATTTCGCCATCAAACATCATTTCGGCTGCACTAGCCAGAAGGATGATCAGAAAGGGATGTGAAGCATACTTGGCACATGTGATAGACACCCAAGTGGGGAGTCCAGCACTAAGGGACATCCCTACTGTATGTGCCTTTTCGGATGTATTTCCTGATGAATTGCCAGGATTACCTCCAGAAAGAGAGGTGCAGTTTGAGATTAATGTTATACCTGGTGTGGACCCAATCTCTATAACGCCATATGGAATGGCACCTGCAGAATTGAAGGAGTTGAAAGTACAGTTGCAAGAATTGCTTGACAAGGGCTTTATCCGCCCTAGTGTGTCACCTTGGGGAGCACCAGTGTTGTTTGTAAAGAAAAAAGATGGTACTCTCCGCTTATGTGTTGATTATTGGCAGTTGAATAAGGTGACAATAAAGAATAGATATCCATTACCCTGCATTGATAACTTGTTTGATCAGTTGAGGGGTGCAGCTATGTTCTCCAAAATTGACCTGAGATCAGGTTATTATCAGCTGAAAGTACAAGAGCAAAGTATTCCTAAAACTGCCTTCAGAACCCGCTATGGCCATTATGAGTTTTTGGTTATGCCATTCGGGTTAACTAATGCTCCGACTGCTTTTATGGATCTGATGAACACTATCTTCAGACCATACCTCGACTAGTTTGTTGTGGTATTCATTGATGATATATTAGTCTATTCGAGGAATGCAGAAGAGCATGATAGACATCTGCGGATTGTACTGTAGACTTTGAGGGAGAAACAACTATATGCCAAATTGTCGAAGTGTGAATTTTGGCTGAAGGAGATATCTTTCTTGAGGCATGTAGTATCAGAAGAGGGCATTAAGGTAGATCCAAGTAAGATTGAAGCTGTCCTTAATTGGAGGCCACCCAGAAATGTCACAGAAATTCGCAGTTTTCTGGATTTGGCTGGATACTACCGTAGATTTGTGAAGGGATTCTCCATGTTGGCATCTCCATTGACCAAGCTGCTTAGAAAAGATGTGAAATTTCAGTGGACAAATAAATGCCAACAGAGTTTTGATGAATTGATGAAATATTTGACTGAAGCTCCAGTCCTGACTTTACTTACTTTGGGTAAAGAATATACAGTTTATAGTGATGCTTCTCATAATGGGTTAGGCTGTGTATTGATGCAAGATTGAAATGTCATTGCTTATGCATCACGCCAGCTAAAACCGCATGAGAGGAATTATCCAACACATGACTTGGAGCTTGCAGCCATTGTGTTCGCTCTTAAGATCTGGAGACATTATTTGTATGGGGAAAAGTATTACATCTACACAGATCATAAGAGTTTGAAGTATTTGGGCACCTAGAAATAGCTGAATTTGAGATAGAGGAGATGGTTAGAGTTAATAAAAGACTATGATTGTCTGATAGACTATCAGCCAGGGAAAGCTAATGTGGTGGCTAATGCCTTAAGTCGCAAGACTATGGCAAGTCTACGGGTTACTCCTTTATCTTTGGTACATGAGTTGTGATCATTACATGCCAGCTTAGAGATTAATGATGATGGGTAGACAGCAGTTGCATGGCATGTACAGCAAGTATTGATTGATCAGATCAGAATGGCTGCTCAGAATGATCAGAAGTATCAGAAGCTGATGGAAGAAGTCTGAAAGGGCAAGAAACCAGAATTCTCAATCAGAGATGATGGCCTATTGCTATACCAGGGCAGAATATGTGTTCCTAATGATGTTAATTTGAGGCAGATCATTTTGAAGGAAGCACATGAGTCTCCTTTTGCCATGCACCCTGGTGGCACAAAAATGTATAGGGGGGCTAAAGGAGCATTACTGGTGGATGGGTATGAAAAGAGATGTGGCAGAGTTTGTATCCAAATGCCTAACTTGTCAGCAGGTGAAGGCAGAGCATCAAGTACCCACTGGGTTGTTGCATCCACTACTAGTACTAGAATGGAAATGGGAAAGAATAACAATGGATTTTGTGATGGGACTTCCGAGGACACAGAAGAGTCATGATGCAGTATGGGTCATTGTCGACAGACTAACTAAGTCTGCTCATTTTCTGCCAGTCCGAATGGACTACAGTTTAGAAAGATTGGCCAAGTTATACATTGATGAGATTGTGAGAGTGTATGGAGTGCCAGTATCCATCGTGTCAGACAGAGATCCTAGGTTCACTTCTAGATTCTGGGGTAGTCTTCAGAGAGCCCTAGGAACTAGATTGAACTTCAGTACTGCATTCCACCCACAGACAGATGGCCAGTTTGAGAGGGTAATTCAGATCTTGGAGGACATGTTACGGGCCTGTGTGATTGAGTTTGAGGGCAGTTGGGATACACACTTGCCTTTGATTGAGTTTGCTTACAACAATAGCTACCAATCAAGCATTGGGATGCCTCCATATGAAGCTTTGTATGGCAGAAAATGTAGAACCCCGTTGTGTTAGGATGACGTGAGTGAAAGAAATATGATTGGACCCGAAATTGTTCAACAAACTGAAGAGAAAATCAGGGTGATCAGAGATCGACTTAAGACTGCATCAGATCGTCAGAAGTCCTACATTGATTTGAAAAGAAGGGATATTGAGTATGCAATGGGTGAGAAAGTTTTCCTCAAAGTTTCTCCTTGGAAGAGAATTATGAGATTTGGCAGAAAGGGAAAACTGAGTCCTCGTTTCATTGGGCCATATGAGGTTCTGGAAAGAGTGGGTCCTTTGGCATATCGGTTGGCACTACCTCTAGAGTTGGAGAAGATATATAATGTCTTCCATGTGTCTATGTTGAGGAGGTATCGATTAGACCCATCTCATGTACTACCAGTAGAGGAAATTGAAGTGAATCCAGACATCACACATGAAGAAGAACCCATTGAGATTCTAGCTTATGAGGTGAAGCAGCTACGGAACAAGCAGATACCATTGGTAAAAGTACTGTGGAACCATCATTCGGGCCAGCAGGTTACTTGGGAACGAGAGGAGGACATAAGGAGACAGCACCCACAGCTGTTCAAAGATTGATACCAGGTAAAATTTCGAGACGAAATTTATTTTAAGGGGGGGAGAATTGTAACACCCCTATTTGCATAGCCTGGTATATTTCTTTATTCATTGACGGTGTCGGTCTGGAAAGTTAAGGGGATTAGAACCACACTTAAGACAACTAGAGAAGCCATAAACACAAATAATTAGTAATGTCCAATTAGTTAAGTATAAACAAGAAAAACAGAACATAAGAAGTTAAACAAGCCGAGAGTCACAACGATGGGTGACCTTCTCGGGAACGACTGCGAAGTCATTTTAAACTCAAATTTCGAACCGTAAAATATGACGAAAAGAGATATGGACTGTTAAGCCAGTGGAAAAGAGAAAATCACGAAAAGAGAAAATCCTTAGGACCCTTATGAACACAGTGGAAAAGAGAAAATCACGAAAAAGAACTGTTAAGCCAGTCAAATAATTAGATCAAGGAGCCGGAAGAAATATGGAATTAATTGCAAACCGGGATGAACCGGCAAGGGGCAATTTGGTCAATTGACCCCGAGAGCTGACTCCTGACCTAACTGTCAAATAAAATCAGAGAAAAGAAAATTTCAGAATCGAAAATTAAATTAAAGAACTAATAGAAAAAAAAAAGAAAAAAAAGAAGGAAAATGAAAAAGGTGTAGGGAAATGACATCATGCATCACATCATGCATGATGCCATAAATCCCATAATCAATAATTTGATTAAATGGATTTTTGGGTCTTCCATAAGACAAAAGACATAAAGAAAGAAAAGAAAAAAAAAAAAAACACAAAGTCTTCTTCTTCAAAACGTCACTTTCCCTCTCCCTCATATCTCCATAGTTAAACCTCCATTAAAGCTTGTCTTCAAGCTTTGAAACCCTTACCAAATCCCAACTTCTTCCATAATCACTCCATAAAACCTTATTCCCTTCCCTTGAGAAAGAAATTTAACAAGAAAGAAAGAAGAAAAGAGGAGAAAAATTGAAGATTGGATATCAAAGTTGAGGTAAGCACATCAAATTGAAAGTTTGAGATTAATTATTGTGTTTTTAGCTTGAATTACTTGTAAATAAACTTAAAATAAAAAAAAAATATGTAGGAGGGACTAAACTGAAATTCGTCCAGCAGGGAGGGGAGAGTGATTTGCATGAGTTTGATTGAGTTAAACATGTTAAAATGCTTGAATGAGTTGAAAGATTGTGTTTATATGCTTTGAATTAGTTAATTACAATGAATTAGCGTGGTTAGGGTTTGAAACCTAGGGTTTTGAGGCAAAAATTTTGGAGAAATTGGTAAATGATATATTTGACCTAATGTGAAGTGAAAAATGGTCATTTGTGACCAAATGAGGTGTGTTAGAAGTGTTGGAATTAAAAGCCAATTCGGATTGGATAAGGTCATGTGCTGGTAGCATGACCAAAATTTCCTTTGAGGGATCAAAAATAAAATTTTACAAGTCCAATGGATATGGGACCAATTGGGGATGAAAATAGGCACTAAATGACACAATTTTCATTTAGGAAGCCTGCCCAAAAAGTGACTAAAACCTAGTAAACAAAGTGACCGAAGTTGATAAATCGCAGGCTACCCTGCACAAACTGACCAAATAAATAGTGTTTGTTCATTTGGTCATAACTCGAGCTAGGCAGGTCAAAATGACCTGAAATTTTACCAGTGGTTAGAGGAGATATATACCTAAAACTTTCATGAAGAACACTAACCCAAATTATGCCATTAACCCAATCAAATTACTGAGCCAAGTTGGATCACTGAATCTGCAGACTGCAGATTTGTTATTTGAACAGTAAAGTTTCAATGGCTATAACTCTCTCTAGAAAACTCCAATTTAGGTGATTCTTGAATCGATGGAAACCTAAGGCATAGTAGAACATTTCACATGAAGAAAGTTAGACCAAATTATGGACCTAACTTGATCAAATTGCTGAACGAGTTTGGAATTAACAATCTGCCAGAACAAAATTCTGCAGCATGAACAGTAAACGTAATTTGCTTATAACTTGAGCTACAAAACTCCAATTGGGGTGATTCAAAAAGGAGAATAAACTTGAGATAATAGGGAACATTTTCTATGAAGAAAGTTTTGCCAAATTCCAACAGTAAACTGACCAATGAAACAGTACAATTAAGGACACCAAAACTGAAAATTGGCAAATTTGCCTAAAAGACCTAAGTTTTGAGAAAATGACCAAAACCAACAAGTTTAGTGACCAAAATGTGGTATGTGGGTGAAGTTGGAGTTCCCATACCTATTAAACCTTAGAAAGTCAACTATTTGACTTGAATAGTATAGTGAATAGTAACCCGAAACACAAAAATTTCGAGAACGTCGAATTTAGCACGTTAGAGCTAGGTAAAAGTGAAGCTAAATTTATTTTAGGTTTATGTTAAGTTCTAGTGCCGAAACATTGTAAAATTATGTGTTTCAGTTAGAAATGATACCGGGAAAGAACCCGAGGAACCGAGTCGAGGCCAAGAGGTGACTTGCTTGAAGTTTGTGCACAACGTATAACTTTTGTAAATTATTTCTGCATATTGTTTTAAATAATTTGAATAAGTGAATTATGACAATTTTTATGATGTTTTGATTTAAATTTTGGAAAGTTAGTTGTGTATATTTGAAATGACAATGTTTAGCAAATTGTTAAGATAAATTTTGAAACCATAGTGTCATGACCATATGTTTGAACACCTCACTAGCATGACTAGTGGGGGTAATTAGTTTTGAATTTTGATTCCTTATCTGGAGAATTATTGAGGTGTGCCAGTAGAAGAGGATGTGAATGGATATCCATATATTTGAGCTAGCTAGCCTTGTGATGTGATTTCTCTTTAGCCTCTGGCTATTGAGATTCTATTTGTTTCGAATGGCATGATCTAACTGTGGGTTTTATGAAATGTGTTTTGATACTTTGAAATGAACTTGGTTTGCATTTAAAATCTCATAATGCATGATTTGTACTTAATTCTCATGTTCAGCCAAATTTTTGAATAAATGTGATTTAAGTTTTGCATAAAGATTATTTTAGTATGTTGTGCACCACTGAGTCCTAGTACTCAGCGATAGCTTCTATTCTTTGTCATGAATCTGAGAGACTAGAGGAAGCGTGAGTCTTTGAGTGTGAAGAGCTATCAGCTTGAAGTCACCGGGTATAATTTATACCCTAACTGTAAATATTTCTTTTGATGTATGTATTGCACATAAATGTATGGACATGTAAAATGGGTCTTGAGCAACTTGTACAAAGTTTGTATGAAGTTTGTAATAAAAATTTAGTTTGAAATTCCTTTGATGTAAATTTTGTAATGATATATATATATATAAATTATTTTGTCTCTAATAAAATATGAGAGGAACTATTTTATTTAATTTGAATGAAATGTTGTTAGTATTTTGAGGATTATTGAATTTTGAACTTAAGAAATTGATTGAAATGATTGTGGAGTTGTTGAAATGGATTGAGTTTGATTTTGAAATTAAAGTAGTGGTTGAGAAAAATTTTTAGAAGTGCTTTTTACAGGTATTGAAGAACTGTTTTCTCAAAATACAGACAGAATTCTGTCAAAATTTATATAAAATTTGCGAAAAAAATAAAATGGGCCAAAATTTCCAACTAGCTTTCAACTTAATTACATGTTTTAAATACTTATTAGAAATGCTCACCACTTATCAAAAATAAAAAAATTGTTTTAAAATCCCTTGTAGGGTACTTAATGAGTTATCGGTAGGTGAAGTTCGGTAGTTCATTAGGTATTCTACAGGATCATGTTATGCCTTACAGAGGGGTAAGGTGTGACAGTGTGGTAGTTCTGCTCTTGCCTCTTTAACTGGCTTGAAGCATAAGCCACTACTTTACCATGCTGCATTAAGACACACCCCTACCCAACTCTGGAAGTATCACAGTACACCATATATCCTTCTCTACTTAAAGGCAATGTTAACATAAGGGCTGTGATTAGGCATTCCTTAAGCTTTTGAAAGCTTTCCTCACACTCGTCTGACCAGAAGAATGGGACATTCTTTCGAGTTAACTTGGTCAGAGGAGCTACCATCCTCGAGAAATTTTGCACAAAGTGCCTATAATAGCCTGCTAAGCCGAAAAAACTCCTCACCTCTGTGATAGTAGTAAGCCTAAGTCAATCAGTTGCCGCTTCAATTTTCTTAGGATCCACTTGAATTCCTTCACTAGAGACTGCATGTCCTAAGAATAAAATGCTTTTCAGCCAGAACTCACATTTTGAAAACTTAACATATAGCTGATGTTCTTTTAGTGTCTGTAATACCATCCTCAGATGCCATGCATGGTCTTCCTCGATTTGAGAATATTCCAAAATGTTATCGATGAATATAATAACAAAGAGATCCAAGAATAGCCTAAACACCCTGTTCATTAAGCCTATAAAGGCCGCTGGTGTATTAGTGAGTCTAAAAGACATCACCAGGAACTCATAATGACCATACCTAGTCTTAAACATTGTCTTTGGCACATCATCACCTCTGATCCTCAGCTGGTGATAGCCCGACCGTAAGTCTATCTTTGAAAAGTATTTGGCCCCTTATAGCTGATCAAACAAGTCATCAATCCGAGGAAGTGGATATTTGTTCTTAACAGTCACTTTGTTCAACTGTTTATAATCAATACACAAACTCAAAGATCCATCCATCTTCCTCACAAACAGAACAGAAGCACCTCAAGGTGAAGTGCTAGGCTAGATGAAACCCTTATCCAAAAGCTTTTGTAGCTGCTCCTTCAGTTCCTTTAACTCTGTTGGTGCCATCCTACAAGGTGGCATAAAAATGGGGTTTGTACCCTACACAATGTCTATGCAAAACTCTATCTCCCTATCTGGCAGCAACCCTAGAAGCTTCTCAGTAAATACATTCACAAATTTCCTGACAACAGGAACATGTTCCACATTGACACCTTTAACAGATGTGTCCCTTACTAGTACCAAATAACCCTAACATCCATGCCTCAACATCTTCCCGGCGCTAATAGCTGACACTAAGTTGTACAGAGCTACGCTTCTATCAACATCAAAACTAAACTTTTCTACTCTAGGTAGATGGAAATACACCTTTTTATTTCTATAATCTAATGTGGCATAATGAGTTGATAGTCAATCCATTCCTAATATTACATCAAAATCCATCACTAGTAAAGGAAACAAGTTTGTCAGGAGGATCTTTCCATCAACTATACTGGGCTACCTGGAAAAACCATACTTACATCTATGTTATCACTAAGAGGGGTAGCTACAGACAAGGAACACTCTATAGCTGTAGGATTCTCACCTAATCTTAAGGTGAACACAGGGAAAGCAAACAAGTGCATAGCACCTGGGGCTATCAAAACATGTCCCTCAAAAGAACAGACTAGAAGAATACCTATCACCACTGCATTTGAAGCTTGAGCATCCTAGTGTGACAGGGTGAAAACCCAAGCTTAACCTTTGTCTTGAGTTGCAGAACCCTGAAGTTGACTCCTACCTCTAGATCTACCTCCAAAATTGCATCCTCCCTTACCACGGCTCTGTTAGCCACTAAACTGGCTGCTAGCCATGCTGGAAGTACTCGGGTGTATCTGGTGGGTTACATTAGCAACTAAACCTTGTGACCCATCACGTGCTCACTGAATATGGGACATTTCCTAGCAAAGTGGCCCTGCTGGCCAAATCTGAAACACCCATTAGAGCTCACCAAGCAAAGCCCTGAGTGTACTCTCCCACACTATGTGCATGGTGCCGAGGAAGACCCTGAACTAGATTTAAAACTGTTATAGCCCAAACTCTGTCCACTACTAGAACCATAGCTCGACCTGAACCCTCTAGCTCTATGTTTAAGGCCCGCTTTCTTATTCCCTTTGCTTTTTCCACTATGGTGACTCTGGTTGCAACCTCCCATAGTGCTTATATGTGGCATACTTGATGACCTTCAGCTCTATTTTTCTTTGCTCTGTTTTTATCATCTCCTATATAACTAATTTCAATCTTTTGAGCTTGATCAACTACCACATCAAATAACTGGTCTGACAACATGGCCAAGTTTGCATACCTCCTATCTAGCCCCTTCAAAAATCTCTTTACCTTCATGCTTTCTGTGGCCATTACAATAGTGGCATACTTGCGCAACTCCAACAACTCCAAAGCATGCTCATCCACTGATTTGCCAATCTGTTTTAGGGCTTTAAAGGCCCACTGCTTCTAATTTTTGAAACTTTCTAGCACAAACCTATTTATAAATAGTTCAACAAACTGTGCCCAAGATACCCCTCAATGCGAGGGAGCACATGATCTATCATCCACCATCTAGGCATAGGTCCCATCGCATGCTGCACGCACTCTATTAGTCTCTTGTCTATTAACTGCAGCACCACTCCTGCCTGTTTCCAAGAGTCTAGAAACTGATATGCATCATCTGTAGTATCATAAGTATCAGAGACCAACTTCTTGAAATTTATTATCTGTTTATAAGGTTTCACTTTCTGTACTGAGGGTTGCTGCTGTTGTGGAGGGCAGACCATATAGTGCTCTATTATGTCAATGGTCCTCTGTAGACCAACTAGGGTGGTTGCCATTGGATCCATAGGACCCTGGGTCATAAAGATTGTTCCTGTACTAGTGGCTACTGCTTATCTGCTTGGGGCAGGTGCCTCATCTTGTGCCGATACTTTGTCCGGCACTTCTTGTTCTGGCACTGTGGCAGCTCTCTTACCTCTACACCTTTTTTTTCTAAAATTTAGCAACATTAGCCCACAAAAATCCAAAACAGTATACTAAGCATCTCTACAACTCATAATCACATACAGGAACATAAAGCAGAAACTAGATGCAAGGATGACAGTGCAAGGATGAATATGGATCCTATACTTTGCATGTGACTCTTAATAAAACTCCTTTTACATTCCCAAATACACTCTTTCCCAAGAACCTAGAGTCCTAAGCTCTGATACCAACTTTGTCATGACTGAAATTATGGGCTGGACCGGTACTAGAAGTTGAGTCAGTATAAGGCCCCCAAAGCCCATAGTAAGCCCAACTATTCCAAGCCTAAACCTAAGGCCCTTCACTGTAGTCCAATTTTAAGAAGACAAATGGACAAAGTCTGGCCATAAATTGGACTATCCAATAGGGAGTTTTTAGCTCACCCGACCTGTAATTACAAAATATATCAATTTGGGAAGCTTAGCTCACCCTCACAATCCTTAACATAACAATTTAATCAAATGGGAGCTCAGTTCCCTTATCCAAGATAAATACCAATCCCATATATCCACACATGCATAAATAATAGGTTTACAATTTCAAAATAAATAAACTATTGTAGTCTCAAGCTAAATAAAAGACTTCTAGCACATGCGGAGCTTTAGATTTTTAATTAATGCTATGAAATGCTGATATTACTACTAAGAGACCTGCGAGGAAGAAAACAGGTTAATCACAAGAAGAAGATCCTTCTGTAACCTGAAAAAATAGGGTAAACATGAGTGAGCGTTCGACTCATAGAGTAAGATATTGATTTTAAATATAATTTCTATAACTACCTAAAACTAATGCATTCCTAAGGATGAAATACAACAAATACCAACATTTTCAATCCAATTCAAACAATATTCGCACAAAGAATAATTTGAAACACTCACACTCGTATATCACATCAACATATGTATACATATGGTAGCTGATTCCCTATATAACAATCTTAATATAATGCCTGCCAGCGAGATCAACTCAAAGCCGTACTCACCCTAACTTATTACAAAAAGGATTGAGCCCTAGTGAGATTAGCTCCAGCTAATCTGCCCATCCTACCCATATCCAGTACCACACGCATGCTGACATACACACATAGCTCCAAATTACCCTAAGGCAATACCCATATTGATTTCATTAAGTAAGAATGCAACACAAGGCGTGCTTATTAATAGCTATATACATATACTTATAAGTGATGCATGGGCATGCCTTGAATATATAATAATATTGAAATCATAAATAAAATCAATATCTACTCACAGATTAACCAGAAGCTAATGTGGTGGCTGAGTGGAGGAGAATAGCTTACCCTGATTACCTAAATAATTATATTATAAATTTATCAGTACTAACTTTAAAATAAGACTTTAAAGAGACAAAAGACGTTCTAATTTATGCTGAAAATCCCGTAGAGTTTTCCCTGTACTTAGGACCTATCCAACCTACAAAGTAGTTTAAATCACACTTCTAAAATCACAATTCTCAAACCCACATCTCAACAACATCACATGGCCCCTCCTGGGCCCTCCAAACCAGACAAAACTCACATACTCAGAAAATTCAATTAGAGTCTTTAAAACTGACATTCTATAAAAATCATTCAAACTAGCTCTAAAAATTCTAAAGTTTTGCCCCGAGGTCCTTAACCATGCTATAAGGCTATTGCAAAAGGAATTATAATTTTTTAGTCACCTACAAGTATTTTATGGATTTTTATTCTAAACTCGATACTAGGTAAATAAGGAAATTTAGAGTTTGGGTTTTCCTATGCCAATTCTGATGCTTCGAATGCGTCCGGAGCATCTAAAAATGGTGGTGAAGACTATAATATTGGCATACTTTTGAGATAATTTTGACAGTCCACTTGTCCGGTCCGAAAATGCAGATTTGAGCATTGGTAGAATTTTTGCAAAATAAAAGTATTTACGCGAAGCTCACAACACTAGGAGTTAGAATATAATTTTTATTTAATTAAATAAGCTCATTAAGGCTAAAAAAAATACTGCAAAGTTCATGGGACACACAGAATTCTTGGTATCAGAAGATTTTGAAATTTATATCACCATGAAGCTCTCGCCGAGTATAGCATGCTGGTACTCTCAGAATCTCCATTGGTTTTTTGGTTTGAGAGAAATTTAGCCCAAAAGTCGAAATGGGCTAAAACTTTCCAAGCTGGATTCGGACAAACTGCTGAATGAAAATTCGTGCTGTTAGTGCCTTTGGAAAGCTCTCGAAGTGTAGAAGGTGATTGGGATTGGATTTGGTCCAATTGGTGGCCTGATTGGCCGAATTTTGGCTAGAAAGATAAAGTGTTACGCTGTGAGTGAAAGGAGGTTTGGGCACGTTTTTCTGGCGATCCAAGCAGTGGCCGGTGGCGGAGAGGCTTCAGGTGAGGCGTTGGCGATTGGGGAAGGGAGGGGAGGTGGTGGTCGGCAGTGGGGAGGGGAAAGGAGAGGGAAAATGAGAGGGAAAGAGGGGCGACAGAAACGCACGAGGAAGGGAAGAAAAAGAAGTGGACTTGTTCGATTCGATTCGGTTTGAGTTGGTTGGTTCGATTTAGGATACCCGAAATTGAATTTTTACTCTGCCTTGAGATACAAAACGAGGCCCTAAAATTTCAAAAAAATTACCAAAAACTCAAAAAAAATTTTGGAGTCCAAATATATTTTTAATTTTGTCACATAGTCTTTAAATTAATTTTTAAAAAATCGATGAAATTTATTGTCTCAAGAAAATCAAACTCGATTTAAAAATACAAAAAATTCCAATTCAATTTCCATAATTTTTAATAAAATAAAATATTATAATTTACATATAAAATAATTATTTAAAAATTTGGAGTGTTACAAGATCATTTACTCGAATTGCATAAAGTGTATTAGGTAAAATCTAGGAAAGATGGTGGAGTCACATTGGTTTTATTTAAGTGCCACCTCCTTAGTCAACATTTCCTAGACATGTAATTTATACAATGTTAATTGAATTGAGTCCACTGGCAAGTACCTTCTTGCCATAACACTACCACGGTATTAAGGATTTATGCCTTAAAGGCATAGATAGACAGGAGTCACCATCCGGATGATAACTGGGACATGTTCATTATTTCTTTTAAGAGACATCAATTTTCAATAAGGTCGTAGATAGCAACTTACTCCTTATAAAAGTTCCACAACTGTCATCACTATAGCCTAATGTCTAGGTTTGGGATTGTAGGTACACAAGAGAAAGGTGTTAGGTACCGCTTACTACTGGTCTAACCTTATTAATTCGAGTGCTAGTCATTCAGTAATGTTTCTAAAAGTCTTATTTATTATTTCTTCATTAAATCTCTTACCTAAGTTTGCAATTTCTAATCCTACATACAAAAACAATCCAAACAGGAGTTGTTATTTACAAACATTTTTCATACGCAAGTACTTTCTATCTATGGGATTACTAAATTAAATTAAGTGAAATTTACTGAATAACTAAAATTAATCTATTATTGTCAATTTAATTTACAAATAAATTCAATTTACAAACAACCTTAAACTTCTTTGTAACTATTTTATTCATGTACTAAGTTACCTTAAGCATAATTAAACTAATTAAATTATGTACATATGTAATTTATTATAATAAACACATCAAGGTCCCAAACAATTACGTCCTAAAAATATTTATTTCTGACATGTTAATTTATTTTATTTCTTATCAAATATTTAATTACATTTAATTTACATGCCAAAATTGGTTTTTTTATGCAAACAAGATTTAATTTTAATTTACCTAATATTTATTAAATTTCATGCACAAGTGGGTTAGAGATACAAATAAAATTGATTTTATTATTTACCAAGTAAATCCTATTATTGCTACACATCACATACAAAATTGTTATTTAAGAAAGTTTAAGGCGCATTTGTCTTTTAGTTGTTGTAGTTGCCATTGGAGCAAACTACCATTAAAGAAGGGTCTTCTCTTTTAGTATGACAAGTTTATCTTTGTCTTACTCTCTTGAAGTTCCATGCAAAGACCCTTTTTCGCACATACCTTAGGGCTATGTACCAATTTTATTTATAATATGAAATAAATTAATAATAAATTACATTGAAATTTAACAGTAATCCCCTAAGTTGTTTAGACTTATATTTGATTAAAACTACTTAATGGCCAAAAGTCTTCTAACTTAATCATAAAATTTAATAACATGATATCACATCATGCATGATATTAAAAATAGATCAAAATACAATTTAAGGCATGAAAACAAAAAATTATAAACCAACATAAAATTTTCATATTTGAGCAGATTTATAGTGTTTTTGTAATTGAATTTCTAAAATTAGTTAAATAAGTTCAAAAATTATACGAAAATTCTAGAAGTATGCCAAAACATCATATCAAAATAGAAAATTATTAATTAGTATAAAATCTCTATCAAACAATTTACAAAAATCATGGTTCATCACTGTTATGCATTAAATACAGATTTGTACTACTTTTTTTTTAAAACTAATGTATCTCACAAACCATAAAATATATTTATATGAAACTAATGGGAAAAATTAGAAAAGTTCTTGAATTTAATTTTAGACCCAAGAATTGCAAAAAAAAGATGAAAAACTAATGGAGATATGAACCTTGAAATTCGATTATACTGTAAATCATGATTTGCAGATACCCTAAATTTAGAGAATCATAACTTAATTTAATAGCTTTTTTCATGATTCTTAAGGTTAAAATTATTATAATGTCATGAATATTACAAATATAATTTTAATACAATTTTTACAGAAGCATAAATACATGAAAATTAATTAAAGCAAAGTGACAAAAATAAGAACATATGCAGAATTGTCATCACCCTCAAATTTATCGCATATACATGTAAATTATGAATAAACAACACTAAGTCAAGGCATATAAATGTAAAACAACTATAGTATGGCATGAATCTTGAACAAAAAGATATTAAAAACCCTCGTCTTGATTAAATCTAAAAAACTATTCTTGAACTAAAGAAAGAAAGAAAAGAAAATAGAGAGAAGGAAAAGAGAAATTTAGAGAGAGCTTTAAGAGCTAATCTCTTGGTGTGTTTCCTTCATCTCCCTAGTAGGGTATTTATAGAGTTCTGGGTATAGAATTGTGATAAAATTGAAAGACTTATCGATAGAGTTTATGAAGGGATAAAACAAAAGATAAAATAACAAAAAAGAATTTTAGTGAAAAAAAAAAGTGAGAGAACTAATTGGTGGGAGAGAGAAAGAAAGGGATCCTCTTGGTGGGAGAGAGTGTGAGAGAGGTTGTGTGGGAGAGGGAGAGTGAGGAAGGAAGAGGTTGTATGGAAGAGGGAGAGTGAGGAAGGAAGAGGTTGTATGGGATAAGTATATGAGGGAGAGAGATAAAGATAGAAATAAAATTTTCTTTAGTAAAAAATATTTTAAGTGAGCTGTTTATTTAATTAAAATCTCTATTTAGATTTTATTGGGCTCATAAAGCACAATTAGACTTAGTTAAGTTTTTTTAATAAAATAAATTCCCATCATTAAATTTAAACAAAATAAATTTTATTTAAATTTTATTTATCATTTTTTGCTCTTCAAAAATTTTTTCAGCAATCATGCCATATATATATTTATTTTATTTTTAATGTCCTTAAATATACCTCGCAGTCATATAATTTTTTTCATTATCGGGTTTTCACAACCTCAGCACACATGCCCATAAGGTCACAAAAATAGAGATATACACTTATAAATGATTTTTCTTTTTGAAATATGAAAAATAAATTTCATATGATTATTAATAACATTACATGATTTCTTTATAAAAAAAAACTACTACATAAATATTGAGTGCACTTAATAACTCATACTATTAATTTCATTAATCCAATTTACTACAAGTTCAATTTAGCACGCACTCCACTTCATAACATAAAGACCGTCAAAACCACAAACACATTTCGATGGGTATGTGAATTAAATACTAGATTTGATTGTATTGCCAATGTCAATGACAAATCGGTATCTAACATCAGCTTTCAGCATGCGCTCCATTGCAGTGTTCACATACTCCACTGGGATGACTTCAATATCTGATGTTATGCCGTGTGTGGCTGCAAAATCAACCATTTCTTGTGTCTCCTTCATTCCCCCAATGCAACTACCACCCACTGCCTTCCTCCCTGCACTCATTCAATTATTAAATATTAGTTTTTATTACGTAAATTATGAGTGAGAACTGAGTAGAGAGAAATCGTCAATTCATTACCAATTAACAAGGGAAAGGCAGGTAGCTCAAATGGCTTCTCTGGTGCACCAACCAAAATTAGTTTTCCATGGGACTTCAATAGACCAGTCAAAGGCAGAAGAGGGTGACTTGCAGACACTGTATCAATTATTCCGTCCATCGTACCCGTTGCAGCCTTTTAATAAAAGAAGCAATTTTTAATAAGAATGATATTAGAATAAGCAAAAGTCGATGTAAAGTATACAAGTTTATACCTGGATTTGATCTTGGTCACGGCTAACCAAAAATGAATCGGCACTAAGACGCTCAATAGCCTCCTGCTTCTTGTTAGGTGAGGTGCTGATCACAGTAACCTTGGCACCCATAGCCTTGGCAAATTTCACTGCCATGTGACCAAGCCCTCCAAGGCCAACTACGCCTATATGGAATCCAGGTTTGTCGAGTCCATAATATTTCAAGGGGCTATATACTGTGATCCCAGCACAAAGGAGAGGAGCAGTTGCATCAAGAGGCAGGCTATCTGGAATACGAACAACGAAGTGCTCATCAGCAACCATGATATCGGAGTAGCCGCCGTAAGTGATGGTTCCATCGTAGTACTTGGCAGAATAGGTGAGTATCATTTGAGAGCAATAATTTTCAAGATCGTTTGTGCAATTATCGCAGGAGTAGCATGATCCCACCATGCAGCCCACACCCACTTTATGTCCCACCTTGAATTTTTCCACCTTGCTCCCCACCTCTGTCACCACTCCCACAATCTCATGCCTGCATTTCCATGCCAATTCAGTGTACCAACTACACAGAAGCAGTATATTACTAATGATGTTACTCTAATATATATATTATCAACATATATACCCAGGAACGAGAGGGTAAGTGGAATTGCCCCATTCATTCTTGATCATGTGAAGGTCCGAGTGGCACATCCCACAATACAGGATCTTAAAAGAAACATCTTTCTCTCCTGTTGCTCTGTACAAACACATATTTCTATTAGAATCAAGAACTGCTTATAGTTTTTATTCTCAGGGCTTCAAGTTAAAAACATTTATGGAATATAAGAAGAAAAAGAATTGAACCTCCTGGAGAATTTGAAGGGAGAGAGGACTCCAGATTGGTCTCTAGCTGCCCATCCGAATGCCACTTTGAGATGCTCTTCCTCTGGCAATTTGTCTGCCATTTTCTACTTGACAAAATCTAAGGCCTGAATGTTTTGTTGATGGGTGAGAGGGATACCTGCCAGTCTATATATAGTGGCAGTTGGATCTTGGAAGTACTTGCTTAGCCTTGAGTGATATACGTATTAGGTAAGCTTTGGTTTTATCCTTGATGAGCCATAGTTACGTATTAGCTGACTAAAATGTGTGAGAGAAAGAAGAAAGGGAAAAAAATTTTCTACCTTATGGGTTCTCATTCACGTGGCCTTTGTCTTTAGATACATAAATCTTACCTTTTTAAAATTATTAAAAATAATTAAATTTTTATATCTAAAAAAATACTATTTTTTATTTATACTAATGTATATAATAATTTTCTATTTTTTTTTACTATTTACAATCTTCGAAATAGCATTTAATTCTCTTTATTTAACATTTAATAAATTAAAATTATATTATATTGTCATAATTCAAATTAGTTTGTTTATTTATAATTTAATGACATTTAAATAATAGATGTGATTTACAATTTATATTTTATTTACATCTGTTTATTGTAAAACCTAATTTTTTTCAAAATTAATTATAGAAATTTTAAAAATAAAATTTACTTTCCTTTATAGTTATAGTCTAGTCTATAAAGTAGCCAAGTGCATGTGTGAATTTAATTGGAAAAACAAAAGTTAATTTACTGTCTTCTTGACTTATTCCCTCTTGTGGATCATAGGAACATGGAGGTCCTAAGGCCGGAGGATGTATGATTCGTGGAAGTAATATCGACCACAACCCAAAAGGTTAAACTAGTTTATGTCTTCTTTTAAATAAAAATTTTCATAATATCATATTATATAATTATAAAAATTAACTTTTAATAACAGATTTTAATTTATTGCTGAAACTTTCATTGTTAAAGTATCAACAATGGATTAATAAAATATAAGGGAT
Organism: Hevea brasiliensis; assembly: GCF_030052815.1. Taxonomy (NCBI): domain Eukaryota; kingdom Viridiplantae; phylum Streptophyta; class Magnoliopsida; order Malpighiales; family Euphorbiaceae; genus Hevea; species Hevea brasiliensis. The sequence continues at coordinate 91,400,975 of NC_079502.1, forward strand.
GAATTTATTGATTATTTATCGTTAATCAATATTCTTATGACAGAATTTTGATCCATAGTTAAATTTGCCTCTTATATTGGCATTTTCTTATACTGTAAGTAATTAAAAATTATGAAGTGCTTAAATTTACTTTATTAAATTCAGATTCAAACGCTATTCTTTTAATTTTCCTACTAAAAAATTAAAGATTACAAAATGATTTAAATGTTATAGAAAATAAATTTAATTATCATTCTAATATATTTTCAATTAATTTGAAAGATACAAATTAAAACAATGAATAGTGAAATGTGAAACCAAATTCATAAAAGCAAAATACACTCTCAATTGCAATTACATTGAAAATAATTGAATATATTCATATTTATTATGAGATTTATATACATAAAAATTAATTTTTCTATTTACATACAAAAAAAAAATTAATTTCTATCTTTTCATAGCTGGATTCTATGATTAGAATTTGTATATTACTTTATTTTCCCTTATTTTTTTTCTTATTATCTAGGCAATATTATCTTTTTTTTTCCCCCTATTGTTTAGCAATTTCTTTTTCACTTAACATGTTAAATTGATACGTACATGCATAGCTCTGAAGCAGAAAGCTTTGAATAAAGAGTTCAATTGTTTCATAATTTCCCCACGAGGATCACATGCACATGCCGATACAAAAAAGAGGTACAAGAAATTCCTGGCAATGTTCACATAGTCAAGCGCGATAACATCAATCTATTCTTTCTTGGGTATCCTTCATTCCGCCGGTAAAATTCACGTGAAGTTACTCAAATTTCATTATGAAATTTTATTTTATTTTTATAAAATTTATTAAATTTTAATTTAATAACATAAAACTCATTGTGATTGGAAATTAAAAATTTTCAAGTTGATTTATTGATTTATAAAATATTTTATAAATAAAATTATCTTATTTTATTAATTTTTTGAAAAAAAAAAGATACATAAAACATATTGAGTTGCACCTTTCGTCATTTAACCCTTTCCCTTTCTCTTTCTTCTTTACCAGCAACAACTAATCAGGTAATTTTATTTGTAAAATAATTGACAAGTCAATAAATTAATAAAAATACTTTTAATTTTTAGTTACAGTAACTTTTATAAAATTAAATTAAAATTCAATGAGTTTTATGAAAGAAATTAAAATTCAGTGACTTTCAGAAAAACACTTGTAAAATTAAATAATCGCGAATGATAATTATCCCTCCAGTTAGTTAATGGCATCGAGATAAGTTGGAAGTGAGGATCACTTCTCCATTCCTGTTCCATAGGAGTTTGAGATTAGGGCGGATTTTCCTATGGGTATTTTTTTTCTTTTTTTTTTTAATTTTAATTTATTATTATATAATATAAATTTATTTTTCAAAAATAAATTAGAAATTCAAAATATGAAATTTAAACATTTTTTTTATTATATATTTATATCCTTTGTGCTAAAATTATAATATTTAAATACATAAATACATAGAAATAAATTACTTTTAATAAAAATAATAATATATTATTATATAGGGCAAGTTATGAAGATTTAGGATGAAAAGAAATTCTCACCATCTCCATCCCGGATAATATATATATGAATCAGAAATATTTGCCTAGCCTAACGTAGTTTAACTTGATCTAATAGTTAAATGCATATTATTTACTTAACAAACTCTAATTGAGTGTCTACTTCTCCAATTCCTAAAAAAATAAAAAATTCATTCATTGCATGTTTTTACCATGAGGATCACATTCACAAGTGGATAAAAAAGGGTACAAGAAATTCACGGTAGTGTTCACATATTCAATTGGGATAACATCAATCTATCATTTTCCTTTTCAAAGTGGGTCTCCTTCATTCCTCCGATTAGAGGCGTGTGATTTACAAGAAGTGAAATTGGAAACGAACTTTTCAATTCTTTTACTTTTGTGGAATTGAAATGGGAACAAAATTTTGATTTGATTTTGGTTCAATTTTAAATATTTTCAGTTTTAGTTTTGGTTATAGTTTCAGTTCTGATTTCAATTCTCAATTTTTACAATCAAAATTATAATATTATGGTGCTTCTTTAAAAAAATAAAAATAATTATAAATTTATAACATTAAAAGACTAATAAAAATATTAGTACTAACATTCGAATAATAACACTATCAAATAAAATATCAACAAAGTAGTATAAAAATAAAGGCTTATTAAAAAAAATGTTAATCAAATTAATAATCCTCACATAAAAAAATTATAATTTAGCACTGAACATTCATAATAAGTTATATAATATTTAGCCTAAATATAGATAACACCAAACCAACAAGTATAATATAAGTCAAGCTTTTATTGCAATATTTTCCATTCTAGTAGTTGAACTCCAATAAGCTTTCAAGTTCCAAGCCTTCCTCCAATATGATAGCACCTTTATTTTCACACAATTAATTTCATTACATGTAAAAAAAAGTTAGAAAAAAAATTGTTATTAAAAAACCAATAAAAATAATAAAATTAACATCTAAATAGCAATACTACCATAAAAAATATATTATACATGTAATCCCTAATAAGTATATTATATTATTTTTGACCTATTTCTTAATATATAGAAATTAGAAGATATATATATATAGCACTGAAAGAAAATTGAAAAATAAAGACAAGAAAATTAGATATGCAAGGGAAAAAGTCCTAAATTTTAATTTTTCGTGATGTTTTATTAAAATTGTCTTTTAAAAAGGAAATAAATTTTTCGTCTTTTTCCGTCATGCATTTTTAGATGAAACTATACATTAAGAGATGAATTTTTTATGTTTCTCAAAAATTTTTTACTAGTTATGATTAAAAAATCATTTGTAATGGTTATTTATTTAAAGATAATTTATAAAAACGACACCCAAAAAATTATAAGTCCAGCCATTTTATTTCCAAGGGGCGGCAATTTTTTTACAAAATCGCCACTGACAACTTTAAAATAATAAATAAATGATTATTAAATAAGTAAAAAAAAATAATAAAAATCACCAAGACACTAACTCAGATCGAGTAAAGAGTGAAGAGAGGATCTCTGCATTTCCAGATCTAACACTGTCAAGATTTAAAGATCTCAAAGTTTTAGAGCTATATCCACAATGAATTTCATATTTGGTTCCTAAGGATGTTCTTGAAGATGCTTTCGATGAATATTTGACTTCATTGTGTTTGGTTGTGTCATCCGCGAGTATTTGGGTTGCTCTATGCAATCTTTTACTCTTCGTTTCTTTTATAGTTTACCAGAATAATTAATGGCAAAAGGTCTATTTTGGCCCTTAAAATATGAACTAATAGTTATACAAGTATTTAACCTTTTTAAAGGTCTGAATAAGTCCTTTAAAAAAAAAATTAAATAAATCTTTTAAATTTTAAAAAAATATTATCAAATAAGTCTTTTAAATTTTAAAAATAGGTCAAATAAACTCTTTTATTATTTTAGGATAAATAAGCCTTTTTAACTTTTAAAAATAGATCAATGAGACTGTTCCATAACTTGCCTTCAATTTTGTTAGATTTTTTACTCAAAACCCTAGTGAATTTGAAGAGATTTTTTCCTAATTTGAGTGGAAAAATATTCTTTAATAGTACAGAGATTTCTTTTCTAATAGAGTAAAACTCTCATTTTAATATTATTTCTAAATTGAGTAAAACTACTAATTAGATTAGAATTAAGGGAATTGATAATATAAATAAAAGAATGGTAAAAAGATTATTTGACATGGAGAGTGGCTTTGCCAATTGAAAAGAGTAGCTTTTAGATCGTGGTGTGGGGCTATCGCCTATTGTAGAGAGAGAGTTCCCAAATTGTTGAGGGTTAGGCTTTGCCAATTGAAAAGAGTAGCTTTTAGATCGTGGTGTGGGGCTATCGCCTATTGTAGAGAGAGAGTTCCCAAATTGTTGAGGGTTAGGCTCTGCCAATTGATGATGGGCTCTTGTTCATTGCAACCCTATGAAGGGAAAGAGAATTTGGATTAAAGTGGAGAAAGGGCATAATCCATGAGGGAGGGATTATAGCCCATTATAGTTGAGGATACCCTTTGTATTATAGTAGTTAAAGTAGTAAATATATTAGGTTATATCTAAAGGAGACTGAGAGGATTAACTACTATATTTACTATGAGTAGTTTGAAGTAAGGGTTCTCATGGGTGTAATTGGGTTAATGTGCAGTGTAGTTTTAAACTTATAATGATGATTTATTTTTATTAATAGTAGAAGATGGCATGCCCATGGATGTAGCCCAATGTGGAGATGGTGAATCACGTAAATATTAGTATTTTATATATTTGCTTTATTTTTTTATAGTTTACACACTTTCGCGGTGCACAACAATTGGTATTAGAGCTTGGGGATGATCATGGTGAGTTTGGTTAAAGGTGGAGTATTACCACATGTAAAAAGATGCAAATGCAACAATGGTGATGATAGAGAGTTGAAATTAAGGTGGAGCTCTTAATGAGAAATCAATATGGTTTTAGGACGCGATGATTTTTTGAAGAAAGAAATAAGTTACACCCAAAATAAAAATTGAGGAGATTTATTATTTAAAGGGTTCAAGCTCAAGCATGAAGAATTGATGATTTGATAACACCCAAGAATATCAAGGTATGGTTGATGGATTTTGGGTCAAGATGGAGATTGTTAGATTTATGACTAAAAATCCTAATGAGATTTGAAGAGACTTTTTTCTAATTTAAGTGAGAGAAATATTCCTCAATACAATGGAGGATTATTTCCTAGATGGAGTTAAACTCTCATTTGAATGTTATTCTTAAATTGAGTGAGACTTCTAATTAGATTAGGATTAAGAGAATTAATATTATAAATAGAAGAATAGTGAAAAAGTTATTTGACTTTTTTCATGGAGTATGGCTTTGCCAATTGAAAATAGTAGCTTTCATATCATGGTATTGGGCTATCACCCATTGTAAAAAGGGAGTTTGCCAATTGCTAAGGATCTAGCTCTGCACATTGATGATGGGCTCTTATCCATTGCCGTTCTATGAAGGGAACGAGACTTTGGCCTAAGGTTGAGAAAGGGCATAAACTAAGAGGAAGGGATTATAGCACATTATAGTTGAAGACACCATTTGTAGTGTAGTAGATAAAGTATTAAATATATTGGTCTATGTCTAGAAGAGACTAAGAGGACTAACTAATATATTTACTATTAATAGTTTGATGTGAGGGTTCTCTTGGGTATAATTGGATTAATGGGTAGTATAGTTTTGAGCTTGTAATGATGATTTATTTTTATTAATAATGGAAGATGGCAAGCCCATGGATATAGCCCTATATAAAGAGGGTGAATCATGTAAATATTAGTATTTTGATTATTTACATTTTTTTTGTAACACCCCTTTTTGTATAGCCTAGTATATTTCAGCATTACAGTGACCGGTGTCGTCGGACAATTAAGGATTAGAACCATACTTAAGACAACTAGAGAAGCCATAAATACAAATAATTAGGAATGTTTAATTAGTTAACTATAAATAAGAAAAACAGAACATAAGAGGTTAAGCAATGAGAGTCACAGCGATGAGTGACCTCATCGGGAACGACTGTGAAGTCGTTTTAAACTCAAATTTTGAACCGTAAAATGTGACGCTGCGGTCCTTAGGACCCTTATAAACACAGTGGAAAAGAGACAATCACGAACAAGAACTGTTAAGCGGTCAAATAATTAGGTCGGGAGGCCGGAAGAAATATGGAATTATTTACAAGCGGGATGAGCAGGAGAGAGGGCAATTTGGTCAATTGACCAGAGTGACCGACCTAAGCGTCAAATAAAAATGGAGAAAAGAAAATTTGAAATCGAGAATTAAATTAAAGAACTAATAAAAAATTAAAAAAAAAGAAAGGAAATGAAAAGGTGTAGGAAGATGACATCATGCATGACATCATGCATGATGTCATAAATCCTATAATTAATAAATTAAATTAAATTGATTTTTGGTCTTTCATAAGACATAAAAGGATGAAAAAGAAAAAGAAAATTTAAAAAGTTATTACATTATGCTTATCTCACCTTTATGACATCATAATTAATTTTTTTTATTTCCCACCAATATTGACCAAGTCAAAAATTGTTTAAAGAAGACAAAGAGAAAAAAAAAAAAAGGAAATTTTTTCTATTTTGCTCTTCTTCCTTACGTGAGTTCTCTTCCTCCTTACCCTCTCTTCCAATTTCCCCCATTAAAGCTTATTATCAAGCTTTTTAAACCTCAAATTACACCATAAATCTTTTGTGAAAAATAGTAGAAACCTCAAATTAAACCTCAAGAGGAAGATTTGAAGGAGAATAATTGAAGAGAATTGAGAGAAATAGAAGATAAAATTCTGCTCACTTAAGGTTGGTATTCTTCCTTCATTCTCTCTTTGAATTTATGTGTAAGTAGTTAAGTTACACTTGTAATTAACAAATAAGTGAACAAAATCAAGCATGGTGGACCAAATAGAAATGTGGGCAGCTAGGGTTTAGGTTTGAGGATGAATAATTTTGATACAAATTATGAATTAGCTAAGTGTGAATGAGTGTATAAATTCCAATTATGCATGTAGAATTCAATAAATGAGCTAAACATGGAAGTTAGGGTTTTGGACTTAGGGTTTGTGAACCAAAAATGTAAGAAATGAGCAAATGGCATGTTTGACCTATTGTGAAGTGAAAAATGGTCAATAATGACCAAAGAAGATGTGTGGGAATTGTTGGAATGGAAGTCCAATTCGTAGGGCAAATGGTCATGCTGCGGGCAGCATGACCAAGCCAACTTTGAATGACCAAAACAGAAATTTTACAAGTCCAATTGATATGCCACCAATTGGGGATGAAAATAGACATAAAATGACACAATTTTCATTAAGGAACCATGCCCAAAAACTGACCAAAACTTAGTGAAACAATTGACCAAAGTGAAATGAGAGCAGGCTGCCACTGCACCAAACTGACCAAGTGAACAGTAACTGTTCATTTGGTCATAATTCGAGCTAGAAAGGTCAAATTGACCTGAAATTTTACCAGCAATTAGATAGGACATAGATCTAAAACTTTCATGAAGAACACCACCCTAAATTATGCCATTAACCCATTCAAATTATTGAGCAAAGTTGAGTTACTATACCTGCGATTCTGCATAATTCCATTTGAGCAGTAATGTTTGAAGGGCTATAACTCTCTCTAGGAAACTCGGATTTAGGTGATTCTTGAACCGATGGAAACCTAAGACATAGTAGAACATTTCATATAAAGAAAGTTAGACCAAATTATGAACTTAACTTGATCAAATTACTGAACAAATTTGGACCAAAAATCTGCCAGAACCAAAATACTAGTATGAACAGTGCACGTGAACAGTAATTTTATTTTGGCCATAACTTGAGCTACAAAACTCCGATTGAGGTGATCCAAAAATGAGAATACACTTAAGACAATAAGGAACATTTTCTATGAAGGAAGTTTTGCCAAATTCCAACAGTAGATTGACCAATGGAACAGTGTAACTTCGGAGCACCAAAACCGAAAATTGGCAATTTTGCCAAAATGACCTAAGCTTTGAGAAAATGACCAAAACCAACAAGTTTAATGACCAAAATGTGGTATGTGGGTGAAGTTGGAGTTTCCATACCTATTAAGCCTTAGAAAGTCAACTATTTGACTTGAATAGTGCAGTGAATAGTAACCCGAAACACAAAATTTAAAGAACGTTGAATTTAGCACGTTAGAACTAGGTAATTGTGAAGCTAAATTTATTTTGGATTTATTTTAAGTTATAGTACTGAAACATTGTAAAATTGTGTGTTTCAGTTGAAAAGAATATCGGGAAGGAACCCGAGAAACCGAGTCGAGGCTAAGGGACGACTCGTTTGAGGTTTGTGCACAACATCACTATGCTTTAAAATGTGTTGATAAAGTGAATGAAATATGTATTTTACATTTGCTTTGAATTATTGAGAATTTATTTGTGACATTAGTTATGATGTTTTGACTTAAATTGTTAGAAGTTATTGTGTATATTTGAAATAACAATGTTTAACAAATTGTTAAGATAAGTTTTGAAACCACAGTATCATGACCATATATTTGAACACCTCACTAACACGATTAGTGGGGGTAATTAGTTTCGAATTTTGATTCCTTCTCTGGAGAAGTGTTAAGGTGTGCCAGTAGAAGAGGATGTGAATGGATATCCATATATTTAAGCTAGCTAGCCTTGTGATGTGATTTCTCTTTAGCCTCTGGCTATTGAGATTCTATTTGTTTCGAATGGCGTGATCTAACTGTGGGTTTTATGAAATGTGTTTTGATACTTTGAAATGAACCTGGTTTGCATTAAAATCTCATAATTTATGTTTTGTGTTTAATGCTCATGTTTAGTCAAATTTTTGAATAAATGTGATTTAAGTTTTGCATAAAGATTATTTTAGTATGTTGTGCACCACTGAGTCCTAGTACTCAGCGATAGCTTCCATTCTTTGTCAGATCTGAGAGATTAGAGGAAGCGTGATGTGCTTGAGGATTGAGGATCGTTCTGCTTTGAAGCTATCGGGTATAATTTATACCCTAATCGTAAATATTTATTTTGATGTATGTAATGCACAGAAATGTATGGACATGTGAAGATGGGTTTTGAGCAGCTTGTACAAAATCTGTATAAAATTTGTAATAAACTTTAGTTTGGATTTTCTTAATGTAAATTTTTGTATGATGTATACATAAATTATTTATCTTTAAAGAAATATGAATGTATGAAATTGATTGACTATACCTTGAGGACTATTGAATTTTGAACTTGAGAAATTTATTGAAATGATTGTGAAATTGATTGAGTTTGATTGTGAAATCGAAGTAGTGGTTGAGAAAAACTTTTAGAAGTGCTTTTTACAGGTATTTGAAGAACTGTTTTCTCAAAATACAGAGGGAACTCTGTCAAAATTAAAGGTCTCTTAGGCAAATCCCACATTGGCAAAGCACGGAGATGGTCTTGGGCTCAAAAGTAATGATATATAAGATGGGGGAACTAATCACAAGAGGCGCATTTTGGTGGAATGGCCTGGAGAGTTGGAAGAACTCCAGGGGTAAACGTGCTCGTTTGAGAGAAATCCTAGGATGGGTGACCTCCTGGGAAGTTCTCCATTCCACCTATGGGACAAAACCGTGAGGCGTATGGCCAAAGCGGACAATTCCTCTAGTGGCTGGTTCCCGATCGTTACAATTGGTATCAGAGCCGCTCGCGTGCCCTCTTGGGCGATGGTGGGGCAAACCTCAGCGAGGACGCTGAGTCTCGAAAGGGGGGGAGAAAGGTCCCTTAGGCAAATCCCACATCGGCAAAGCACGGAGATGGTCTTGGGCTCAAAAGTAATGATATATAAGATGGGGGAACTAATCACAAGAGGCGCCTTTTGGTGGAATGGCCTGAAGAGTTGGAAGAACTCCAGGGTTAAACATGCTCGTTTGAGAGAAATCCTAGGATGGGTGACCTCCTGGGAAGTTCTCCATTCCACCTATGGGACAAAACCGTGAGGCTTATGGCCAAAGCGGACAATTCCTCTAGTGGCTGGTTCCCGATCGTTACATTTTTTATATATATAGTTTACAAGGTTCTACAGTGCACAACAATTTGTATTAGAGCTTAGAGATGATCTTAGAGAGTTTGGTTGAATGTGAAGCAATTGCGACATATATAAAGTTGCAAATGCAACAACGATGATGGTAAAGAGTTGAAATAAAGGTGGAGCTTTTGATGTGAAATCAAGATGGTTGAGGACGCAAAGATTTTTTAAAGAAAGAAGTAACTTACACCCAAGATGAAGATTGAAGAAATTGATGATTTGAGGGGTTCAAGCTCAAGCATGAAGAGTTGATGATTTGATGATACCCAAGAATATCAAGGTATGCTATGGTTAATAGATTTTGAGTCAAGATAGAAATTGTTAGATTCATGACTCAAAATCCTAGTGAGATTTGGAGAGACCTTTTCCTAATTTAAGTGAGAGAAATATTCCTTAATAGGATAGAGAATTATTTTCTAGATAGAGTAAAACTCTCATTTTAGTACTATTCCTAAATTGAGTGGAACTCCTAATTAGATTAGGATTGAAAGAATTAGCACTATAAATAGGATAATAGTGGAAAGATTATTTAACTTTACCCATAGAGAGTAGCTTCGCCAATTGAAAAGAGTAGCTTTCATATTATAGTGTGGGACTGTCGCTCATTGTAGGGAGGGGGTTTGCTAATTGCAGTGGATCTAACTCTGCCCATTAATGATAGGCTCCTATCCATTGCAGTCCTATGAAGGAACAAAGACTTTAGCGTAAGGTGGAGAAAGGATATATTTCAAGAGGAAGGAATTATAGCACATTGTAGTTAAAGAGACCCTCTGTGATGCAGTAATTAAAGTAGTAAATTTATTAGATTATGTCTAAAGCAGATTGAGAGGACTAATTAATATATTTACTATGAGTAGTTTGATGTAAGGGTTCTTTTGTGTGTAATTAGTTTAATATATAGTATAATTTTGAGCTTGTAATGATGATTTATTTTTATTAATAGTGGAAGATGGCATGTCCGTGGGTGTAGCCCTATATGAAGAGGGTGAATGTAACAACCTGATTTCTTTTAATATATATAAATATATAGAAAATATTTTAAAAATTATGATTATAATTTATTACTATCTTATTCAAGGTACTAAATTAATATCTCCATAGTAATGATATTTTAATTTATGAATGTTATTTTATATGTATTATTATTACAATTATTTTAAATTGTTATTTGTAATATTGTCCTTATTAAAAAATAAAAAAATAAATTAAAGTTAATTTATTAAATTAAAATAAAAATAATTAAATTTCTTTAGAGTATATTTAATTTTAATGTTACTAAAGTTTTAATAAATTTAAATATAATAAAAGAATTTTGGACCTAATAAAAAATATCTAAAAAGTTTAGGGACTAGAAGTGTAATTAAAAGTTAAAAAAAAAAATGAAAGAGAAATTCAAAATGTAGTGCACAGCGCCCCCTCCCCTTCCCCACCACTCTTTCTCCTTGATGCTCTCTCGCTCCCTCCCTTTTTTCCTCTTATCGGTGAGGAGTACCAAGTCGGTGACCCTTCCCCTTGGCTCTAGCATCGACGGGCCTCCCTCCAATAACCATGGACACCAGCAAGAGCTCCCTCAGAAGCTAGAAAATGAAGAGAGAGAAAGGGGGGCGCGTGTGATAGGAGTCGCGCCTTCAAAGGCCATTTCCAACCATCTCCAGTGACGGGACGATAGGGGACGATGGCAGCAAGCATTTGGCAACTCAAGGTTCCTCCTTCAACCAAGATCCACTAGTTTTAATGGAGTTTCCAGTGAGAATTGAAGAGAGAAAAAGAGGAGAGAGAAAGAAGAGGAAGTGGCTTTTTGGCCACTTTTCTGGCAATCCGACAGTTGGATCGATAATCCGAGACCACCATTGGACTTAAGGCAATGAAATCTTCGAGATGGAATCAGCCACGCTCCTATCGGATACCGTTTGAAAAAGGTGATAATTGGATGACCCAAATTACTTGGTGAGATTTTTGAGCTTTTTCAATTCTCAAAAATTAAAAATAATTTTATAATAATTATTAACAATTTTTAGGCTTTATTTAGATGTGATCGAATCGATGATAGCTCACGGTAGCGGGTGAGTTTCCAACCACATCATTGCCCGATGCTTTGTCCCAGAACATGATCGATATTAAAATCAATCTTAGTATTTTTAGATGCCATAGACACGTTCTAAGCATCAGAATTGGTATAGGTAAATCCGAACCCTAAGTTTTCTTATTTACCTAGTATCGGGTTTGGAATGAAAATTTATAAAATATTCATGGCTGATTAGAAAATTATAATTCTTATTGCCATAGTTTTATAACCTTGTTAAGGACCATGAGATAAAATTTTAGAATTTTTAGAGCTTGTTTGAGTGATTTTTGTAGAATGTCAGTTTTAGGGATTAAAACGTAGTTTTTTAGTAATTTGTGAGATTTGATTGGTTTGGAATGCCCAGGAGAGGCCATGTGATGTTGATGGGATATGAATGTGAGAATTATAATTTTGAAGTATTATTTGAACTCTTTTGTAGGCTGGGTAAGTCCTACGTATAGAGAAAACTCTGCCAGATTTTTGACATAAATTAGGGTGTCTTTTATCTCTTTAAAGTCCTGTTTTGAGCTAGTACTAATAAAAATATGATATAATCATTTAGGTGATCAGAGTCAATTGTCTTGCCCCACCCAACCGCTATAGTAGTCACCGATTAACCAGTGAGTAGATATTATTTTTATTTATAATTTTAATATTATTATACATACAAGGCATGCTTGTTCATTCACTTATAATTATAAGTATATAGCTATTATAGGTACACTTTTTGTTACATTATCATTTAATGAAATTGATGTGGGTGTCGCCTTAGGGTAATTTGAAGCTCTGTATGTGTGTCGACGTGCGTGAGGTGTGGTATTGGATATGGGTAGGATGGGCAGATCGGCTTGAGCTAGTCTCGCTTGGGGCTTGGTCATTTTTGTGATAAGTCAGGGTGAGTACGGTTTGAGTTGATCTCGTGACCCGCATTTGGATTACTAAGAGAAAGTCGATTCGAGTTGATTTATTTGTGAGAGGTTGGAATTAAGAGAGCTATATAGGGGATCAGCTCTCATATATATATATATGATTCATGTAACACACGGGTGTGTGAGTGTTCTAAATTATTCTTTGTGCGAATATTATTTGAGCATGATTGAATGTGTTGATATATACTGCATTTCATCCTTAGGGATGCATTAGCCCTAGATAGTTATAGAACTTGTATTTAAAATCAATATCTTACTCTATGAGTCAAACACTCACTCCTGTTCACTCTAGTTTTCTAGTTTATAGGAGGAGTTCTTTTTCAGAATAACCTGCTTCTTTCCTCACAGGTTTATGTCACAACCCAAAATTTTGTGTCATGACTGGTGTCGCAAGGTGTTTTGTGGTGGCCTGAACGAATCCTCACCGAAGTGGGAAAGAATGAGGAGTCGCCACTTTAGTTTTGAGGGAAACCAAAGAAAACCATTTGTGAAGATAAATTAAAATGAAACCACTTCAATACAGAGATTCTAGGTTCGGGGTCCGTAAACGGGTGGGGAAGGTGTTAGGCACCCCACCTCGTCCCTTAATTAGGGTAAGTAGATTTAACTTTTCATTCTTTGTAGATTAGTTAGGAGGGCTTGAATGGAAATGTTAATCCTTTTAACAAAAAGGAATATTTGATTTTTCACTAATCCGGATTACCCAGATACATAAGTAGATGGGATAACCTTAGTGAGTTACTGTTGTATGTTAATTTTGTTTGAAGGGCTATTTTATTAGAATTCAATTTTTGAAATTGGATAAGAACTCTCCTCCGATTTCTTTTGAATATTTATTTAAATTTTAGATTGAGAACCGGATAAGAACTCTCCTCCGATCTCTTTTAATATTTATTTAAATTTTAGGTTGAGAACCGGATAAGAACTCTCCTCCGATCTCTTTTAATATTTATTAAAACTTTTAAGCTTGAGAACCGGATAAGAACTCTCCTCCGATCTCCTTTAAAATATTTGTTAAAATTTTGGATTGAGAATCGGATAAGAACTCTCCTCCGATCTCTTTTAATATTTATTAAAACTTTTAAGCTTGAGAACCGGATAAGAACTCTCCTCCGATCTCCTTTAAAATATTTGTTAAAATTTTGAATTGAGAATCGGATAAGAACTCTCATTCGATCTCTTTTAATATTTATTAAAACTTTTAAGCTTGAGAACCGGATAAGAACTCTCCTCTGATCTCCTTTAAAATATTGTTAAAATTTTGGATTGAGAATCGGATAAGAACTCTCCTCTGACCTTTTTTAATTAAATGGTAGTCGGATAAGGATTTTTTCGATCTCTCTAAATTTTACCTATCGAGAGGACCTAAGGCTAAGGGTTCTGACGTCCAAAGGTGTCGAAGTGCTGCAAGACTTCTTTAGCTTATTGGTACCTTAGGACTGGGCAGGGGATGCCAAACCGAATCCTCCGACCTTCCTATATGGTCGCCTCACCAGCATTTTTTGGTAGCCGATCTATCCCATTTAGTTATCCAGGATTTGGTTTTACTCTGTCTTATGATGTCTTCCCCTATGGCCTACTGAATTATTCTAGTGACTCGGCTTTACCATTTTCCTGGCTTATTATTCAGACCTTTCATTATTTCGAAGGGACTCTTAAGTTGCTGTTACCTACATCTCCTCCAATCACTTATGTATCGCTCGAAACTAGATGACTTACGCTCAGAAATAATAAAGATTAATAAAGGTATCGACACGGAAATAAACTAGAGCACAACCTTTCTCTGTATCTTTCTAGCGTGACATGAACTTAAAGAAAATAACATGCATAAAGAAAGAAGAATGGAAATGCGTTAAACAAGAACTTAAACTTAATAAAATAGAAACATGAATACTGACCTGTAAGGAGTCGATTCCAGTGAACTAATCAAGAGTCACAAAACATAATAAGATTGCAAATTAATAGACGGGAGACTAAGGTTCACCTTGAATGCTTAGCTAGAATGTAGTCAAGTTAAACTAATGACTGGGTTGAATGGCGTTAAGCTTGGACAAGGAGAGTAGAAATAAAGATAACAAAGAACTGTAAGTAAGAGTGTTACAGGATAATGAACAAGCGAAGATGGAGAGTTCTAATATTGAAATCCCTTTTGCAAGAAAACACTTGAAAGCTGGTTTCAAAAGTTTTTCTTTATCCAAGTTTAAAAATAGCAGAGTAACGATCTGAATTAAATTTCAGAGTTCTTCTACTATAGTAACCACCTCTCTTTTTTCATCCTCTCCCCTTGAACAGTTTTCATGCAGGTTATATTTTACAAGTTATATTCATAAGCATGATTTAAATTATTTAAGGAATATTAGAGTGTGCCGGTACACCGTGTGGCATTACTTACTCGGGTATACTGTACACGGGTAAGGGGTGTCACATTTGTACTATAAGCTGCAGATTATAGTACTAACATGGGATTATTGTGTAGAGCTGCGTGCTTCCCCATGGTGCACCATGATGTGGGTAGTTGCAGACAGTCTCTGTTTTGGTACAGTTATGTCAACACAGAGTTATATTTCTGCAGAAGAGTTAGAAAAGCTCCTAATTAGGGTTTAAGACCCTAGAGATAAAATATCAAAGATCACAGTTGGGTGATAACTAGAGTCAATGACTCAGTTATCCTAACCTGAGCACAGGGTTATAGCATAAGTGGCATGAGACTAGAGATTTTTAGTATGATTACAGTGTGGTGATGACACCTACTTAGTAGGATCATCTGGTCTCTGATATGAGATCATTGGTAGTGTTGGTATTACGATGGACGTTTTGCCTAAAATTTAGTAAGAATAGTATATTCTTTATGCGTCAGCATGGTGCAAAGTACAACCTTGCTGCCTAAAGGAGATCGGAGATTATGAATAATGTTCATAGCCCATGAGGTGATGTTTTAGGGAATTTTAGAGTATAATAAGAGAGCAGATAGCTTTATATGGTTATGGTAATGCAGTAAGTGTAATACCTCTTTTACCATTAAATGTGTCATAGAGTATGATAATATCCTTCAAAAGAGACAACATATTACTATTGGGGTGGGTGACTAATTGAATGGCATCTCAGTTAGGACTATAAGCTGTAATAGAGAATTATTGATTCATGTATCCTAAAGAGGACATGAATCCCATTATGGGAATTATAAGTGATAAAATCAGGATGTATGTAAAGCTTTTGAGTTAATGGTATGTTTGGATACCTAGTACCTTAAGTTTGGCTATTTAAGTTGAAGTGGGAAAAAAATAAAATCCCTATAAATCCCCTCATTGAGGTATTAGAGGGTGGTTTGTAGCTAAGCAGAGGAAAGGATAATGAATATAAGTCAGCAAAAATAAGTCATAGAATATCATTAGATAAAAGGAAATATAGAAATGAAAATTTGGATCATTAGTTTTAGATGTAACAGGAGAGAAATTCAAATAGCAGTGAAAGTGCTAATCAGAGTGGTCGAAAGATCAATTTTGAGTAGTACAAAGATGAAGGTGACCTAGCAGAGACGCTGAAAGGTACAGTTATCTAGCATAACTGTCAGGTCAAGAAAAAGAATGAAGCTAGGGAATAAAGTAATCAAAGTTCTATTTTGGATAATATAAAAGAGATGAATTAAAGGGCAAGCCAAATAGCCAAGAATAGGATAAGATTAGGGAGATCAAAGTGAGATATAAAGTACATAAAGTGCCACCAAGGCAAGGTAAATAGGATGAACTGAAAAGCAATATTAGAAAGCCCAGAATGAGATCACATGAGTGAGGATAGTTATCAAGATATATGATCCAGAAGTGTAGGACTTAGAGTAGGTTATAGTTTGGATAGTGTCAGGAACTTAAACATGGAGTTCGAAGTTGCAGGATATGGATTAAACTCAGTCTATTCTTGTTCCCAAGATGGAGTAGGTAGCAATGGGACAAGTCCATTTAGACTTCTAACAGAATGAGGAAAGTTAGGCAAAGTATGTAACTAAAGCAGGTAGTAGCTATAGGTTGTGCAGTCATCGACACCATATTTTGGCTGATCACCGAAGTCAAGGGACTTTAAAATCGATTCCCAGCCGATGTCCTTCGATCACAAATGACTTTTCCGAACACATCAATTGCTCGATCATGAAATAAACCGATCCCACACTTAGTTAATTGTTTTTTGATCTCTTATCAAAGGGGTTCGAATCAATGACGGGTCTCCGGGCCATCCAGTCTCGCCTCCGATCTCTCTTTACAAATATTGCGGAAAGTCATTTAGTTAATGCTAGGATCGGGTTCCTCACTTGTATGTCCCAGATATTTCTTAAAATAAAGTTAAAGGTTTCTGTCCGGTCTACTGATGATCCCAATCTTAAGAATTCAAATCAAGTCTTTCCAATTCTAATGTTCTAAAGTTTTACCTGGTGTTTGGTCATGGCTTAGTCAGATTTTTGCTTACGAGTGATGTCTTTCCGATCTCTTATACTTAGGTTAATAGTTACTTTAAATGTTCTAATACGTTCAAACAATCAAGTACTCAATCAAATAAATGAGATCGGTTAGCCGAGGTCTTCGGATCGAACAAACTTCGTAAATCATGGATCGGCTAATAGCGATTCGTTTAGGGATCAGATTGGACATGCATATCAGAGATCGGAAAAATAACTAATAAAATAAAAAAAAAACCTTCAAATAAAATTTCATTTCATTTCCAAAGGATCGGATTGCATCATCTGGGCAATCTCAAGAGATCGAATTACATCATCTGGGCAATCTTTAAAGATCAGATTACATCATTTGGGCGATCTCTAAAGATCAGCACTACATCTTACCTAATGATGGCCTATGTCAAAGCCTTGTCTTGTGGCTGAATCAAAAGATGTGTTTGATCAGAAAGCCAGCCACAGGCATTGGATAGATGTACAGCTTAGATAGGGTGACTATGACTCTCATGATAGTGAGCGGAGTCATCATCAATGTCATCGATCAGAACTGAGCTATAGTTAGGATGCCTGATATGGTGAAGGGCCAAATGAACTTCAAGAGGTGGTCACCGACATTAAGATTGAAATTAGCAGTCCTCTTGCCCGAGATCGGTCCACCCACTACATCGGTAGACCGATTAGAGATCGGCACCATCGTCACTTTCGATCTTGATCGGTAAATTAGTCTGGTTCCCTCATTGTCATTAGATGTTGTCCTCATGGTTCTCCGATCGCTGGGGTCATAAACTTTCAGGCAAAGGGCAAAGAAAACAATTGGGAAAAGATCAAAAGTAGCCATAATTAGAATTTTTTTTACCGGAGAAGCTTGAATTGCAGAAAAAGAGCATTGAAAAAAAAAATGAACGAAAAAGTGAAGTGTGAAAGGGATTTCCCCGTTGGTGCATATATATAGGGGCTGGGCATTTATTGCATATAGAAACTGAAGCGGATGCATCGGTAACTGAAGAATTAATTGCGTTAACCAAGACAAGTTAGATGAGGGAGAAAGATCTAGAATGGGAGAAATCGAAAAATGAGAAGGGACTTGATACTGGAGAGATCGAAAAATGAGAAGGGACTTTATACTGGAGAGATCAGAAAATGAGAAGGGACTTGATACTAGAAGTAGAGGGTCATAATAGGGAGATCAGAAGAAATAGAGATCGAAAAGCATGGAGGGATTAAAATAACTTTCAATCAACTCTCTCCATAATCAGAGCTAAGTTAATTAAAGCGTTGCAGGCGTGATCAAATCCTCACCGCACACCTCATTTGCAGAATTGCCCACCTTGCTGACAGATGCCAAAACAGTTATGGCAGTCCTGTACACCTCAATCTCTACCGTTGATCATACTTGTAAGGATGGACCTGGAGCCCTTGGATCAAAAAGCAGACAACAGGATCAGCGCTTTTTATTTCCAGCCTTCGGATCCAACTTGTAAGGCAAGACCTTGAGCCGTTGGATTAAGAGAAGAAAGGACGGATATTCTGAATGAAATCTCAACGCTCCATTTTGATTCTCTTTAATTCTCAGATGTCGGATTGTGTCTTTTTGAATGTAAACCCTTCATCTCCCCTGATGAGATCCTGACCCTTCATAAGGAGCACCCGTTCCCTATAAATACCTGCATGCAATACTGTAGAGGGGACGGGCAAAAAAAGGTGGTGGTGATTATTGTGGAAAGACTTTGAAATTTGATTCAGTCTTGCTACTTTGCCATTCTAAACTTTTGAGAAACTTTGAAAATCAATTTTCTTAAGTATCTTCATTGAAGGAGTTTTTGGACCCTGAAATTCTTCATTTTTAGTGTTTGTTCATTACTTTGTGATACTATTTTTCCTTTTTCATCCTTTTTCGTCTTCGCCGCCCTAACATCAGTATATTACTCTCCAAGCTTAACTGCATTCTGACTCGGTTCTCGTCGCTTCGACTCAACTGCATTTCGACCTGGTCCTGTTACTCCGAAGTAAGCATTAGTCTTTCGGCCAATCGACTTACTCTGCAATATTTAAGTATTCTGGAGTCATTCCATCCGTTACCTCAACCTCCCACATATAAGTGTCCAGACTGTCATTTTGCCGAATACTCATGCTTTATTTTATCTATTTTTATTCTTGAAATTTTTATTATGTTCAGTTGCACTAAAATCCCAACGTAGATTATTCAGGCCCATAGTTATTTCCCAAGTCTTCTTCTTCTATTCATTCGTATACTCTATTTATCTCTTCTTAGTTTTCATTTCTTTTGAAAATAGATGTTCTGGTTGTGGACAACCTATAGGTAATTTAAAAGATATTGATAGAAGTATCTTAACGTAGAAGTTTTCGAACAAATAAAAATAACAAAAGGATAGTCGTAACAAAAGGTCGAATAGTAGGTTAGATAAATAAATTATGAGGTCAGGCTACGAAACGAGCCTAAAATATGACATAATGGAGGCAAAATCGAGATAAGATTGGGTCTCGCACTAGTAACCAAAAGATATCGGATATCATCAGCCAAAGAGCTCTGATAAGGCGATCACATAGGTGATCGGCGAGAAGTTTAGTATTGTATCCACCCTCTAGTTATAAGGCTCAGTGGGTTAAGAAAAGCTTTGGGCGGGTTTCTAGTGCTCTTTGGTGCCAGAAGCCTTAGTTCAAAGTCTTTACTTAAACTTTAAACCGAATACTTTAAGAGATCGGGGGAGAGTTCTTACCTGATTCTCATTCCAAATTTAAACACGGAGATCGAAGGAGAGTTCTTATCTGAGACCCTTTGCTTAAAACTTTAAACCCAATACTTTAAGAGATCGGGGGAGAGTTCTTACCTGATTCTCATTCCAAATTTAAACACAGAGATCGGAGGAGAGTTCTTATCCGAGACCCTTTATTTAAAACTTTAAACCCAATACTTTAAGAGATCGGGGGAGAGTTCTTACCTAATTCTCATTCAAATTTAAATAAAACACAGAGATCGGAGGAGAGTTCTTATTCGAGATCCTTCACTCAAAACTTTAAACCCGATTCTCATACAAATTTAAATAAAACACGGAGATCGGAGGAGAGTTCTTATCCGAAACCCTTCACTTAAAATTTTAAACAAGATATTTTAAGAGATCGGGAGAGAGTTTTTACCAGATTTTTTCCAAAATCTTAATAATGTACGCGGAGTTCGGATGAGAGTTCTTATCTAAAATCTCCCACTTAAAACTCTAAAAAAACATACCTAGAGATTGATAGAAACTTCTTATCCAAGCTCTCTTAACAACATCCAAATTAAAATAAAACAACTCTGATACACAAGATAACTTTACTTGATACCTATTCACTAAAGGGCCATCTCGTGAACTCATGTTCTTAGGCAACCTAAAATAAGTGAAATATCAAATATTCCTTCATGTCACACAAAGGATTAACATCATCACTATCCCAACCCTCTAATTATCTTTTTAAATTATGAAGAGCATAACATTAAATCAGTTTATCCTAGTTGAGGGACGAGGTGGGGTGCCTAACACCTTCCCCACCCGTATACGGACCTCGAACCTAGAATCTCTATTTTCGAAGTGGTTGCTTTTTAATTTACCTTCACAAATAGTTTTCTTTAATTTCCCTCAAAATTAAAATGGCGAATCCTCACTTTTTCCACTTCAGTGAAGAGCTTCGTCAAAGCGACCGCAAATTACCTTGCGACAGCTTGGCGACTCCACTGGGGACACTTTTTCAACTTAACCCTGGTTTAGAGGTCCAAAAGCGGATTTAATTTTGTGCTCTTGTAAATTAAAATTGTAATTAGGGGATTTAACTTACAAAATTCGAAAGTCTTAATGTGTTAATTATTGTTATTCCGAACAGTTTTGCTTATCTTGATTGTCTTATTTCCCACAGCACTCTTCATCTAAAAAAAAAAAGGAAAAAGGAAAAATTCCCTTATACAGGGAAGAGGTAAATGTGTCCCTTCACACACTGAACACTCACACAATGTCCTCACACACTTCAGCCCTATACACGGGCTTTCTCACCCTTTTAGGAAATAGGAGAGAGTCATGTAGCGGTACCCGTGTGTTTTACTCCATTAGTATCCGTGAAGGCTTCTGCTCAAATTGGAACTTGTTCCATCTACTGTGACACCTGTGGAATTCTCCCGTTAGTATCATGGTGGTGGAATGGGGCTCTACTGTTTACAGTAAGCACGATTTGGAGACCTGTGGCTTTTAGAAAATTAGACCTTGAGCTAAACTATCACATTAGCTGAAAGTCGTAGCAAACTACCTTGTAAGATAGAACTATCTAATTAGATAGTACTTACCCAGTACTAGGACTCTCCCTGTCTTAGGACAAAAAGGGACATACTTTTACCTTACTCTGTTTGTATTTTTTTTAATTTTCTTTTTTTTTTTAAAAAAGGGGGGGTAATTTTGAATCATACTGTCAGATTGATCTAAACACCTTCCTACTCTAATAGGTGTATAGATATTACCACATTAGCAGTATAATTCAAAATTACCTGAATTTATTCCGCTAATAATTTTCTCCACAGGAGTTGTGAATTGGAGTCTGAAAAGGGTAAAGCAGAAGCTTTAACATGGCATCCTCGAGTCAGTTGATAGAAGAAGTTCCTAAACAAGAACAGAACGCTAGACCATGGTCCAAACTGCTTCATAGTTCAGAGTCCCCATAGAGTGATGCCACCGAGGCAAACACTAGCTTGTTACCTCTATTAAATCTGAGCAGGGTCGAAATCAAAATGACTAATCTTGCGAAGCTATCTAGCATTTGGAAATCACTCCCCGATCATGTCAAGGCAAAGTTTGAGAAAAAATATGGAAAGATTGCAACCTTGATACGGGTCAGAGTCCAAGTTTCGGCGATAAAAGCCATGCTGTCAATCTGGAATCCCAAGTACGGAGTGTTCTCCTTCGACGACATTGATACGACCCCCACTATGGAAGAATATCAGGCGCTACTGGAGATCCTTTATGTGGCGCAGAATCGGATCTACCTACACCTCGAGCATAGGCAGACTTAGAAACGGTTTGCACATATATTGGGGGTCTTCGCGGCGGAAGCAAAAGCGAAAGAAACTGTCAAAGGGAACACACGTGGGTGGTATTGGACTTACATCGAAAAACATTTGGATCTGCACATTCAAAACAGACGATGGGAACGGGCTTCAATGACACTAGCTCTGAGGATTTATGGCCTAATCATATTTCCCGGGCCTTTGGCAATTTTAACCTGCAGTGTCACGGAGATGTTCTAGGCAGTAGAAAAGCAAAAGGTCAACCCAATACTGACAATCCTTGCAGAGACCCTATTGACTCTTACTTATTGTCGACAATAAGGCAGGGGATCTATTAAGTGTTGTTCTCAATTGCTACACCTTTGGATCCTCAGTCACATGTGTCCTCTGGAGACTAAGGGGTTAACTTGGTATCTTGACCAACTGCTTATTGAGAAAATGGCTAGATTAGTGATCAGTCCAAAGAATGAGCTGCAGTGGCAAAAGCAGATTCTAAGCTTCAACAGTCATAACTACTGCTAGAGGAAATTGTGGATGTTGGGTCAACCTATTTTATTCAGTACGGGGAGTAATCATTCGATATCTTTGATCGGAGTGACCGGATGCATGAGTTACGTCCCGGCATTGGTAATGAGGCAGTTCGGATCAACCCAATTCATGCTCAATGTTGAAGAACACCATCAAGTTCATTTCTACCACGAGCTCGGTAGTGAGGAAGAATTAAAAGTATTCTGCAAATCATGGGAGAGCGTCACTATGATTGAAAGATCACCTAAAGGGCCGAGCACCACGGAAGAATACTTTAGATGGAGGGCCAGCAGAGATCAGGGATGCCCAATTGCCAAGACAAAAGAACCTGAAGGTAGCTTCCTTCATCAGAAAATTCTTTCAGAAGAAGATAATGCTTATTTGGTCAGCTCTCTATAGAGATCGGATGCCGAGAACCAGTAGTTTCTAGAACAGATAAGGCAGATGGAAGACCGATAGCAAATCCTCAAAAGGGAGGTAAAAAGGCTCAGGGAAGAAGCAATGACAGAAAAGGCGGAATTTGAGGAACAAGAAACACGGTGGGAAAAAGAAAAGACCTTTCTCCAAGGTGCAATAAGAAAGGTGAAAGTTCGGAATGGTGAATTGCAAGAAAAAATGAAATACTAGGAGATACTCATGGAAGAATATAAATAAGAGGGCAAAAAGAAGAAGCTCGAACTAAAGGAGTAAGCACAACTTATCAATGACATTTTGAAGGAGTGTGCTAAAGAAAGAAAAGAAAAAGAAAGACAAGCTACCCTCCATCAAGAGCTAAGAGAAAATGTTGACCAGCTAGAAAGAATGATTGCGCAAGAAAAACAAGAGCTCCTACCAGAATCTGAATACGCCTTGAAAACATTCAACCCCTTGACAAGAAGAAAGACTCTATGAGTACCTCAAAGATGCCATTGCATTCTAAAAAGTCACCACGAGCCTAGGCAATTGTAAAAGACATACTATGTGTGAGCTATTTAATTAATGAATCACTTTGGGCCGTTGTTTAGCAAAAATGTGAATGACTAGTGTAACTCCCATAGAAACTATCCTCGCTAGGGTTATATGAAAAGACGAATGTGCCATATGGACAAGTATCATAGACACACATTCGATCCAGTCATTCATCGTTAGACTATCGAGCGATGCCATGATAAAATTGATACAATTATCCTTCTATAGATTCCATTCTTGGCTTTCATACGCCACCGTATCCTTTGTCCAAGTTAGGACCGTTGATTTTTTTTAACAAAATTTGAAATTCATTTAATGATTTCTACCATAGGAAATCAATATTGCTCCTAGCAAAGCAAGCCTGACCAAGCAAGCAGTTCAACCGAGACGAGTGTACTTAATAAGATCATGAATGAAAAAGATAATGGAGGATCAGGAACAACTCTAGAACCTACAGGGACAAGTCTCCGAATTGAGAGATCAAGTCTCAGAGCTCATGAAACTGATGAAGGAGATATCCCAAAACAAGCCTCCATCAGAACCAAATTTGCCATTGCTTCCCCCACTTCCTATAATGGTTGATTCTGACCAAGCTTCAACCTCTTTTACTTTTCAACCACCCATTCCAAATCTGACAATCACTGTTAATCCGACTCTCCCAAATAATGACTTACCTTTTCCCTATTACCCGACTGTCTCAAATACCGAGTTACACCATTCTACCCCAATCCCTCCAGTCCACCCTGCTCCTTATTTCCCAACTAGGGGAATAGCTCATGCAGTAGGAGGGGAAAGTAAAACAAGAGAGAATGAAAAGTTATCCACTCTAGAAGAGAGATTAAGAGCAATTGAGGGACTGAATATGTACGGCTCAGTAGATGTATCGTCGCTGAGATTGGTACCCGATGTGGTGGTGCCACTAAAGTTCAAAGTTCTAGATTTCGATAAGTACACCAGAAATTCAGATCCCCGCATCCATCTAGCAACTTACATCGCCAAGATGTCAACCCTTACAGAAGATGACAAACTTCTGGTCCACTTCTTTCACGAGAGTCTCTCTGGGGCAGCCCTGAGATGGTGCATTCAATTGGATAGGAGCAAACTGCGCTCCTGGAAAGATTTGGCCGACGCTTTCTTAAAATAGTACAAATTTAACTGTGACGTCGCCCCCACAAGGATAGACCTCCAAAATCTGGTGTAGAGAGAGAGGGAAAGCTTTAAAGAGTATGCTCAGAGATGGAGAGAGAAAGCAGTAGAGGTATATCCTCCGGTTACTGATAATGAACTCTGCTTTCTATTCATTGAGACGTTGAAAGCCCAGTATTTCAATCTGATGATTGGAAACACCTCCAACAGCTTCTCAGACGTCATCCAAGCTGGTGAAAGAATTGAGGCTAACTTAAGGTTAGGACAGTTGCAGGAGTTGATTGAGAATCCTGCAAAGAAAACCGTCGATTTTGGAAAGAAGAAAGAAGGTGATGTGCACTCCATCACTCGACAAACCCAACCTCCATTCTCTCAAAATAACTTTCAGCCATACCCTCCTACTCAAGGCCCAACAATAGCTAACATTCCATCCCCTTTTCCAAATTATCCTCACCCTCAATATCCACCGCAAGCAGTTTACTAACCCAGACTGCCTACTCAACCTATTTAACCAAAACCACCTCCTCCCCAAAATAATCCTAGACCACAGAGAAACCCTGATCCACCTCTCCCCCTTCTACTTAGTGAAATATACCGATACCTTCTCGGTATAAATTAGATAGTGCCTATTCTCCTGGACCCAATTCAACCACCATATCTCAGGTGGTATGACGCCAATGCCCGATGTGAATATCATGGAGGGGCACTGGGGCACTCAATTGATAATTGCGGAGCTCTTAGGGGAAGAGTACAGGCCCTGATAAAAAATGGTTGGCTAAAAATTGAAGGAAACAGTTCTCTCCCCAATGTCACTTCAAACCCATTGCCCAATCATGGTACGGGCAATGGCATGAATATGATAGACTCTGAAGAAGAAAGGTCAACCTTAGAGGTAGATCAACTGATTCCTCACTTTGAGGAAATTTTTGCAATGGCAGTGAGGGAAGGTTACCTCTGCCCTCAAACACCGGGGTCTGAAGATGATGTAGGATGCCCCTATCACGGAGGAGCGGCTAACCACAGTACCAAAGCGTGAGGGGTTCAAACAAGAAGTTCAAAGGATGCTGTCACTCAAAACTTTGAGATGTCAGCGGAGACTGAGGTTGGAGGGCAAAGTGAACACAACCAGGTTCGGCCGTAATGCCTCCACTCCCCATCCCAGATTAACCTTTTCTGCTCCCAGTGCACGCATACCTTAGAATTACAATCTCCAGGTATTTACTCAAGGTGCATCCAGCAGCACTCCAACTCCTACCCTCAACCATGCCCAAGTTCAACCAATCACTCCTCCCAAACCATGCTTTGCTCCTCACGAGCACTTTAAAATGACTTATGCCGGACCCTCTAATGACGCTACTCCCCAATCAAACCCAAAAATAACCAGTAACTCCACCCCGCCAGAGCAAGAGGCAGAATTTATAACTCGAAGTGGGAGATGTTACGTTAATTAAGAGATGGAATAGTAAATGTGGAAAGTAAAAATGGGAGAGATACTATAGATCACGGAGGAGGGGGCTGAGAAAATTGTGAAATGATAACCTATTGAATCGAGGAGAAGAAGAAGCTGTTGCTTCAAATAATGAAGCGAGTGAATCTGATGTTGTCGAGCAACTGAGGAAGACACCTGCCCAGATTTCATTGCTGTCACTGATTCTGAGCTCGAAAGTGCATCACCAAGCTCTGCAAAAGATTCTGGATCAGGCCTTTATAAACCCCGATATCACACTGGGGCAATTCGAGAAAATAGTTGGGCAAATACAGGCATCTAGTTTCATCACTTTCTCGGAAGAGGAGATAGACCCGGTTGGCTTAAAGCACACCAAAGCTTTGCGTGTGATTAAGCATGCTTGGTGCATAGTCGCCAAAGTCCTAATTGACAACGGATCTGCCCTTAATGTCTTGCCTAATGCCACCTTGGCAAGACTACCTGTCGACCGATCAAATATACGCCAAAGTGACATGGTGGTAAGAGCCTTTGACATTGCAAGGAGGGAAGTACTCGGGGACATCAATTTGCCACTCCAAGTCGGGGCATGTACTTTCAACATCACAATCCAAGTGATGGATATTTAGCCAGCCTACACCATGCTGCTAGGGAGACCCTGGATCCATTCAGTAAATGTCGTACCTTCGACCCTGCACCAGAGAATTAAATACATCATAGGCAACAAGATAATCACAATAAGGGGGGAAGAAGCCATGCTAGTCACCAAGCCGCAATCAGTTCCTTATGTGGAAACAACTGAAAAGTCCTTGGAAAGTTCTTTCTAGGCACTAGAGTTACAAGAAACTACCCTAAGGGAAGAAGGGGCTACGGCTATGGTGGCAAAGGTGATGCTTAAAAGTGGATACTAAAAGGGCAAGGGATTGGGCACCGCTTTGCAGGGAATTGTTGAACCTATACCGGCTATTCAGAAGATCGGCCGCTTCAGCTTGGGGTATGAGGAAGATGCTCTCATGGATGGGAGATTCTGGATGAGGAATATGCTCTGGGATCAAAGGTTTGACCAGAGAGTCGGGAAAATGAAAGTTGTCCCGAAAATCACAGATGTTTTCACCAAGTCGACCATTGAAAATCTGGAGGAAGGTGAAGGGTTTCTCGAAGAGCCGTCTATTGATGTCATAAAACTGGACTCCCTATATGAAGCCCTAATCTCACCAATTGCTGAGGGGCAATAGCTGGATAATTGGATAGCAGAAGACATTCCTGTGCTCAATCTCAAGTAAAGTACATTTAGTTATCTACACTTGATCATTTTGTCCATGGTGACAAGTGTAACGTTGTAACTGGACCCTTTTCTTTTATGATAAATGAATTAATAGTGCATTTTGTATCCAATTCTTTTTTTTTTCCCCTTAAAAATCTATTCTTATAATATACTCCACTTTCATTTCTTTAGGACCATTCATCATTTCACGCCTAATAATTCAATTGACTCAGAAATTACTCATGTTAATTTTGAAATTCCCGTAATTGCCAATACTTCAAGTGATTCTGAAGAAGAACTTGCAGAAGAAATGGGTGAAAGAGATGAACCTTCCCTAGTGCCTTATGGGGATGAAACACACACGTTAAATCTAAGTACTGAAGAAATAAGGAGGGAACTTAAGGTTGTGGGAAGTGGAGAATTAGAAGATATAGTCAGTTTGCTCAAAGAATTCTTGGATGTATTTTCATGGAGCTATGACGATATGCCTGGATTAGACCCTCAGATAGTAACACACAAGATTCCCCTAGTTCCTAGGACAATTCCAGTAAAGCAGAAGTTAAGAAGAATGAATCCTGAAACCCTGCTCAAACTTAAGGATGAAGTCAAAAAGCAGTATGATGCTGGATTTTTGGAAGTTGTCAAGTACCCTCAGTGGATAGCTAATGTTTTCATGGTAATGAAGAAGGACGGGAGAGTCAGGGTATGTGTTGATTACAGGGATCTCAATAAAGCGAGCTTGAAGGATGATTTTCCTCTTCCACATATAGACGTGCTGGTCAATAACGTTGCAAGATTGGATAGATGTTCGTGCATTGACGGAGCATCCGGATACAACCAAATCCCCATGGATGAAGAAGACAAGGATAAGACTACTTTTATTACTCAGTGGGGGGTATTCTGTTATCGGGTCATGCCATTTGGTTAAAGAATGCTGGAGCTACCTACCAACGCGCTATGATCACATTATTCCACGACATGATGCATAAAGAAGTAAAGGTGTATGTGGATGATATGATCATCAAGTCCAGAGAGGGAGAAAGTCATGTGTAAGTCTTGAGAAAAGTATTCAAAAGGCTCAGGAAGTATCAGCTGAAATTGAACCCAGCCAAGTGTGTGTTTGGGGCTAGATCTGGAAAGCTATTGGGATTCATAGTGAGTGAGAAGGGAATAGAAGTGGACCCATACAAAGTTCGAGCCATTCAAGAAAAGCCATCACCAAAGACAGAAAGGGAGGTGTGCAGTTTCCTGGGAAAACTGAACTACATCTCGAGATTCATTTCCAACCTCACTGCTAAAGTTGAACCCATCTTTAAACTACTCAGAAAGAACAACACCACTCAATGGGATCCAGTTTGTCAAGAGGCTTTCGAGAAAATTAAGCAATATCTATCAAACCCACCAATATTGGTCCCTCCAGTGGCAAAAAGGCCGTTGATTCTGTATATGGCAGTTCAACAGAGCTCGATGGGGTGTGTTCTGGGGCAGCACGAAGACACAGGTCGAAAGGAGAGGGCCATTTATTATTTGAGCAAGAAGTTCAATAATTGCGAGTCAAGGTACTCATTCCTAGAGAAAACTTGTTGCGCGTTGGCCTAGACGGCAAATCGGCTTAAACACTACATGTTAAATCAAAAGACATGGCTCATCTCCCGAATGGATCCTATCAAGTATGTATTTGAAAGCCCATTCGTGCCAGGGAGGATAGCAAAATGGCAAGTCATACTCTCTCAATATGACATTGTCTATATGACCAGAAAGGCAGTAAAAGGGAGCATAATTGCTGATCTCCTAACAGAAAACCCTATCCAAGATTATGAAGCCCTGGATTTCGAATTCCCTGATAAGCATGTTAATGAGGTCACCAGCGAGTATAAGGAAACGACTGATGTATGGGAAATGTATTTTGACGAAGCAGTCAATTTGTCTGATAATGGAATCGGAGCTGTGTTAGTATCCCTTGACGGAAGACACTTTTCGATAGCTGTCAAGTTAAGATTTGACTGCACCAATAATGTCACAGAATATGAAGCCTGTGTGATGGGTTTACAGGCCGCCATCAAAATGAAGGTCAGAAAGTTAGAGGTGTATAGAGATTCGGCCTTGATCATTTATCAAGTCAAGGGAGAATGGCAAACCAAGGACCCGAAGCTGATACCATATCAGAAGTACCTACTGGAATTGATTAAGAAATTTGAAGAGATTTCTTTCACTCACCTCAATAGGGACAAGAATCAATTCGCAGATGCCTTAGCCACTTTGGTTGTCATGGCTCA
This sequence comes from Hevea brasiliensis, assembly GCF_030052815.1. Taxonomy (NCBI): domain Eukaryota; kingdom Viridiplantae; phylum Streptophyta; class Magnoliopsida; order Malpighiales; family Euphorbiaceae; genus Hevea; species Hevea brasiliensis. Next base: position 91,430,687 of record NC_079502.1, read on the forward strand.
AATGGAAGAGGGGCAGACGACTCAGGTATTGCAGATCCAAGCAAGGGGTGAGCCAGCTTATTGTTCCATGGTCAAGGAAGAAATCGATGGCAAACCCTGGTATCATGATATCTAGTCTACATCAAAACCAGGGAATACCCTCCAGGGGCAAGCAGAAACGAAACGAGAATGATTAGAAGATTAGCTTTGGGATACTTCCCCAGTGGTGAAATTCTGTACAAAAGGAGCTCCAATGGCGAATTGTTAAGGTGTGTAGATGCAAAAGAAGCAAGGAGAATCCTTTTTGAGACTCATGAGGGGAATTGCTCAGCCCACGCCAATGGGCATATGATGGCCAAGCAAATCATGAGACGAGGATACTTCTGGATCACTATGGAAAAAGACTACATCGAGTACTTTCGAAAGTGTCACAAATGTCAAATCTACGCAGATCCGATATATGTCCCACCTCATCAATTGTTCAATCTTGTCTCACCTTGGCCTTTCGTAATATGGGGGATCGACGTGATTGGTCTCACTAATCCCAAGGCATCCAATGGGCATAGGTTCATCTTGGTAACTATTGATTACTTTTCCAAATGGGTCGAAGCGACGTCATATGCCCACATCACGCAGAATACGTTCCTCAAATTTCTCCGAAATAATGTCATCTACCGACACGGCCTCCCCAGTGAAATCGTCACTGACAACGCCAAAAATTTGAATGGTCCAAAGATCCGAAGCTTATGTGACTAGTACAAAATCTGGCATCTTAATTCTTCGCCATATCGTCCCCAGATGAGCGAAGCGGTGTAAGCCGCTAACAAAAACCTCAAGAGAATAATCCAAAAAATGACTATCACCTATAGAGATTGGCATGATATGCTCCCCTTCACCCTTCATGAGTACCGAATCTCCGTAAGGACATTGACTGGGGCAACTCCATACTCATTGGTTTACGAAATTGAGGTTGTTTTGCTTATCGAGGTAGAAATTCCCTCCCTGAGAATTCTGAAAGAATCAGGAATCGATGAGTCAGAATGGATCCAATCAAGGTTGGACCAATTGAATTTGTTGGACGAGAAAAGGCTAGCAGCAGTGTGTTATGGGCAATTACACCAAAGAAGAATGGCTAGGGCATTTAACAAAGGCGTTCACCCACACGAATTCCAACCAGGAGATCTAGTCTTGAAAAAGATTCTTCCAAATCAAAATGATGCTTGGGGCAAATGGTCGCCAACTTATGAGGGACCCTATGTAGTTAAAAAGGCATTTTCTGGTAGTGCCCTGATCTTGACCCACATGGACGGCAAAGAATTCCCAAGACCCGTGAATGCCGACGCTTTCAAAAGGTATTATGCCTAAAAAAAAAAAAAACTTAGGAGTGAAAACTCAAAAGAGCGCTCCTAGCAAAATGTGCGAAAGAGGAGCGAAAACCTGCAAGGGCGCTTTCTGTAAAATGAGTGAAGGGTGAAAACTCGAAAAGGCACCCTGAAAAAGCGAGCAAAAAAATAAATAAATAAAAAAAGAAAAATAGAAGAATTAATCTAGGAGTGAAAACCCAAAAGGGCGCCCTTAGAACCAGAAAATAGAGAAATAAGGAAGGGAGCACAGGACCAGGAAAGAAAATAAGTCACCACGGCACGAACGTTCATCAAAAGATTACTTGAAATAATGGCAGTTAAGAGAGTTCAAAGTTAACTACAAGGAATTTGTGAGATCCCTTCTTGTATCCTTTTTTCTTTGAAACTGTACCTTTTTTTCTCAAGCCATAATAAAGTCATTCTTTCACTCTAATTTATCTTTCTTACTTACATTATAATTTATCTTTCTTATATACCCACACTCTAATGTTATCTTTCTTCTACACCTTTATTTATGCGCTATTAATATGTTAAAACTTTGTCATAAGATTAGGATTTGAATATCGATAACCTCATATACTTTGCTATGAGATTTGCAAGAAATGATCGATAACCTTAAAAAAAATAAAATAAAATAAAAAAATAAACTTGGGGTGAAAACCCGAAAGGGCGCTCCTAGTAAAATATGCAGTTGAGAAAGTGGGAATCCACAAGGGTGCTTTTCACAAAATAAGAAAAGAGTCGAGAACAGAAAGGGCATCCTGGAAGTGAGTAAGAGAAAGAAAGATGTAGGTCAAGTCTAGGGACTCGTCCTCCATTAATCATTTATCTTCGGAATCTTGTTAAGTACACTTCGATGCGAAAGAACTTCTTGTGGCAGGTTGGCCTTGCTTTGTCAGCATTATTTTTCAGCATTTTAATTTCTTGTCATCAACCTCTGGTTCCTTGATCCAAGTTGATTTTAATTTTAAGCATCCAAGTTGATTTTAAGTTTCAGCATTTTAATTTGCTATCATCAACCTCTAGTTCCTTGATCCAAGTTGATTTTAATTTTCAGCATTTTAATTTCTTGCTATCAACCTCTGGTTCCTTGATCCAAGTTGATTTTAGTTTTAAGCATTTTAATTTCTTGCTATCAACCTCTGGTTCCTTGATCTAAGTTGATTTTAATTTTCAATATTTTAATTTCTTGCTATCAACCTCTGGTTCATTGATCCAAGTTGATTTTAATTTTAAGGATTTTAATTTCCTGTCATCAACCTCTAGTTCCTTGATCTAAGTTGATTTTAATTTTCAGTATTTTAATTTCTTGCTATCAACATCTGGTTCCTTGATCCAAGTTGATTTTAATTTTAAGCATTTTAATTTCTTGCTATCAACCTCTGGTTCCATGATCTAAGTTGATTTTAATTTTTAACATTTTAATTTCTTGCTATCAATCTCTGGTTTCTTGATCTAAGTTGATTTTAATTTTCAATATTTTAATTTCTTGATATCAACCTCTAGTTCCTTGATCTAAGTTGATTTTAATTTTCAGTATTTTAATTTCTTGTTATCAACCTCTAGTTCCTAGATCCAAGATTGATTCTTGGCATTCTAATTTTCCATACTTCGACCGCCCAAAATATGGGTCTGAATCTTTACATAATTCCTATACGGAAAATTTTATTCCCTTCAAAATAAATTATGTAAAGAGGGGCAGCTGTCGACACTATATTTTGGCCGATCACTGAAGTCAAGGGACTTTAAAATCGATTCCTAGTCGATGTCCTTCGATCACAAATGACTTTTCCGAACACATCAATTGCTCGATCATGAAATAAACCGATCCCACACTTAGTTAATTATTTTCTGATCTCTTATCAGAGGGGTTCGAATCAATGACGGGTCTCCGGACCATCCAGTCTTGCCTCCGATCTCTCTTTACAAATATTGCGGAAAGTCATTTAGTTAATGTTAGGATCAGGTTCCTCACTTGTATGTCCCAAATATTTCTTAAAATAAAGTTAAAGGTTTCTGTCCAATCAACTGACGATCCCAATCTTAAGAATTCAAATCAAGTCTTTCCAATTCTAATGTTCTAAAGTTTTACCCGGCGTTTGGTCATGGCTTAGTCTGATTTTTGCTTACAAGTGATGTCTTTCCGATCTCTTATACTTAGGTTAATAGTTGCTTTAAATGTTCTAATACATTAAAACAATCAAGTACTCAATCGAATAAATGAGATCGGTTAGTCAAGGTCTTCAGATCGGACAAACTTCCTAAATCATGGATCGGCTAATGGCGATTCGTTTAGGGATCAGATCGGACATGCATATCAGAGATCAGAAAAATAACTAATAAAATAAAAAAAACTTCAAATAAAATTTCATTTCATTTCCAAAAGATCGGATTACATCATCTGGGCAATCTCAAGAGATCGGATTACATCAACTGCGCAATCTTTAAAGATCAGATTACATCATTTGGGCGATCTCTAAAGATCAGCACTACATCTTACCCAATAATGGGCTATGTCAAAGCCTAGTCTTGTGGCTGAATCAAAAGATGTGTTTGATCAGAAAGCCAGCCATAGGCATTGGATAGATGTACAGCTTAGGTAGGGTGACTATGGCTCTCATGATAGTGAGCGGAGTCATCGTCGATATCATCGATCATAACCGAGCTGCAGTCGGGACGCCCGATGTGGTGAGGGGCCAAATGAACTTTAAGAGGCGATCACCGACATTAAGATTGAAATTAGTAGTCCTCTTGCCCGAGATCGGTCCACCCACTACATAGGTAGACCGATTCGAGATCGGCACGATCGTCACTTTCGATCTTGATCGGTAAATTAGTCTGGTTCCCTCACTGTCATTAGATGTTGTCCTCATGGTTCTCCGATTGCCGAAGTCATAAACTTTCAGGTGAAAGGCGAAGAAAACGGTCAGAAAAAGATCAAAAGCAGCCATAATCAGAATTTTTTTTACTGGAGAAGCTTGAATTACAGAAAAAGAGCATTGAAAAAAAAAATGAATGAAAAAGTGAAGTGTGAAGGGGATTTTCTCGTTGGTGCATATATATAGGGGCTGGGCATTTATTGCATACAGAAACCAAAGCGGATGCATCGTTAACTAAAGAATTAATTGCGTTGACCAAGATAAGTTAGATGAGGGAGAAAGATCTAGAATGAGAGAAATCGGAAAATGAGAAGGGACTTGATACTGGAGAGATCAGAAAATGAGAAGGGACTTTATACTGGAGAGATCGAAAAATGAGAAGGGACTTGATACTAGAAGGAGAGGGTCATAATAGGGAGATCAGAAAAAATAGAGATCGGAAAGCACGGAGGGATTAAAATAACTTTCAATCAACTCTCTCCATAATCAGAGCCGAGTTAATTAAAGCATTGCAGGCGTGATCAAATCTTCACTGCATACCTCATTTGCAGAATCGCCCACCTTGCTGACAGATGCCAAAACAGTTATGGCAGTCCTGTACACCTCAATCTCCACCGTTGATCATACTTGTAAGGATGGACCCAGAGCCCTTGGATCAAAAAGCAGACGACAGGATCAGCGCTTTTTATTCCCAGCCTTCAGATCCAACTTGTAAGGCAAGACCTTGAACCGTTGGATTAAGAGAAGAAAGGATGGATATTCTGAATGAAATCTCAACTCTCCATTTTGATTCTCTTTAATTCTCAGACGTCAGATTGTGTCCTTTTGAATCTAAACCCTCCATCTCCCCTGATGAGATCCTGACCCTTCATAAGGAGCACCCATTCCCTATAAATACCTATATGTAATATTGTAGAGGGGACGGGCAAAAAAAGGTGGTGGTGATTATTGTCCAAAGACTTTGAAATTTGATTCAGTCTTGCTACTTTGCCATTCTAAGCTTTTGAGAAACTTTGGAAACCAGTTTTCTTAAGTATCTTCATTGAAGGAGTTTTTGGACCCTGAAATTCCTCATTTTCAGTGTCTGTTCATTACTCTGTGAGACATTTTTCCTTTTTCATCCATTTTCGTCTTCGCTGCCCTAACATCAGTATATTACTCTCCAAGCTTAACTGCTTTCTGACCCGATTCCCTTCGCTTTGACTCAACTGCATTCCGACTTGGTTCCTGTTACTCTGAAGTAAGCATTAGTCTTTCGCCTGTCAGCTTTCAGCTCTGCAATATTTGAGGATTCTGGAGTCATTCCAACCGTCGCCTCAACCTCCCATAGGTAAGTCTCCAGACTGTCATTTTGCCGAATACTCAGGCTTTATTTTATCTGTTTTTATTCTTGAAATTTCTATTATGTTCAGTCGCACTAAAATCCCAATGTAGATTATTCGGGCCCATAGTTATTTCCCAAGTCTTCTTCTTCTATTCATTCGTAAACTCTATTTATCTCTTCTTAGTTTTCATTTCTTTCGAAAATAGATGTTCTGGTTGTGGACAACCTGTAGGTAATTTAAAAGATATTGGTAGAAGTATCTTAATGTGGAAGTTTTTGAACAAATGAAAATAACAAAAGGATAGTCGTAACAAAAGGTCGAATAGTAGGTTAGATAAATAAGTTATGAGGTCAGGCTACGAAACGAGCCCAAAAGATGACATAATGGAGCGAAAATCGAGATAAGATTGGGTCCCAGACCAGTAACCAAAAGAGATCGAATATCGTCAGCCAAAAAGCTCTGATAAGGTGATCACATAGGTGATCGGCGAGAAGTTCGGTCTTGTATCCACCCTCTAGTTATAAGGCTCAGTGGGTTAAGAAAAGCTTTGCGTAGGTTTCTGGTGCTCTCTGGCGCCAAAATCCTTAGTTCAAAGTCTTTACTTAAACTTTAAACCGAATACTTTAAGAGATCAGGGGAGAGTTCTTACCTGATTCTCATTCCAAATTTAAACACGGAGATCGGAGGAGAGTTCTTGTCCGAGACCCTTTACTTAAAACTTTAAACCCAATACTTTAAGAGATCGGGGGAGAGTTCTTACCTGATTCTCATTCCAAATTTAAACACGGAGATTGGAGGAGAGTTCTTATCTGAGACCCTTTACTTAAAACTTTAAACCCAATACTTTAAGAGATCGGGGGAGAGTTCTTACCTGATTCTCATTCAAATTTAAATAAAACACGGAGATAGGAGGAGAGTTCTCATCCGAGATCCTTCACTCAAAACTTTAAACCTGATTCTCATTCAAATTTAAATAAAACACGAAGATCGGAGGAGAGTTCTTATTTGAGACCCTTCACTTAAAATTTTAAACAAGATATTTTAAGAGATCGGGAGAGAGTTCTTACTCGATTTTTACCAAAATCTTAATAATGTACGCGGAGTTCGAAGGAGAGTTCTTATCCAAAATCTCCCACTTAAAACTCTAAAAAAATATACCTAGAGATCGGTAGAAACTTCTTATCCGAGCTCTCTTAACAACATCCAAATTAAAATAATACAACTCCAATACATAAGATAACTTTACTCGATACCTATTCACTAAAGGGCCATCTCGTGAACTCGTGTTCTTGGGCAACCTAAAATAAGTGAAATATCAAATATTCCTTCATGTCGCACAAAGGATTAACATCATCACTATTTCAACCTTTTAATTATCTTTTTAACTTATGAAGAGCATAACATTAAATCTGTTTACCTTCGTTGAGGGATGAGGTGGGGTGCCCAACACCTTCCCCACCCGTATACGGACCCTAAACCTAGAATCTCTGTTTTTGAAGTGGTTGCTTTTTAATTTACCTTCATAAATGGTTTTCTTTAATTTCCCTCAAAATTAAAGTGGCGACGCCTCACTTTTCCCACTTCAATGAAGATCTTCGTCGAGGTGACCGCAAATTACCTTGCGACAGTAGTGGTAACTTAAAGTGTCTTATTAGGTAGAAAAGCAAAGTTAGTAGGTAGTAAGTTGAATAAAACTCAACCTAATGGATTTAAATAGTCTTGATGAGAGAAAAGAATGAGGGATAATAGGACAAAGACTTAATGTTAGAGTTCAGAATGTTGAGACCTAGAGTCTGTAATCAGGAGTTAGGCAAGTGTTTTCAACGTGATCAACTGGGTAACTTTGTAAGGAAACATGAGTGACAGTTTGATAATATGTAACAAAACACTAGTAAAAGACATGATAGGACAAGATAGGTATAGATGTTACTCACAAGTTATTAGGAAGTATAAGGATTAGAGGAGTGATTATTGATAAGACTGGAGTTAGTTTTAGAAGAATCTATTAGTGCTTTATCAGTTTTGGAAGAATCTATCAGTGCTTTATCTTCCAGAACATAGCAGAGTATGAGGAGCACTAGATAAATTATTATAAGTATAGAGGACAAATGGAGAATAAGAAAAGACTATAAATTCTAAGATGATATGTTAGGTAGGACAATAATACAATAAAGCGTTGGCGCAACTGATATCTTATAATAGAGCATAATAATTGTGAAGAGATGATGAAATTTGAAGAGGAGAATCAAAGGATATGGGTAAATTTGAGGCAAAAGTCTAGAAAGCTATTGGTAATAGATGTGTCTATATCAAGAAGAATGAATGCATAAAATATCTTATCTAGGATTATGGTACAACACATATTTTTTACTACAATGATAGCTTAGGCGGAACTTATAGGTTCAAGGATACCAATCTAACCATGAAAAGTAATTCCCTATAAAAGATAGTAGGGAACGATAATATTTTGATTATCAAGTTAGGAAGGAGGTACAGGAAGGATCATCCATGGTGAATTGCATGAGTTTCATAAAATGAATTGTAGGCTAGTGTTGTAGTGTGATACTATATGCTGTATGTGCCAGTGGAAACCAATTGCAAAGTTAGAATTCTAGGAGTAATGGAACTAGTAATCAAGATAGGAACTAGTAATCAAGATAGGACTAAGAAATAACAAGTAGGTTAAAGTTGATGATGGGATGGACAACCTTGAAGGAAAAAGTGTAAGGGTGAAAGAGGATAAAGGTTAAAGAATAAGTACAATAGGTTGGAAAGATATCAACAATAGCAAAAACAGGAAAAGGAAGTGGATAAGATCCAAAGGATAGAAGAAAAGTTCAGTGGAGTTGATTACAATAATGAGAATAAAAAGGAATGAGTATGATAGGGACACATTAAGGGATATAAGGACACATTATAATAAATGGCATGTTAAAGGAATGGTGGAGCCTTGATCCAAGTATCAATGTGTTAGGCAATACGTCAGATAGTAAGGAATTCCAAGCAAAAATCAAGAAACTGCCATTTCAAAAAAGGAATAGGGTATGATAAGTTGCATGGACTGGATGGCTTGAGAATACATAAACTTTTGGTCAAGACAGAGAAGAGACCCAGCCCACTTTCTAATATCGATAGATAGAATATGGATGTTTGGCTTTTGGATGCAGCTCTACATGACTAGTTACATCAAATGGACAGAAGTTGGTCTAAGGACCTTATTAATGACACAAAGTAGATTGAAAAATTTGAAGTATCATGGGAGTGAGAAGATGCACAGGTATTGACCCTTGAGGTCATAGGACAAGTAAAGATTTCGAATGAGATGCCTATGATAGGTGCTACAGAAAAACATCTCATAAGATACCATAGGATAAGGAACATAAGTCATGTTTTGGGGACCAGCAATTATTGAGACAGAGGAATGGGGACTGAAATCACTAAGAGGTGCGTTAGGGCACCATGAAGGAGAGGTAAACACAGAGTTTATAGAAGTTATGAGACATCAAGTCAAATGCAGTGGAGGTATAGTGAGTACTTAAGATGTCAGAAAAAGGGGCAATGAATAGTTAAGAGGTAAGAGTTTTGCTACGAACTGACAATGATAGGTAGGATGTTACAACAGAGCCGAAGAGCAGCAGAACCTGTTCTATAGCATACAACAAGTTTTGAAGAATAAATGTTCGCACTTGTCCCAATAATCTACTTTTCCTTATCCCCTAATTGCTCGAAAATTTAAAGATAAAATTTTCTTAAGGGGGGAAGAATGTAACAACTCGATTTTTTTAATATATATAAATATATATAGAATATATTTTAAAAGTTTTGATTATAATTTATTACTATCTTATTCAAGGTACTAAATTAATATATCCATAATAATGATATTTTAATTTATGAATGTTATTTTACATGTATTATTGTTACAATTATTTTAAATTGTTATTTATAATATTGTCTTTATTAAAAAAATAAAAAAATAAATTAAGTTAATATATTAAATTAAAATAAAAATATTTAAATTTCTTTAGAGTATATTCAATTTTAATGTTACTAAAGTTTTATTAAATTTAAAAATAATAAAAGAATTTTGGACCTAATAAAAAATATCTAAAAAGTTTAGGGACTAGAAGTGTAATTAAAAGTAAAAAAAAAAAAGAAAGAGAAAATTCAAAACACAATGCACAGAGCCCCCCCCCCCCCCCCCCCCTTCCACTCTCTCTCCCTAATGCTCTTTCCCTCCCTCCCATTTTCCCCTTGTCAGCGAGGAGTACCAAGCCAGTGACCCTTCCCATGGCTCTAGTGTCGATCAGCATCCCTCCAGCAACCATGGATGCTGGCAAGAGCTCCCTCAGCAGCCAAAAAAAAAGAGAGAGAGAGGGGGTGCGTGTGATAGGAGCTGGGCCTTCCAAGGCCATTTTTGGCCATCTTCGGCGACTGGAGGATAGGGCACGATGGTAACAAGCTTCTGGCAGCCCAAGGTTCCTCCTCCGACCAAGACCCATCGATTTTAATGGAGTTTCTGGTGACAATCGAAGAGAGAGAAAGAGGAGAGAGAAAGAAGAGGCAATGGCTTTTCGACAACTTTTCCGGTGATTCGAGACCACCGTTGGACTTTGGGCAATGAAATCTTCGAGATGGAACTGGCTCCGCTCCGATCAGACACCATTTGAAAAAGGCAATAATTGGATGGCCCAAATTGCTTAGTGAGATTTTCGGGCTTTTTCAATTCTTAAAAATTAAAAATAATTTTATGATAATTATTAATAATTTTTTGGCTTAATTTAAGTGCAATCGGATCGATGATAGCTCACTAGCGCTAAGACTAAGTTTTCGGCCACATCCGGCTACCTGGTAGCTCGTCCCAAAACATGATCGATATTATAGTCAATCCTAGTATTTTCAGATGCCCCTGACACATTCCAAGCATCAGAATTGGAATAGGTAAACCCGAACCCTAAGTTTTCTTATTTACCTAATGTTAAGTTTAGAATGAAAATTCATAAAATATTCATGGGTGATTAGAAAATTATAATTCTTATTGCCATAGTTTTATAACCTTGTTAAGGACTGTGGGACAAAATTTTAGAATTTTTAGAGCTAGTTTGAGTGTTTTTGCATAATGTTATCTTTAGGGACTAAAATGTAATTTTTCTTATTTTGTGAGAATTGCTTGGTTTGGAAGGCCCAGGAGGGACCATGTGATGTTGATGGGAAATGGATGTGAGAAATGTGATTTAAAAGTGTTATTTGAACTCTTTTACAAGTTGGGCAGGTCCTAGGTATAGGGAAAACTCTGCCAGATTTTCAATATAAATTAGGATGTCTTTTATCTCTTTAAAGTCCTGTTTTGAGTTAGTGCTAATGAAAATATGATATAATTATTTAGGTGATTAGGGTTAGCCATCTTTCCCCACTCAACCGCTAAAATAGTCACAAGTTAACCAGTGAGTAGATATTGATTTTATCTATAATTTCAATATTATTACACATACAAGGCATGCTCGTATATTCATTTATAATTATATGTATATAGCTATTATCGGCACGCTTTGTGTTATATTATTATTTAATGAAATTGATGTGGGTGTCACCTTAGGGTAATTTGGAGCTGTGTGCGTGTGTCGATGTGCGTGAAGTGTGATATTAAATATGGGTAGAAAAGGCAGATCGGCTTGAGTGAGTCTCGCTTCGGGCCTAGTTCTTTTTGTGATAAGTCGGGGTGAGTATGGCTTTGAGTTGATGTCGCTGACCCTCGCATTTGGATTATTAAGAGAAAGTCCGACTCGAGTTGATATTGCTGATAGAGGTTGAAATTAAGAGAGCTTTGTAGGGGATCAGCTCCCATATATATATATATATATATATATATCAACATATTCAATCAAGTTCAAACAATATTCACACAAAAAATAATTAGGAGTACTCACACACTCGTGTGTTACTCACACAAAGAATATGTTGATATATGCTGCATTTCATCCTTAAAGATGCATTAGCCCTAGATAGTTATAGAAATTATATTTAAAATCAATATCTTACTCTATGAGTTGAACGTTCACTCCTGTTCACCCTATTTTTCCAGATTACAGGAGGAGTTTTTTTCAGAATAACATGCTTCCTTTCTCGCAGGTTTATCAGCAGTTATTTATTTGTATTATTATTTTTTCCAAAATTGTAATCTAAAACTCCACAAGAGTTAGCAATAGTAATAATTTTGTCAAGTACTATGTAAATTTAAGTTTTGGTGTTTTAATAATTGTAAATTTTTATGTTATTTAAAATGTTTGTAAATAGTGGTATCAAGGTTGTGCTGGGTTTCCCTGACCTTAGTTTTTTTATGATTATCAGGTTGGATTGACCCAAAATAAAAATGTGACATTTTATTTTATTTTATTTTATTAACATGTTGGGCCTTAGTTTTTTACCCTGGTCATGGGTTTGAGAATAGTAAGGCTTACTACGGGCCTCAGGGGCTTTATGTTGGCTTAAGTCCTAGTGCCAGTTTGGCTTGTGGGATCGGGTCATGACAGTGAATCATGTAAATATTGGTGTTTTGAGTATTTAATTAATTTCTTTATAATTTATAGGCTTTTGAGGTGCACAATAATTGGTATCAAATGTTGGAGATAATCTTGCAGAGTTTAGTTAAAGGTGGAGCTGTTACGACATGTAGAAAGTTGCAAATGCAACAATGGTGATGGTAAAGAGTTGAAATTAAGGTAAAACTCTTGATGTGAAATCAAATATGAAGATTGAAGAGATTGAAGAGATTGATGATTTGAAGAGTTTAAGCTCAAACATGAAGAATTGATGATTAGATGACACCTAAGAATATCGAGGTATGCTATAGTTGATGGATTTTGAGTTAAGGTGGAAATTATTAGATTTATGACTTAAAATTCCAGTCAGATTTGGAGAGACTTTTTCCTAATTTGAGTAGGAGAAATATTTCTCAATAGGATAGAGAATTATTTCCTAAATAGAGTAAAACTCTTACTTTAGAGTTATTCCTGAATTAAGTAGGACTCTTAATTAGATTAGAAATGAGGAAATTAACACTATAAATAAGAGAATGGTGGAAAGGTTATTTGAATTTGCCCATAGAGAGTGGCTTCACCCATTAAAAAGATTGGCTTTTAGCTCATGGTGTGGGCTTATTACCGATTGTAGAGAGGGGATTTGCTAATTGCATAGGATCTGGCTCTGCCCATTAATGAGGGACTCTTACCCATTGCAGTCCTACGAAGAGAAAGAGACTTTGGCCTAAGGTGGAAGAAGGGTATAATCTAAGAGGAAGGGATTATAGCCTATTGAAGTTAAAGACACCCTTTGTGGTGTAGTAATTAAAGTACTGAGAGGACTAACTAATATATTTGTCGACACCATATTTTGGCCGATCCCCGAAATCAATAAACTTTGAAACCGATCCCCTGCACTGAGTCTCCCTTTGCCAGTCAATCACATTTCCGATCTCTCCTCAAAAGGAATAGAATCAATACTAAGTCTAAAGCCTCACCAATTGTCAAGTCTCCTAACCAGTCAATCACATTTCCGATCTCTTCTCAAAAGGAATCGAATCAATACTAAGTCCCCATATCATTTAAAGCCTCACCGATCTCTCAAACCAATTGTCAAGTCTCCTGACTAGTCAATTACATTTCCGATCTCTCTTGTCAAACGAAATTGAATCAACACTAGACCTTTATGTCACCAGTCTTATTGCCGATCTCCCTTTTAAAAGTTTGGGGATAATCATCTGATAAAGTTAAGGTTCCAATCCGGTTTAATGAAGATTCTGATCTTAAGTGTTCAAATTAAATTTCCAATTTTAATCAAGTCCCGTTTAGCATTTGTTCTCAGCCGATCTCATGCTTACAATGTTTTCCGACCTCTTACACTTGGATTAATAATCACTTTTAGTTATCGTAATATGTTCAGACAATCAAGTGCTTACGCAATTCAGATACTTTCCGATCCCATCCATTCATTGAACAAAAAGGGAATTTCATTTCATTTCAAATCGAAACATATACAAATCATTCGGTTGGAGGATCACCTCCAGCCTGTTCTACATTTTGTTCACCCCCCCTATCACCTTCGGCCTCCTCCTCGCTATCCTCTTCGTCCTGGGGAGCCAGATCCACCATCCAAGAGAAGTCCTCCTCGGGATACCGCTTCCTGAGCTCGGCCAAGAGATCCCCATGAGCGTTCACATAAGCACCGGCCTCCCTCGTCACTGCCTCTTCTTCTTTTGCTTTAAGCTCCTCAGTAAGGTGAGCGACTGCAGCAGCTCGGAGCGCCCGAACTTCTTCAAGAACATAAGCCTACTCGGCCAGCTTATCCTCGTAAAATTTCATCCGCCCCTCAATTTCAGATATGTAGTTTTGGGTGGACGAAAGTTGAGATCGGAGGGAAGCAGCTTCCGGACCCACCTTCTCGACATCCTGCCTCAAGCGGTGAGCCTTCTCCCGGATAATATGTTGGTTCGCTAGACTCTCCACGCTCAAGCTCATAGTTTGTGTCAGGATATCGTCGAGGCTGTTCGGGGTTAGCCTATCTTGATCCTCCCGAAGGCAGATGGAGGACCCCAAGACCTTAGCAAAACCCGGGTTTTCTCAAACCGTGCGGTTCTTCTCCAGCGAGTGGATCAGGATTTGGGCCCCATGGGAAAGGGTCCTCACAGGTGGTTGGGAAGGACCCCCTTCCGCACTTGAAGCAACTGGAGGGGGTGGTGGCGGCTCTTCTTAACGAGGAGGAGATCGAACCACTTCTATGTCGAGGATCGGCTGTCCCGAGGGTTGAGACGAGCCTCCTTGCATTTTCCCTAGGATCATGCCTGGGCGTCTGAAGTAGCTTGGCCCACTTCATCTCCCGCACTTTCCGGGAGACCTCTCTTTTCCGCTTCCGGCTCTCTTTAGAAGCCTCGCCGCTTGCCATACCTACACAGAGAAAAGGTCAGTGAGATCGCTAAGGCTCAAAGATCTGAGATATAGAAAGTACCGAAGCCAAGGTCAGAGAGCTGAAGCCCGCGTTCTTGACCGGTGATCAGCTGTATAGTCCAATGATGCAATTCGGCCGTCACTGCATCTAGATAAGAGAACTTCTGCCTGGCCGCCTGATCTTTCAGTTCCATCACCATTAGGCCCTCTTCCTTATTCAGGGTGATGCGCTTCGGAAGCAAGGGACCCTGATGCAGCCAGCTGCATGGAAAACCCTCAAAGCCATTCGGAATTTTGCTCCTCAGGATAAAGAAGCGATTCTTCCAATTCTTCAGGGAGGAGGGCAGATCGGTAAAGAGCCCGCAATGTGGTTTCGCCTAAAAGAACCAATACTCGTCGTCCTTTCGGCGAGTCAGCCTATGTAGCTCGGCGAATACCTTCGCCGTTGGACTAAGCCCCTAAGCCTGGCAGAGGCCTCTGAAGGCTACTAAGATCCGTCATGAGTTCGAGTGAACTTGGGCTATGCACACTTGATGGAATCTCAGGACTTCCTTGAAAAAGACGTCGAGAGGGAATCGCAGCCTGGCTTTTAATTGCTCTTCATATACCATAATCATGTCATTCTCTTCAAAGAAGTGATCGGCTCAGAGATCACCGTGACACTGGATAAGTTCGTATGAATCGCCCCGAATGTTATACTCCTCGCTGAACGACTGCAGGTCGGTTTCTTGAAGGATTGATGGCAGCTCGTCCATGGGAAGATTTTCTCTCCCTGAAGAATGCGCATGCCTTGAGGGTGCTGCTTGACCACGAGCTGGAATGGAGGTCCTAGGAGGCTCAGGTCGCTCGCTTGGTCCGACTACCTCTACCTCATCTGACGACCACGAGACCTGAACGGAAAGGGGACTTGCCGCTCTCTGACCCTCGGCGCCGCTCATTTTCAAAGAAAAGAGGAATTTTAAATTAAAAGAAAGATCAAAACCCTTACCGGAGTGTGATCGGTGTCGGAAGAACTTGAAAAAATGAGAGAATTTTTGGAATTGCTCGCGAGAGGCCGAAAATGACATAAGGGAGTAATTGGCTAACCCATCCCCTATTTATACCCGTCTGAGCATTTAATGCTCACGGTGTCCCAAGCGGCGCATCGGTTCGCAGGATTCGCCAGCCTTTTCTGACACGTCTCACGAATATTCCAAAAATTTCATAATAAAAGAGATCGGGTAGTTACAGATCGGTGAATTAAGGTGGATGTTTGGAAGTGCGGATCGGTTAAGGGTTGTTCAGTTAGGAACCGGATCGGATAAACACATCAGAGATCGAAAAATAATCAATGCAATAATAATAAAATGATAGTTGTCAAAATAAAATTTTATTTCCGAAAAGGTCGGATTACATCATTTGGGTGATCTCTAGAGATCGGATTACATTAAAAGTCGGATTACATCATTTGGGCGATCTCTAGAGATCGGATTACATTAAAGGTCTGATTACATCATAGGGGATCTTTAGAGATCGGTGGAACATCCTATCTAATAAAGGCCTATGTCAAAGCCTAGTCTCGTGACTGAATCAAAAGATTTGTTCGGCCATAGACAGCGGATAGATGTACAGCTCAGATGGGGTGATTATGACTCTCATGAGGATGGAGAGTCATCTCCACTGTCATCGACCAGAACCGAGCTGTAGTCGGGGCGTCCAATGTGGTGAGGAGCCAAATGAACTTCAAGGGGCAGTCACCGATGTTAAGAGGAATATTAGTAGTCTTCTCGCCCGAAATCAGTTCGCCGATTATATCAGTCGAACGATTCGAGATCGACACGATCGAAGTCCTCGATCCAGGTCGGCAAATTAGTCCGGTTCTCTCACTGTCATCAAATGAGGTTATCATAATTCTCCGATCACTGGGATCATAAATTTTCAATCGAGGAATAAAGAGGACAATCAGAAAAAGATCAAAAGCAAATATCATGGCTGGGATTATTGCCGGGGCGGTTAGAACAGGAAATGTGAGAAGGAAAGAGGAGAAAATCAAATGCGGAGGGGTTTCCCGTTGAAGGTATATATATAGGGAAAGTCTGAGCATTTATTGCGAGCAGAAAACGAAGCGGATGCCTCGAAAATCGAAGGAATAAATGCTTTGACTGAATCAGACCGAATAAAGGAGAAGATTAGAGTAGGAGAGGTCAGAAGAGGGGAGCCCGGCATGAGAGATCGGAAAAGGATCGTGTTAGAAAGATCGGAAGGGAGGGGAGGTCGGAAAATAAAGGGAATAAGACAACTTTCGCTAACTGTCGTCATAATCAGAGCCGAGGTAGTTAAAGCGTTGCAGATGAAATCTCCACCGCATGCCTCAGAATCGCCCACATTACTGACAGATGCCAGAGTATGTCGTAATAGTGTTGTACATCCCAATCTCCACCGTTGATCTTACTTGTAAAGACGAGCCCGGAGCCCTTGGATCAAAGAAGAAGACGACAAGACCGGTGCCTTTTATTCCCAGCCCTCGGATTGCCCTGGACAAGAAAATTTGGAACTATCAGATTAGAAGAGAAAAAGGACAAAATTTCTGAAAAGGATCTCAGCCGTTCATTCTGATTCTCTTTAATTCTCAAGCGTCAGATCATGTCCTTCAAAATCCAAACCTCCCATCTCCCTCAAAATAAATCCTGACCCTTCATGGGGAGCATCCGGTCTCTATAAATACCTGCATGAAAACTGTTCAAAGGAGGATGAAAAAAAGGGTGGTGATTATAGTGGAAAGGCTCTGAAAATTGATTCAGTTCTACTACTCTGCTATTTTTAAGCTAGAAAGACTTTAGAAACCAGTTTTCTAAAGTATTTTCTTTGAAGAAGTGTTAGACACTGGAACTCTTGATTTCCAGTTTGTTCATTGCTCTGTGATACCCTTTCTTAAGTTTCAGTTCTATTTTCATCACCTTTATATCCACTTTTATTTTCTGAGCTCAATCTCATTCATTGTCATTCCGGCTCGATTACACGCTAGCTAGGCATTCGTCATTTCAAGGCAAGCATTAGTCTTCAGACTATTAGCACGCAACTCTGCAACCTTCACGACTCCATAGTTAGTTCAATAGGTTCAACTTCCTGCAGGTGAGTGTCTGAACCATTGCCCTATCCGGTGTTCGTCTTTATTTTCTTTTTTATTTATGCTCGTAATTTTCGTTAAAGTTTGTCTTATGTCAGAAGGTCCCACGTAGGTGGTTATTCTCATGAGTTTATCTTTTGATACAACAGTTCATGTTATTTATTTATTCTTGGTCTTTATTTATCTCCCAACGCGGGTGTTTGGGTTACGGGTAACGTATAGGTAGTTTGATAAAGTGTTGGTAGCAGTATCTTAACATAAGAGTTTTTTTTTTAAATAAACGTTCGGATAATAAATCAGAGAATTATGAAGTCGAACCACTAGACTAGCTCCAGAGGATGACTGGGTAAGGTGGAGAGTCAGAGTAAAATTGAATTTCAGACTAGCAAGTAAAAGAGAGCGGATGCTGCTTGTCTAAGGGTACTGGTAGGCCGATCACATAAGAGATCGGCAAAAGTTCAGTCCGGTATTCCCTATCTAGTCATAAGGTACCGATGAGTTTGAAAAAGGGCCTAATCCGGGTCCCCAATGTCCTCGGATGCCAAAACCCTTAGCTTAAGGTAGGGTCCTTGCGCGATACGATAGTAATTAAATTTCAAGAGGTCCGGGGAAAGTTCTTACCCGATCCTCATCCAAACCAAATAAGAGATCGGAGGAGAGTTCTTATCCGATTCTCAACCAAAAATTTTTAATAAATATCTACAAGAGATCGGAGGAGAGTTCTTATCCGATTCTTACTAAAAATTCTCATAAATATCTAAAAGAGATCAGAGGAGAGTTCTTATCCGATTTCCAATCGAAATTTTAATCTAAAAGAGATCGGAGGAGAGTTCTTATCCGATTCTCACTAAAAATTCTCATAAATATCTAAAAGAGATTGGAGGAGAGTTCTTATCCGATTTCCAATCGAAATTTTAATCTAAAAGAGATCGGAGGAGAGTTCTTATCCAATTCTCAAATCGAATTCTAACAAATATGCAAAGTGATCCCACAAATGAAAATCGCAACACAACACCAATTCACTAAGGTTGTCTCATTTACTTATGTATCTGGGTAATCCGAATTAGTGAAAAATCAAATATTCCTTTTTATCAAAAGGATTAACATTTCCATTCGAACCCCCCTAACTATCGATTTTAATTTATAAAGAACGTAAGGTTAAATCTGCTCACCCTCATTGAGGGACGAGGTGGGGTGCCTAACACCTTCCCCACCCGTTTACAGACCCCGAACCTAGAATCTCTATTTTTGAAGTGGTTTCATTTCAATTTGTATTTCACAAATGGTTTTCTTTAATTTCCCTCAAAATTAAAGTGGCGACTCCTCACTCTTTCCCACTTCGGTGAGTGTTCGTCCAGGCGACCGCAAACCCCTTGCGACAATATTTACTATTAGTAGTTTAATGTAAGAGTCCTCTTGGGTGTAATTGGTGAATGGGTAGTATAGTTTTGAGTTTTTCATGATAATTTATTTTTATTAATAGTGAAAGATGGTATGCCAATGGATGTAGCTCTATGTGGAGAGAATAAACTATAAAAATATTGGTGTTTTGTGCATTTACTTTATTTCTTTGTTATTTATATGTTTTCACGATGCACAATAAATTCAAATCCAACCAAGACCGTGTAGGAAAATCTTCCAGTGCATGAGATCCTTATTAGTAATTCTGTATATCCAATTAGCAACATCTTAATATGCATCTACTATATTTTGGAGTAGATTGATAAGTGGTTTTATGTCAAATGATTTGAGAAGCTTATTTTTTTGTTCATCATCTTCATCATAGTTTCCGTAAAAGAAACTTCTTGAACCATTTGGTCAAGAAAAATTTATCAATTTGGTCAAGGATGCAGCAAATATCCATCAATATGTTGCATATTGGATACGCAAGATAATTGATGAGAACTCTGTGTACCAAAAGATTTTTGTACACAACCTTAACTGGATTTCAATGGAAAGTAAATTATAATTCAGTTTCTTTTGATTTATTTATAAAAATCGAAAGATTTATTTGAACCCGAAAAACTTTAAAAACTTATATGAGTATCGAGTAAAACTTTAAGAGTTTAAATAGAGGTTTTGCCACAAATAATTAACAAACAATTTTATTTGTTGCAACTTTAATAAGACTCTACATGAAGCACCATATGTGTTGCGTTTAACAGGCGACTAGCCAACTTTATTTCCTTCAAAGACTTGTTTAGCATTGATCGTTATTCCTTCTATATAGGGGTGAGCATTATTCAGTTCAAACTGAACAAACTGAACCGAACTGCCTTAATTTGGTAATTCGATTCGATTTTTAAAATAATTCAATTTGGTTCAGTTTCATATTATAAAAATTTCTATTATTTTGGTTCGGTTTGGTTCGGTTTTGAAGAAAAAAAATCGATTAAACCGAACCAAAATGAATAGTTTTATTTGAATTATTTTTATGAGAAATTTATGAATTATATGTAATTATATATATATATATATATATATATATATATATATATATATATATATATATATTATTTAATTTCATTGATTAATGGTTATTAAGTTCAAACCAAGGCCAAAATTAGACTAAATAACTTGAAATCAATAAAAAATAAAACCAATCGATTTGAACCAAATCGAACAGAAATAAAGCGGTTTGGTTCAATTCAATTTTTCATACATTTTGATTTAATTCGATTTCTAAAATATGTAATTCAGTTTTCATGATTTAATTCAATTCAGTTCGATTCGGTTCGGTTCAATTTAAACCGAATGCTCACCCCTACTTTTATGCCAAGCAGCATCATTTTCATGAATTTGCTCTCACAAGTATTGCGCTTAGCTGGTCCCAAGCCCGGATAAAGGAGGAGGGTTGCGATAGGTGATAACTAGCAAAAAATTTCGTCACACCCTATGATATGGATTCAAATGATATAAAAGTTGGGGCGTCCTCTACTAACGACGCCCTACATCGGAGCCCGGGTGTAGTGAGAAATATGCAAGGGTGTAGGGCATTCACCGAAAGCGACGCTCCATGCCGGCGCCCGGGTGTGGTGTTAAGTGAGTAAGGGTTCCCACATCATGGACTGGTGTGGGTAAAGAAGTTAGTCCATAGGACAGATAGTAGAATAAATAGTGAAACAGAACACAAGATAGACATAGAAAACAATAGAAGATATCATAGAAGGAGACCAATTAGGAAGGAGCAGGATAGGAGGAGGATCAGGATTGGTACTTGGAATGTTGGATCACTTACAAGAAAATTAATGGAGCTTGTGGATACCTTAGAAAGGAGAAGGGTGAATATTGCTTGCATTCAGGAGATTAAATGGGTAGGAGAGAAAAGTAAGGAAATGGGTAATTCAGGGTACAAACTGTGGTTTACCGGAAAAGAGAGAAACAAGAACGGAGTAGGCATAATCATAAACAGGACATTGAAAGACGCAGTAATAGCTGTGAAAAGAGTAGGAGATAGAATTATACTAGTAAAGCTAGTACTAGAAGGAGAAACAATAAATATAGTTAGTGCTTATGCCCCACAAATAGGACTAGACAGTGAGAGTAAACAAAGGTTTTGGGAAGATATGGATGATTTAATGCAAAGCATATCGAATGAAGAGAATGTTTTCATTGGTGGAGATTTGAATGGGCATGTAGGAAGTGATAGACAAGGTTATGAGAATGTTCATGGAGGTTTTGGTTTTGGCAATCGAAATAAGGAGGAAAAAGCATCTTGGATTTTGCTATGGCATACGACCTAATACTAGCAAATACCTACTTTATAAAAAGAGAGTCACATTTAGTGACTTTCAAAAGTGGGCAACATAGAAGCCAAATCGACTTCCTCTTAACTAGGAAGACAAATAGAGCTCTATGCAAGGATTGCAAGGTCATTCTAGGAGAAGCTTTAACAAGTTAACATCGGTTGGTGGTCTTGGATGTCAAGTTTAGGAACAATTCAAGTAAGGTCAGAAAAAATAGTGTAGCTCGAACAAAGTGGTGGGAGTTCAAAGGAGTAAAGCAAGTGAAGTTCAAAAATGAGCTTCTCGAGTCCGAAGTATGGAAGCTGGATATGGAGGCCAATGATATGTGGATACAAATGGCATCAAAGATTAGAGAAGTAGCTAGAAAAGTACTTGGAGAGTCTAAAGGACATGAACCACCCTCAAAAGAGAAATGGTAGTGGAATGAGGAAGTATAAAAGGCAGTAAAGAGAAAAAGGGAATGGTATAAGAAATTACCTAAATGTGATAATAATGAGGCATATGAACAGTACAAGATAGCAAAGAAAGAGGCAAAAAAGGTAGTTAGTCAAGCAAGAGCACAGGCCTTTGAAAAGTTATATGAGAAACTTGGAACTAAAGAAGGGGAGAAAGATATTTATAGATTAGCAAGGAGGAGAGAAAGGAAATGTCTAGATCTCAATCAAGTTAGGTGCATTAAGGATAAAGAAGGAAAAGTGTTGGTGAAAGATGAGGACATTAAAGAAAGATGGAGAAATTATTTTAATGATCTCTTTAATAATAGTCAAAATGGTAATAACGTGAATATAGATTATAGAACAATAGAAAAGAAAGTGAATTATACTAGAAGGATTAGATCTTTAGAAGTAAAGGAAGCACTTAAGAAAATGAAAGTGGGTAAAGCCTGTGGACCCGATGAAATACCAATTGAAGTTTGGAAGTATTTGAGAGATATGGGAGTGGCATGGTTAACTAAATTATTTAATAAGATTCTAAACTCAAAGAAAATGCCTGATGAATGGAGAAAGAGTATTTTAGTACCTATTTTTAAAAATAAAGGAGACATACAGAGTTGTGCAAACTATAGGGGAATTAAACTCATGAGCCATACTATGAAGTTGTGGGAAAGAGTTGTGGAGCATAGACTACGTCATGATACTTCTATCTCTCTCAATCAATTTGGTTTCATGCCCGGTCGTTCAACTATGGAACCGATCTTTCTCATTAGAAGCTTGATGGAGAAATATAGAGATGTGAAGAAAGATCTACACATGGTTTTTATTGATTTGGAGAAGGCTTATGATAGTGTTCCAAGAGAGGTCTTATAGAATGTGTTAGAACAAAAGAGAGTATCCATTAGGTACATACAAGTATTGAAAGATATGTATGAAGGAGCAACTACTATTGTGCGCACAGTGGGAGGGGACACAAGAGATTTTCCGATCTTAATTGGATTACACCAAGGATTAGCCATAACCCCTTACCTTTTTACATTAGTTTAGATGAACTGACGAAACATATACAAGAGAGTATTCCTTGGTGCATGATGTTTGCGGATGATATTGTTCTGATAGATGAGACACGAGAAAGAGTCAATAGAAAGCTAGAACTTTGGAGAAGTACTCTAGAGTTAAAGGGTTTTAAGTTAAGTAGAATGAAGACAAAATACATGCATTGCAAGTTCAGTGAAGGCCAAACTGGTGATAGGGAAGGAGTTACTTTGAATGGAGTTATACTGCCCCAAAGTAATCACTTTAAATATCTAGGCTCAGTCCTTCAAGTAGATAGGGGATGTGAGGAGGATGTTAGTCATAGGATTAAAGCCGGATGGTTTAAGTGGAGACGTGCCATGGGAGTTTTATGTAATCATAAGATTCCCAATAAATTGAAATGAAAATTTTACCGTACAGCCATACGACCGACTATGTTATATGGTAGTGAGTATTGGGCACTGAAAGAGTCGTATGCATCTAAGATAAGAGTTGCAGAGATGAGAATGTTAAGATGGATGAGTGGCCATACTAGACTAGATAAAGTCCGTAATGAGAGTATTAGAGAAAAGGTAGAAGTGGTGCCAATTGAAGATAAGTTGAGAGAAGAAAGATTGAGGTGGTTTGGTCATGTGAAGAGTAGACATACGGAGGCTCCAGTTAGACAAGTAGAGCACATTAGGTTAGAGGATAGAAAGAAAAAAAGGGGTAGACCTAAATTGACTTGGAGGAGAGTAGTACAACATGACCTAGAAGCATTACATATTTCTGAGGATTTAACCCAAAATCGTTCAGAGTGGAGAAAGCGAATCCATATAGCCGACCCCAAATTTTTGGGATAAAGGCTTAGTTGAGTTGAGTTGAGTTGAGTTGAGTTGTTCTCACAAGTATTGCAATTTTGATGTAAATCTAGAGTTATTTGTTAAAAAACCCTTGGACTTTTGCGCTTCAAATCCACCATAAAATTAAAGAAAAAGCACTCAAGTAACAATTTTAAAGTGATGCAGTTTAAATGAATTATATTATTTGAAAAAAAAAATTGAATATTGACATGAATGTGCTCAATTATTTTTACATTTTTTCCTTATTTATAATGAAATAAATATAATAATAAATTTCATGAAAATAATTAAATTTTTACAAAATTAAACTATATTTGGCATAATTTTTTTTATTGGTGATATAACTTTCCCAGATGATTAATCGAAAATTCTCTCCTTTATAAAAAAAATATGAAAAAAAAAAGAAAATTATCTATTAAATGCTTAAAAAGTATCTTTTTTATTTAAAATAATTGAATTTTAGTAATTTTCTAAATATGAAAATGAAACATATAGATTTATTTTCAAACTTTTCCGTGCACTTTTATTAGTATAGCTGGAAAGCCATAGAAGAATATACAAAGACCAAAACCAAAACAGCTAACCGATCCTCTTAACTGGCAACAATAAAATTATACGATGCTGAAATTATCTCTTAATCATTTGAGTCTGAGAATGATTTTCCCGTAATTAGAAAGCAGACAACACTTAAACATTTAAACATCAAATACATCCAACGATATATAATTAAGCCAGAAACGGCTTTATTGTTCAGAAGATTCAGAAAAGTTTGGAATTGGATCGTCTTCATGGCTTGGTAGCAGCAGCCAAGGTGTTTCCAATGTCAATAACAAACCGATATTTAACATCATTTTTAGCCAAACGCTCCATTGCTTCGTTCACATACTCAATTGGGACAAGTTCAATATCAGCTTTTATGTTGTGTTTGGCTGCAAAATCAATCATCTCTTGAGTCTCCTTCATTCCTCCAATGCCACTCCCAGCAACAACCTTCCTTCCTGTTTTTCACTTATAATTAGCACTAATTAATACTCTAAATTAATGCATAATAATTATTAAGTATATATTAATTACCGGCAATCAAAGGAAAGACAGGTAGCTCGAGAGGCTTTTCTGGAACACCAACCAATACAAGCTTCCCATCAGTCTTCAACAATCCAAGTAATGGCAAGATGGGATGAACTGCAGCCACTGTATCTAGGATTCCATCCAATGTGCCCATTGCTTCCTACACAACGCAGTTTATTTATATTATTCTATTCCATTAAACTCCAACTTGAAACCTTATCTAAATTGAGAGAATCTAGTCAGAGTTAACAAATGGATTGGGCCGGACGGATTCAACTCATTTCTAGTTAGAGTTATAGTAATCACCTGCATTTGGGCCTGGTCACGACTGACCAAAAAAGAGTCAGCACCAAGTTTGGTGATTGCATCGTGTTTCTTGTCAGGGGATGTACTAATCACGGTGACTTTAGCTCCTAAAGCCTTGGCAAATCTAACAGCAACATGACCAAGACCACCCAGGCCAACCACACCAACATGCTTACCAGGTTCTGCTAATCCAAAATATTTCAAGGGACTATAAACTGTGACCCCAGCACAAAGGAGAGGAGCACCAGCATCAAGTGGCATATTTTCTGGGAAATTGACAACGTAACGCTGATTAACGATCATGTGATCTGAATAGCCTCCATAAGTGATTGTTCCATCGGAGTAAATGGAATTGTAGGTGAGTATCATCTTGGGACAGTAATTCTCAAGGTCATTGTTACAGTTGTCGCAAGAATGACACGCACCCACCATGCACCCTACTCCCACTTTGTCTCCCACCTTCACATTTTTCACCTTCCTCCCAACCTCGGTCACTTCCCCTACAATTTCATGCCTGCACATCGCATTCCATTGCTACCAAAACTTAATTGAAAAATGTTTAATGTAAATATTGAAATAAATTATTAAGATATCATATATCTGGAACTTAAAACTGATAATTTTGAAGACAGACTCAAATATTGAACTAAAACTTAGCCCCCATTTGTTTAATGAAAAAATTTTTCTTGACGTATTTTGTAACATTTGGGATATTCAAAAAAATAATTAACCGAAAGATACTTTTTTATAAGGGAATAATTAAGTCATTTCTCAAAAGTATTTATATAAACATGATATAAATACATACCATTATTTTAATATTGTAATTAAATAAAAAAATTTTTTATTATAGTAAATAATATTATGAATGAATTCACGTATTATTAAATATATTTTTATTATTAATTAAAGGCTAAATTGTTCAAATCAGGATTAAAATAATTATAAAAGTGCAAAATATTTTTTTTATATAATTTAAATATATAGAATGTAAAGCTCTAATCATTAAAGTGGATATCCACTTTATAATAATAGAAAGGATAAGATGTGCTATAAAAATATGCCCAAACTTTAACTTAAAAAATAAAATTATGAAAAAAATAAAAATATTATTTAAAATAAAGTAGAAAAGTAAAATTATATCGTATTTTTATTGGAAAGATTAAAAATATTAATAAAAAAATAAAATTAATAAATATTTACTTTAATATTTTTTTATATTATAAAAATTCTTGAAAGATAAAGAAGCCTGGTATGCAAATGTTAATTCGATCTACAAAGTAAATAAAATTTAAATGTAATTTTGCCCAATGCATACACATGTGAAGAAACTTCGTAATTTATTCATAATAATATATATGAACTCACCCGGGAACAATAGGGTACATAGACACACCCCAGTCATTCTTCAAGTTGTGAAGATCAGTATGGCAAATCCCACAAAACAACACCTTAAACCTTACATCTTCCTCACCAGTAGCTCTGCAAATAGTCTCATTTAGACCCAAACAACAACATGAACATAATATCCATCCATCATTAACTAATTAAATTAAAAGGAAACAAATTAAACAATATAATAACCTTCTTGAGAAAACGAAGGGAGAAAGATGACCAGATTGATCTCTAGCTGCCCATCCAAAGGCCTTTACAGGGTGTTCTTGTTCTGGCAACAACTTCGCCATAGCTTTTGCCTTTCCGAAACTGTATAAGATGAGAGAGAGAGAGAGAGAGAGAGAGAGAGAGAGAGAGAGGTGATGTTGTCGATTCGGAGGAGTGAAGTGGGCTGCACAGTGATCGAAGCGGTGCTTATATAATATTCGTAGCCAATAGGTGTGAATTTACGGCACTAAAAATCATTTAATACACTTTATTAATTTAAAGAATTACAATTTATAATTTATTAAATATAATTTACATCTATTTAATATAATTTTTCATTCGAATTGTTATTAAAATTATATTCCTTTATATTAATAGTTTGTCTTAAAATAAATCTATTTATATCCATAGTGTGAAATGTGCCAGTATATATATATATATATATATATATATATATATATATATATATATATATATATATATATATATATATATATATACCCATTATGGAAGTAAGGGCCCATGTCAATAACTCCATGACACTAACCATGCCATCCACAACAGTCTAGAGATAAGATTTTATGATGTAAACTTTTTTTACTGTTATAATAAATAATGAATAGAATGTAGGAAATGATAAAATGTTTTGAGGATTTTAATAATTTTATCCTAAATTTTATTTTTAAATAAAAATATTTTAAATTATTGGTATTGGAAAAATTATAACCTAATAAGTAATTATCACCTCTAATCACATTTATTACCATTTTCTTTATTGGAAAAAAAAATTCATATCAACAAAACGACGCAACTTCTCAAATTCATACCAGAAAAATTCATGTCAAAATTTCAAACTAGCCAAATTCTTATTGTGCATGAGAATAAGGCAATAGAGATGGGATTGAAGTAGAGGTAGGTAATTGGCGAGGAATGGTGGTTTGCATGTGATTTGAACTAGGTGATAATGCTGAATTGATGCAGTATAGGTTCGATAAAAGAGACGATTGTGGTGAGTGGGTCTTCAATGGAGGGACTGTGGTGGTTAGAGTTATGTCCAGTCGATTGTTTATGGATTGATAAGAGATGGGGTCTTCAATTAGGTAAGAGGAGGACTTTGTGTTGAAGTATAATTTTCGGTGCTGAGAATGTTGAAGGAGGAGATGGGAACAGTGTCGTTTTGGATAGAGTTTGGTCTGGATAGGGAAACACTTAGAAGTGAAGAGCAGATAACATTTTTATAAATTTTTTAAGTTATCTGTAATTAAGTTTTTTTAAGTTTTAATTGGGGGGTTAAATATGCTGATGTGGCAAAGAGTGTTTGATTTAACAGATCAATTGACGGTAGGATGTAAATAAAAAGAAATTTAGGGTAGAATTATTAAAAATTTCGAAGTTACAAATTTTTTTGACATTAACCTTAAAATTAATTCTTGATTTTATTTTATTTATAAATTTAAAATTTAATAATTTCATATTACGATATTTTTTTATTAAAAAAAGTAGAGACCCAAATTTAAGTTTATTAAATAAATAATTTTTTTTTACTTGTATCAAATATTAAATAAATAATATGCTTTTAGAGGTCTATAAAATTGATATACGGCTATAATACAAAGTGTGAATATTTTCTCTATTCGTGTTCTATGGATTTGAAAGGATTGCATAGGTGAAGAAGACAAAAGAATAAGATTTTCAAATTCCTTCCAAACTAAGCCAACGCAGAAGTTTAATAATTTAAAATTTAAGTCGAAATTAAATTTATTTATATTATTAAAAATTAATTTTTCATATATTAAAATTTTATAAATTATAAATAAAAAAAATTATATACTTTGTGATATAAAAGATCACAAAATTAAAATAATTAATAATTTAAATTAATATATTATAAATTAAATTAATTATAAATTTGATTTTCACTTAAACTAGTCCAATCAATGAGTCTCATCCAATTTTTGCATTCATGGGTTCAATGTCAAAATTGTAGAGCTGAGATGACATCCACACTGTTGTCATTAAACTCACACCGTATTGGTTGGTTGAATAAATGAATTGAATTATAAAATAATTTAAATCATTTGATTGATTTATCTAATCGAATTCATAAGTCAGTATAACTTAATCAATTAGATTAGCCAATAAAAGTAAATTATTTTTAAAAATTGAAAAAGAGAATTATTATTATTATTATTATTATTATATTTATTTTTAATATATGGTTAATATTTATAAATATTAAAAAATATAGTTATTAGTTAATAATATTAAAAACAAATAAATAATAAGATTTAAAATTAAATATTTTTATATAAAATTTAAAAATATTACTAAAATGCATAACTATAATTTAACAAATGTTAAAAATTTAATTTAGAATAATTGAAATTTAATTAATTAATTATATTAAATTATTAATCAATCAATTTAATATTTACTTGAGTCAACCTGGGAAACCGATTTAATAAAACTGGTCCACACCGTCGGTGGTTTGCAGAGTGAGATATTGAAAAAGTTTTGGGCTCAATGCCTGTAAATTATCGCCACCTAATAAATCGACTGTTGTGAAGTAATGATGGGTGAGTTAATTAAATATTTGACGAATTGTGATCAATTGGAACCACAAAATTAAAGTTGGATCTGACCCACCAACAAATTTTACCCTTTTGTTATGATGGCAATTCTAAAAGTTGTTTTTATCTTTCTCTTTTCTTAAAAAGAATAAATTAATTAAATAAAGTGTGATTAACACAATTAAAGAGAAATTTACAATTCAATTTTTAAATTTTATTTCATATTATATTTTAATTTTTAAATTTTAAAAAATTAATTATTTAATTTTTATATTTTACACTATATTATATTTTAATTCCTTTAATTTTAATGCTTACTTTGATCAATTTCAATGGATTTTAAAAGTTTTTATACAAAAATTAAAAAAATAATTAAATAATATTATTTTTATAAAAAAATATATTAATAATTAATTAATGTACTCTTCTAGTATTTTTGAAATGGAGAAATGTATTAAGAAGCGATAAATATATTAATTGAAAATAATAAAATAAAGGATAAAATTGAAAGAAAAATAATTAATACTTTCTTAATTTTCTAAAATAGAAAATAAAGTGAGATAAAAAAAATTTTCTAAATCATCTATTATAATGTGATGGAGAGAGTGTATCGAATAATTTTATCTTTTTTATTAATGAATAGAATTATTGTAAATATTAAAATAAAAATGATTAAATAATTTATTTTTTAAAATTTAATGTCTAAAGTATAATATAGTGTAAAATTTAATGGCTAAATAATTAATTTTTTAAAATTTAAATTAAAATATAATATAGAAAAAAGTTTAGGGATCAAATTATAAATTTCTAAATTAAATAATATTTTCTTTTGACTAAGCATTTATTTTATTGTTTTTTTTTTCTTTTGCTGATTTTCCAGTCAAACTGCAGTCGAAACAGGTCGTCTTCAAGCTGTCCATGTTTAATTCTATATATTTATAATTATTATTACGAAGATGTTAGTGGGAAAATTATTATATGCATATATAATTTCATGCAAGTCTTTCAATATAAAATGATAATAAAATAATATTAAATAATTTTTTTATTTAATAACTATATTAATTTACAAGTCAATTTTTTCATAGCTTATCATTCTATGTATTCTGTCTACATGAGGTACTGTAATAGTGGACCTGATCTTAGTCCAAGGCCTTCAATTAATTATACATGTAATATGAAATTGTCATTTCATATAAATAATTCTATATAAAATTATAATTTCATTATATAATTTCTCAGCTGATAATTTGATCATTAAGTATTGCAAGAAACTATACTCAACAGATGATGAGTTTTCAACAAAGTGGAAAAACGACAACAATAATAATATTTTACAATTATAAATAAAACTTAAGAATTCATTTTGTAGTTTGACCTTCGATCTTATATTTTTTAAAAAATTTTCATAATATTTAAATTTATAAAATTTAGTAACAAAAGAAAAATATTAATATTAAATCTTAACTTGTTGAAAGGTAAAAGAATGAGCATGTTGCCCCTCTTCACAAAGGTAAATTTCGTGCACCCAATGCACTTTTACTTATATAAGTTTAGTTTCTTTATAAATTATAGAGATGGGAACTATAAAATTGTGAATGATGGTATATATGCAATCTCCTTTTCAATTATTATATTGTGCTATTCCTTTATTTATTTATTTATTTATTTTTTATGTCTTTTTCTTGTCTGCTTTCATTTAAAAAACTAAAATAAGGGGTTTGTATTTCTTACCCTTTTTAGTTTTATTTATTTCTCTTTGATGTAAAGAGAGTGTTTATTTTATTTATTATAAGTGGATCAAATTTAATTATAAATGAAAAGTTCTTAAATAGATGTATACTTAGTTTGACTTATAAGTTAAAAAAATTATTTAAAATAAATTATAAGCAAGTTAAAACCGTTTAAAAAAAAACTTAAAAAAAATCTTTATTCTCTAAACTCTTTCCCTTCTCTCATGTTGTGAGTTCTTTGGAGTGCCATTGATAAGTATTTTCATCAATTGTTACTTTTTTGTGTGTGTGTGTTTTCTATGATAATTTTCAGATCTATATCATTTTGAAATAGATTTATATTTATCCTAAAACTATTCTTATTAATAGATTTGAATTTTGTCTCCTCATTTAGGAGAATTGATTGTCTCATATTTTTATGAGGATTTGACATTGCCTTTTTTGAAAGGATTTATTGTTTTCTCCGTTGTAAGGATTTTTTCTCTTTTCTTTTTCTTTTTTATTATTTAATTATTAGATGTTTTGCTTTATTATTTGGGTTAGGTGTAATGATAAAAAATACAAATTTTCTTTTATAAAAAATTAAAATTTGAAAATTTCTATATCAAAATCATAAAAAGATCAAACAGTTGAATAGTAGTAGATTACCACCGAGTAGAGTATGCTTCTCATCGATTAGCCAAATAAAATACTTTGTCAACTCGATTAAATCCTTAAAATCAATATAATTGCTATTATATTTTATATAAGTAATTTATCTTAAATTTTCTTATGAAAGATTGTAATAGTTAGATAATTGCTATTATATTTTATATAAATGGTTTATTTTATATTTTTTTATGTAAAATTGTAGTAATATTAAATTTTGTATTTCAGATTTGTATTATACCTCCATTCAATGAAATATCTATATTTTATTTTCTAAAAATAGAAATGTCATAAGTAAAGTACTCTTACATATGACTTATTTATTTATTTATTTTAAAATTACTATTTGACTAAGTAAAAAACTATATTATTCTAATAATTTTTTAAAATATTAACTTTATCCTCATTTTAACAACCATAATACTAAATTAAATATCATTTTTTGTCATTTTAAGAAATAAAGTTATTTTTAAATATCTTTTAATCAAACGTATAAACTATTTAAAAGTTACTTTTAAATAATTTTACTGAATAATTAACTACTTATTTTTAAATTAATTTAAAATATACATTTAAGTCATAATAGTGAAACTAAACATTCTTTAAGTATTTGGAGGTGAAAAAGGTCTCTCAAATAGACTAAAAGTTTTTAACCAATAAGAAGATACACATAAAAAGATTAGATATGATAAAATAATGGAAGTATTTAATATACGTTTCATTTTATATAAAAACGAGTTTAATAATTATTAAATTAAATATTTATATTACATTTTATGTAAAATTAATATATATATATATATATATATATATATATATATCTAGTGCATGATTCTAAATTTATAACAACTACAACCTAAAATAATAATGAGTCCATAGCAAATTAAAGTGATATATTTGATAAAATATATATGTCACTACAAGAAATTTAAAAAACAGCGACTAACTTTACCGACTAATAAAATATGGTCATAAATTATCGATTTATTACCAACTAAATAACTATGACAGTAAAATAAAAATGCAAAATAATGTTTACTGACTAAATTACCGACTGTTTACCGACTAACTATTACCGATTAAAATTTTTAGTAGGTAAAATTGGTTCAAAAAATGCACAGCAAAGAAAGCGACGAAATAGTAAATATTACAACTAAATATATAGTTGGTAATTACTGACAATCTAATTGTTAGTTGGCATTTACCGATTATTTTCTTTTTAGTTGGTGAAATTCAAAACTCATAACGTCATAGTTTTATGATTCAAAAAATACTACTGACTAAAAAATATTTAGTTGGTAATTACCGACTATATATTATTTAGTCGGTAAATCTGAAAAACTCATGAAAATAAAATTTTACAATTGGAGAGAAATCATACAGACTACATTATCATTTAATTGGTAAATACCAACGAATGTTATATTTAGTCGGTAAAAATAAAACTAATAAAAATAAAAATTTTTAATTTGAGAGAAATATTACAGACTAAAGAGAGTTTTGGTTGGTATTATCAACTAATTTACTATTAGTCGGTAAAGTTAAAGATCATGAAAATAAAATTTTATAATTCGAGGAAAATTGTACCGACTATATGACTGTTGGTATTTACTAACTAATTTAATTGTTAGTTGGTAAAGCTAAATCTTAAAAAAAGTCAAATCTAATAATTCGAAAGAAATAATGCCGACTAACTTATGTTTTAGTTGGTATTTACCAACTAAGTTGTTTTAGTCGGTACCATTAAAGATCATCAAGTTAAAAGTTTTGTAATTTGAGAGAAATATTATCGACTAAATGGTGATTTAGTTGGTATTTACCAATCAATTTTATTGTTACTCAGTAAAGTTAAAGATAATAAAAATAAAATTTTTAATTTGAGGAAAATATTACCGACCACATAGAGTTTTAGTTGGTATTACCAACTAATTTATGTCTAGTCAGTAAAATTAAAGTGCATAAAAATAAAATTTTGTAATTCAGGAAAAATAATTTGAGGAAAATTTTACCGATTATATGACAGTTTAGTTGGTATTTACGAACTAATTTAATTTTTAGTTGGTAAAGCTAAATCTTAAAAAAATAAAATCTAATAATCCGAAAGAACTATTACCGACTAACGTTTTGTTTAGTTGGTAATTACCGATTAAGTTTTTTTTAGTTGGTATTTACCAACCACCTTTTCTTAGTCGGTAATGTTAAAGCTCATTTAGTTAAAAGTTTTGTAATTTGAGAGAAATATTATCGACTAAATGATGATTTAGTTGGTATTTACCAATTAATGATATGATTAGTTGGTAGAGTTAAAGGTAATAAAAATAAAAAATTTTAATTTGAGAGAAATATTACAGACTAAAGAGAGTTTTAGTTGGTATTATCAACTAATTTGCTATTAGTCGGTAAAGTTAAAGCTCATGAAAATAAAATTTTATAATTCGAGGAAAATCATACCGACTATATCACTGTTTAGTTGGTATTTACGAACTAATTTAATTGCTAGTCGGTAAAGTTAAATCTTAAAAAAATAAAATATAATAATTTGAAAGAAATAATGCCAACTAACTTATGTTTTAGTTGGTATTTACCAACTAAGTTGTTTTAGTCGGTACTATTAAAGCTCATCAAGTTAAAAGTTTTGTAACTTGAGAGAAATATTATCGACTAAATGCTTCTTTAGTTGGTATTTACCAACTAATTTTTTTGTTAGTTGGTAAAGTTAAAGGTAATAAAAATAAAAATTTTTAATATGAGAAAAATATTACCAACTAAATAGAGTTTTTGTTGGTATTACCAACTAATTTATGTTTAGTTGGTAAAATTAAAGCACATAAAAATAAAATTTTATAATTCAAGAAAAATAATTCGAGGAAAATTTCACCGATTATATGACAGTTTAATTGGTATTTACGAACTAATTTAATTTTTAGTTGGTAAAGCTAAATCTTAAAAAAATAAAATCTAATAATTCGAAAGAATTTTACCGACTAAATTATTTTTAGTTGGTATGTACCAACTACGTTTTTTTAGTCAGTAATAAAAATAAAAAATTTTCATTTGAGAGAAGTGGCTAATTCAATTAACACCTCATAAAATTATGATGCATATATTTAGAAGTGACTAATTCAATTTTGGGCTTAGATAATTCAATAATTAAAATACACTTTTAATTTTTCTTTCTTTAGTTTATGATTTGAATTAAATTAAACTGTTTAAAATAAAAATTGTTAATATAAAAAAATTGAATTATATCACCACTTTTTGAAGAAAAATAAATGATATTTATATAAAGATAGGATTAACGGGAAGGAAAACCATTGATGAAAAAAGCTTGACTTATCATTAAGATTTTTGGTATTTCTTTAAAATATATATATATATATATATATATATATATATATATATATATATATTATTTTAAAAGAAAAAATTTTAGGGAATGAGTTAGTTGATATTAAACAAAATTTGTCAGCATGTCCTATTTCAGTTTTACTTTCAATATTGATTTTTTATTAAATTTTACTTAAATTTTACTTTTTTATTATTTTTATTTTATTCCATGACTTTTATTAGAGGCATTATAATTTTAAAAGAATAAAAGAAAAAAAAAAGGGAAAGCAATTAAAAATATATATATATAATAAGAATTGAAATTAAAGAAAAGAAAAATGTAAACAATAAAATAAAAAGGAAGAAAGAGATCGTAGCCGTTTATTTTAGGTCTTTATTCTAGACCATCAGATCATACTATATAAATTTCTCTAATATCGATCCAGTTGCTTCTTCTTTTTCACCGGCCGGTTCTTTCACCCATGGTGAGATCGTCTCCTGTAATCTAAGACACCACACATCAGCTATCTTTCATGCCTCTCTCGAAACCCAAGTCTCATTTTCTTTTCTTCCTTAATCTCTATCACTACAGAACCCAAACACCTCCTCATCCATTTTTTCAGTCGAGGCACACTTCCAAAATCCCAATTTGGCTACTGTTTATTGCTTCCTTGCTACCGTAGCACGCTCGTGATTCTGTTTTGCTGCTTCGCTTGGCACGCTCGTGATTCTGTTTTGTTGATGTCTTAGAGATAGATTCCTTACTGTTTTATCTGTTTATAATCTTCGTTGAAAGGTCTGGTTGCCCAGTCCATGGGAATTAGTGGAGTCTTAGAGGAGTGGTTATTAATTTAGACAGGATAATAAGTATATGTTTTGGAGAAAATTCAGCATATTGTCTTTGTTAGTGAAAAAATCTTATATGGGTCTCAATATGATAAGGCATAATTTCACCTTGCCGTGGAGATGAAACCCACGCATGTATCCAGAAAATTTTTATGGTAAGCATTTTATTTCCCAAAAACCAAGATGACATTGTTTTATTTATTAGATGTAAAGCATTGGAGTTTGGTGTTTATTTGTTTCATGTTCTTGTGTTGCTTGGTTCAACTTTAGTCTATCCCTGCTACATGGGTGGGTAAACACATCTCTTGTAGAGAAAATCAAGATGTGATTCTACGTATTAAAGAGAATACATGGCATACAGGATTATATTATCGTCAAAGACCAAATAGAGGAGGACTTGCTTGTGCTGGGTGGAGGAGTTTTGTTTGGGATAACAAGCTACATGAATTTGATGTGTGTGTGTTTGAACCAAGTTGCCTTGCCAATAAGTCCATTGTCCTACATGTTAACATCTTTCATGTTAGTAAATGAGTTTACCTCGACAAGTTGTTGAGCGTCTTCCTACTTGTAAAATGTTCTGTTTTTAGCTATGCTCTGTAAATAGCTTTTAAACTGTTTTAGTTGTTTGTATGTATTAGCTTTCCAGTACTGAAACTTTTGGTATGTAAAAGTTGCTAGTTTTTATGGTATCTTCAGAGAGACATTTTAGAACTAATCATTTACTATGTTGGATTTTATGAGAGTTTGGACTAATAGACGTTTAGGTCATCTTAATCCAAAGATTAGGCAAGAATTTTCCATACTTAACTACTGTGTAATAGTTTCCCTGAATAAATAGTCTCTACTTAAAAGGAATTCATAAATAGTCACTGATTAAAAGGAATTGAATTGATAAAGATTTTGAATTTATATATTAACCATATATCTCATTAAAAAAGGGGTGATTCCCCTCATTTATATATTAACCATATATCTCATTGCACCTATTAAATTAATGACATTCAAGATAGAGAAAATTTATTACTTTACTTCTATGAATTTTATATTAATTTATTATATGTAGTGATTATTTCTATTTTGAATTTTATTATTATTATTATTATTATTATTATTATTATTATTATTATTAGCATTTTCTTATTAATTTTTAACTTTTGATTTAATTTTAAAATATTTTAAAAATTGAAAATTTTAAAATTACATATATAAATTAAAAATACCGACTAAAATATATAATTGATACATTTTTTCAAATTAAAATAAATACATAATGACCTATTTTTTATTGTTGGTAATTAATTTTAAAAATAAAAAATATTACCGATCACAACTTTAGTCGGTACGTTTTTTAAAAATAAAATATATATTGATAAATTACCGATTAACTTCATTCAGTCAGTAATTACCAACTAAGATATAGACGGTAAATAGTGGCTATTTTCTCTCCTTACCAACCATCTATAAATTACCGACTAAATTTACCTACAAACTGTGATGTCGCTATTTAATTTTAAATAATTAAAAAAAGTACCGACCATAACTTTTAGTTGGTAACTTATGAAAATTAAAATATAATTTGTATTTTACTGACTAAACATTTTGTCAGTAATTACTGACTAACTTTTAGTCGGTAAATAAAAGAATTAACCCTTATTGCCAATAATCAGCCTACAAAAAATACCGACCAATGCACACATTTTACCGATTAAACGTTAGTCGGTAATTACGGACTAATAATTTAGTCGGTAATTACCGACTAATAATTTAGTCGGTAATTAATAGCGACAACTTATATACTGATTAATATGAATTTGGTCGGTAATTGGTCGGTAACGAAAATTACCAACTAATTAACTATATATTTAGTCGGTAATTGTAGTCGCTATATTTTTAGTTTCTTGTAGTGTGTAATTCTAATGATTTTTTCGTAAAGAAGGACCCACTTCTATTGAAGCAAAATAGTAGATTGACCACGATTAGATATTCTCTATTTCGTTAAGGAGTGGAGAATCTTGAATTTGAATTCACATACATCAAATATTATTGGCAAAAATTGTTGAGAGAAACAACATAAACAAAAAGTGCCCAAATTCCCAAATATTTAATAGAAAGAAAAATCATGTCTTGATCTTGAAATTATTACTGAAATAGTAGAAACATAGGAAGGTAGTCTTCAAGCTTTTGTAGCAGCCAAATATTTCCAATGTCGATGACAAATCGGTATCTAACATCTCCTTTGCAAGATGTTCCATAGCTGTGTTCACATAATCCATTGATATAACCTCAACATCTGTTGTAATGCTATGTGTTACCCCTATTTATTGCCCCGAAAGTCCAACAAATTTTTGTGCTTGAAGGCTGCCCAAATGAAACTGAATTTTGTGCATGGAAAACATGGTGGCTGAGTCATGGGAAAAGAGGACATGGTGGTTATTGTATGGGCATGGGAGTGTACCACGTGAGACTTGTTGTTTGTGCATGTGATGAGCACCAATGGGGTGTATTATGAAGGCCAATTCCATTAAGTGGTGCGCATGTGAAGCCTTATAAAGTGGGACGTAAGGTGTGCATGCATGAGCATGGGAGTGAGCCACTAGGAATGAGCCATGTGCTACGGCAAGTGTTGCCAAGACCACTAAATGGTGAGCATGTGCTGCGGCAAAATGGAGAACAAGCCGATTGGAGCGCACCATGATGGCTAAGCAACTTAGTGGGGAGCATGTGGTGCTGCAGGTTGGGACAAGCACATTCACGTGCATGGTAGGATCACTTACATGGGCATGAGGTGCACTAGTGGAAGCGCACTAAGGTGACCAAGACCACTAAATGGGGAGCATGTGCAACGCCCAAGTGGAATTTACGTGCATGAAGCACTTGCATGGATGTGGAGCGCACCATGAGGACCAAGGGAATTGAGTGGGGCACATATGAAGTGGTTAGTGGACAACCAAGGCTACGTGCATGAGTGGAGGACCAAACCATGCAGCGTGAAGCCCAAAGAACCCGAGTGGAGTGCAGCCCATGTGGGCGTGTGAGGTTGGCCTGCCCACTTGGACCTAACACATGGCGCCAAGAATTCCCTCCCTTGCCCAATTCAAATGCTACGGCTAGAATGAGGTGTCAAGTGCAGCCGGTTCCTTATGTCCATCACCCCACTCCCTTGAGTATTTTAATTGTAATTTTGAAATGCTTTAAGCTTGGTTACACAATGGCCATCATTAGGGCAGCCGAACCATGTACATAAGGGACTTGGTCCCATTTTTGGTAGATAGGGTGAGAGTATGCGAGAGAAACACTTTGTGAGAGTTTTACTTTTGGCAATTGTATAGCCGAAGTGAAGAGCAATACAAGAAGTATCCCTTTGCTTCATTTCTCTATGCTTCTACCTTTCTTTTACGTGTGTATGGCTTGCATGATTGTTGGGTTGTGTTGCTTCGCGTGATTGGTTGCTTGTTGTTGAGTTTGTTTCGGCCATTGTGAATTTCTGTTGTGGGAAATTATCACCGGTTGGTCCTAGGGACTTTGAGAGGCTAACTTGTTGGAGAGAATAAGTGCCGCACAGTTTGGGAGGAGTTTTGGGATGTGAAACTGTTCCCTCGTGACAGTTGGTATCAGAGCCAGGTTGGAGTGAGTCTCGACAACATGGCTGATTCAAGTAACCAAGTGCAAGGTGGTCTTTCGTTGGTGGAAAGACAAACGGTTAGTGCAAGGAGGAAGGGGCTGGCCAAATCAATGGACCCTTATCGAGTGAGAGAAGAGTTGGGGGACGTTGAGCTTAGGATGGCCAGAGTTGAGCGACACTTGGTCAGTAGGGAGGATAGCTTTGAGGAGCTGGAGAGTCGGCTGTTGGAGCTTGTAGAAGAGATGGAGGAGAGCCGTGAAGAACTACAAGCTGCACTCAATGAAGCCCTTGACAAAGTGGCCAACGAGAGTGAAGCCCTAAGAATTGCCCATGCCGAGGAAGTGTCCACCATGAGGGAAGAGAACCACTTGCTCAAAGAAGAGGTAGAGAAGATGCATGAGAACATGAAGGACATTCGAGATGAACTTGTGTTGCTTAAGAGATTGGTGGCCCAAGGATTTGGGACCAATCCTCACCCTACTCTCACTATCCCTACGGCAAGGGTGGAGATACCTAAGCTAAGCGCATTCAAGGGTGCAAGAAGTGCTAGGGAGAAGAACTTCCACAGCCCGAAGGAGGATCGAAGAGGTGAGAGGCCTGTGTTGAAGTGCTACCTGTGCGATGGACCACTCAAGGCAAGGGATTGTCCAAAGAGGACAGCGTTCTTAGCCATGGATAGAGAGTTGGAACAGCCTTCTCCACCACCGGAGCCAATAAACATGGGAAGCTTACAGTATTGTTCCCTTGGTACCATGAGGTTAGTTAGCCCGAATGATGCTCCTAGCGAGGATAGAGAGCAGGACAATGGCATGGGTGATGCCGCTGAAGAGAGGGATGCAGAGGAGTGTGCGACTTAAGAGGAGTCCGAGTTGCCAAGGGAGCTACCTATAGAGGAACAGGTGGGCTGTGTGAGTGAGCCACTAGTAGCCAGAAGTCCAGAAGAAGTGGCATTGCCGAAATAAGAGGCAACTAGGCAACATCGCTCAAGGAGGAGCAGGAATAGGTGCAAGGTCAAGAGAAAGGCAAAGACACCTAGCCACAGGGACGGAGGAGGTACTGGAATACAGCAAGAGGCCGAAGGCAACGAGTCGCAGGGACATGAGAGGAGTCCTAGGCGATGAGGGAAATTTCAAGGAAATTTCCACCGGGGAGGTCATTCATGGCAGTTGACCGAATGGGCATGTCAACTAGCCAACTTGGTGGCAAATGGGCTAAAGTTACTGGACGAGAAGCAAGCCAATCAAATGGGGAAGATTGGTTAGCCTAAAGGTGCTACGGGTCCATGGGGCAAGAAACGAGGTTCACTGCCTAGGAGGAGGCAACGTGAAAAACCTGTGAGGCGCTATCAACTTGAGGCAACGGGGGCATTGCCGGGTTGAGTGGGGAGAGTGTTACCCCTAAATTTATTGCCCCGAAAGTCCAACAAATTTTGTGCTTGAAAGCTGCCCAAATGAAGCTGAATTGTGTGCATGGAAAACATGGTGGCCGAGTCATGGGAAAAGAGGACATGGTGGTTATCGTATGGGCATGGGAGTGTACCACATGAGACTTGTTGTTTGTGCATGTGATGAGCACCAATGGGGTGCATTATGAAGGCCAATTCCATTAAGTGGTGCGAATGTGAAGCCTTATAAAGTGGGACGTAAGGTGTGCATGCATGAGCATGGGAGTGAGCCACTAGGAATGAGCCATGTGCTACAGCAAGTGTTGCCAAGACCACTAAATGGTGAGCATGTGCTGCTGCAAAATGGGGAACAAGCCAATTGGAGCGCACAATGATGACTAAGCAACTTAGTGGGGAGCATGTGGTGTGGCAAGTTGGGACAAGCACATCCACATGCATGGGAGGATCACTTACATGGGCATGAGGTGCACTAGTGGAAGCGCACTAAGGTGACCAAGACCACTAAATGGGGAGCATGTGCAGCGCCCAAGTGGAATTTACGTGCATGAAGCACTTGCATGGACGTGGAGCGCGCCATGAGGACCAAGGGAATTGAGTGGGGCACATGTGAAGTGGTTAGTGGACAACCAAGGCTACGTGCATGAGTGGAGGACCAAACCATGCAGCGTGAAGCCCAAAGAACCCAAGTGGAGTGCAGCCCATGTGGGCGTTTGAGGTTGGCCTGCCCACTTGGACCTAACACATAGAGCCAAGAATTCCCTCCCTTGCCCAATTCAAATGCTACGGCTAGAATGAGGTGTCAAGTGCAGCCAGTTCCTCATGTCCATCACCCCACTCCCTTGAGTATTTTAATTGTAATTTTGAAATGCTTTAAGCTTGGCCACACAATGGCCATCATTAGGGCAGCCGAACCATGTACATAAGGGACTTGGTCCCATTTTCAGTAGATAGGGTGAGAGTGTGCGAGAGAAACACTTTGTGAGAGTTTTACTTTGTAATTGTATAGCTGCTTGGAATGCAATACAAGAGAAGTCCTTTGCATCAGATTTATTCTCCTCTTTCTACCTTTCTTTTACGTGTATGTTGATGCATGGTTGTATGTTGCTTTGAGTTTTGGTTGCGTGTTTGTGATTCGGTTAGCATCCTTGAGTGTGGGAGTTGTTGCCGATTGGTCTTTGGGCCTTTGAGAGGCTGACTTGTGTGGTGGACACAAGTGCCGCACGGTTTGGGAGCTAGTTTTGAGAAGTGAAACTGTCCCTCCGTGACATGTGCTCTGCGGCACAATCTACCATCTTTTGTGTCTCCTTCATTCCTCCAATGCTACTCCCAGCCACGCTCTTCCTTGATATATTATTTTTTTTTTCAATTTTTTTTTACATATTTTATTAGCTCTGATATCATGCCAAGCATAAAGCACAAAGGAGATTAAGCAAGATGTCTACTAACCCAGCAATGATTGAAGGAAGGGTACCTCTAGTGGCTTGTTTGGTGCACCCACCATAGCAAGTTTCCCATGGGACTTCAATAAACCAATCACAACCATGATAGAATGAAAAGCCGACACTGTATCAATAACACCGTCTATTGTATCCATAGTTGCCTATGCAAATCCATTTTGTGAATTAACTAATTAGTATTGTGAACAACAATATAATAGTCTTCATATTCCCTTCTTAATTAATTTAATGCATTGAATTTGCCACCATGGGTATTATTTGTCTTTAAATCTAATTGATTATTTAAAATTGTATGGAATAACATATCTATTACCTGCATTTGCTGTTGATCATGGCTAACCAAAAATGAATCTGCACTGAGAACGTTTCAGGGCCTCTTCCTTCTTACTAAGCGAGGAACTAATTACTGTGACTTTAGCCCCAAAAGCCTTAGCAAATTTAACAGCAAGATGACCAAGTCCACCGAGGCCAACCGCCGCTACATGCTTACAGGATTCAGCTAATTCATAATATTTTAAGGCACTGTAAATTGTGATCCCAGCACAGAGGATAGGTGCACTAGCATCCAGTGGCATGTTTTCTAGGAAACGAATAATATACCTCTAGTCAGCCACCGCCACCATGTGATCGGAGTAACCTCCATAAGTGACTGTTCCATCCTTGTAAATGGAAGTATAGGTGAATATCATTTTAGGACAGTAATTTTCAAGGTCATTGTTGCAATTCTCGCAAGAATGGCATGCATCCTACCCCCATTTTATCTCCCACTTTAACCTTCTTCACTTTTCTTCTAATTTCTGTCACCTCTCCTACAATTTCATACCAGCAGACTGATCAACATCACGGAAAGCAAGTATTGAGAATGAAAATTTAATCATCTTTATTTGTAGTTAAATTTTGGATGTAATCATATTTGCAATTTATTTTTGAAATTCAACTTTTCTATAAAAATATAGTTGAAAGATAATTTATGCATAAAAATTTAGATATTTAATTAAAATTTAAAAATAATAAAAAAAAATAGAGCAAATAAAAAGAAGACATGAGAGCACTTAGGTGAAATGAAAATACTTAGTGAGAGGAGAGTGATTGATGTGTATCAAATGTCTCATATGACATACTTTATATAGACAAACAAATTAAAACTATTTAAATAAAAATTTAATTTTATAACTAAATATTATTTAATTAAAAAATAGTAGCAAAAACGTTTAAATTCATTTGTTTTAATAGTAAAATATTTTCCATTTACTTGACTATTTCAATTCAATGGCCATAAATTGGCCATAATGATAATAATAATTATTGTCTTTTATAGCAACCCAAGAGAGGGGGTGAATTGGGTGTTAATTAAACAATTTAAAGGCTAAGAGAAAATCTTGATGGAAGTGCATAAGAAAAAGTAGGAAAGAAATAACACAATAGATTTTATAGAGGTTCGGCTATCCCAAGCCTACGTCCTCTCCTCAAAGCTCTCCTTGATAGTTAACTCCACTCAAATTCTTCTTTGGGTGAAGAATAAACCCCTTACAATCATCACAAGAGCAAACCCTTACTCTTTTACAAATCCCTTTAAACTCAAGAGTAATTAATGCTCTATCACTCTCAAATAACAATTAATGCTCACAACAACTTTGAACTAATTCTCAGAACTAAGAAATTACAACTCAAAATGTCAAACTCTTAACAATGAATTATGATAGCTCAAGTTCTAGAGAGAGAGAAGAGGAAAATCTTTCGAACACAATAAATTCTCAAAGAAATATTTGTTGGCTCTTTTCTCCTGTCATAAATGGTCTCTATTTATAGTTTTGACAAGAAAATTACCATTGAGGTGCATTAAATGCAAATAAATCTATTCAACCACCAAATATCATATTTTATCGAGTTGCAAAAACCCAGATTCAACTGCCAAAGTCCCTTACTTCGGCTGCCGAAGGTTAAAATGCAAAAAAAAAAGAAAAAAAATCATTTAAAAAGTGAACTTCGGCTACCAAAGTTCCCAGCTTCGGCTGCCAAAGTTCCCAAAAAGACATAAAAGGGCACTTAAGTTTTTTCTCAATTTTGAACTTAGAGACTTATAATCTTAATATAAACACTTTCAAGGTAAATTAGTAGCACACTAATTATTTATTAATATCAAAACATAGATTAAGATCCCTAGGTCTATCAATAATAATAAGCATTAATTTATTTTAAAAAGGTAAAATAAAAAGAATATTAAATTATTAACATAAAAAATAATACAAACTAATTATAAAT
This sequence comes from Hevea brasiliensis, assembly GCF_030052815.1. Taxonomy (NCBI): domain Eukaryota; kingdom Viridiplantae; phylum Streptophyta; class Magnoliopsida; order Malpighiales; family Euphorbiaceae; genus Hevea; species Hevea brasiliensis. The sequence goes on from NC_079502.1 coordinate 91,475,182, forward strand.
ACGTCAAATCTGTATATTTTATCTTTATAACTTTTATATTGACTACACTTTTTATCTCTCAAATTTTTTAACAAATATTTTATAATAAAAATATAATAATTTAATAAAAATATTTATTAAAGATATGAAATAATTTAAGGTTGATTAAATTATATGATAGTTGATTATAAGATCATAAACTAATGGCTAATTTTCCTTAAATTAATGGCCATCAGTGATCTATTATTATTATTATTATTATTATTATTATTATTATTATTATTATTATTATTATTAAGGGTGACATTGGGTAAATAATATTTTTACATAAATAAATTTATAAAAAAATATAAATAATTTTTAAATATTGCATTTAATCACAAAAGATTTTAATTTTTTAAGATTAAAATTAAAAAAAAATAATAATTTAAATAATAAATGTTAAGGTATAATTATAAATAATAATGATAATTAAAAGATAAATAAAAAAAATTAAATAATAATTAGTGTGAAAGAGAATTATTTATGAAAAGTGACAAGTGAAGAAAAGTACTATACGGTATTCATTTGGGAATACTTTAATAACTTAACATATACATAATTAAAGAATTAATAACTTAATTATAATTTAAAGAAATTATATAATTAATTAACAAAAAATAAAGATAATTTAATGAAATTACTTGACACACACATATGTATATAATTTAAAATTTTTTCTAAATAATAATAAAACAAGATAACATGATTAATATTAACCAAAGTAATAATTTTATTTATTTATTAATTATAATATAAAAAATAATAAAAATTAAATATTAATATAAATTTCTTATTTATTGTAACTATAAAAATAAAATTTTATTTTATTTTTTCACAATTCATTATAAAAATAAAATAATATTAAAGTAATTAAAATTTATTAAATATATAAAAATAAGAGACAGGGTAAATTATTTAACTTAATGTGACTATTTTTATAATATAATTTTAAATTATTTTATTAATTTTAAAACAGATATTTCTTAAATTTTTATAATTAAATAAAATAATTAAAATTTTAAAAATCATTAAATAAGGAATTTATAAAATTATTAAAAAATATATAATATTTTTAATTAATTAACTATAAAAATGATGATAATAATAATAATAATAATACAAATATTTAATGATAATAATAATGATAATAATTAATTATTATAATTATTAAATATAATAATTTTTATATAACAAGTGTCACATGGCAACACTTAGAGTATTATATGATAGCAATAAGGAAAATAATTTCTCTACTTTATATATAAATATAAAACCCCCTTTTCTCTAATGGGTATGAATTTACGGCACTAAAAATCATTTAATATACTTTATTAAGGTAAAGAATTACAATTTATAATTTATTAAATATAATTTACATCTATTTAATATAATGTTTCATTTGAATTGTTATTGAAATTGTAATCCTTTATATTAATAGTTTGTATTAAAATAAATTTACTTATATCCATAATGTGAAATGTGTCGGCATATATATGTATCCCCATTATGGAAGCAAGGGCCCATGTCAATAATTCCATGTACTGAATTTGCAAGACACCAACCGTTTCCAATCCACGACACGTGAAGAGATAAGGTTCATGATGTAGACTTTTTTGACTTTTATTGAGTGTAGGAAATGATAAAATTAAAGGTTAACGTTGCAATTAACTTCGAGGATTTTAATAATTTTAACCTAATTGTTATTTTTAAACAAAAACACTCTAAACTATTGGTATTGAAAAAATTATAATATGCTTTTAAATAGAGTTATTAAAATTAACTTTCCTAATGAGTAATTATTACCTCTAATCAAATTTATTATCATTTTCTTTATTAAAAAAAATTATATCAACAAAGCAACGCGACTTCTCAAATTCATACTAGAAAAATTCATGTTAAAAATTCAAATCAGCTAAATTCTTATTGTGTATGAGAATAAGGCAATGGAAATGGGATTGAAGTAGAGGTAGGTAATTGTCGAGGAGTAGAGGCCTGCATGTGATTTGGACTAGGTGATAGATGCTAGATTGATGCAGTACAAGTTCAATAAAGGAGACGATTGTGGCGAGTAGATTTTCAATGGAGGGACTGCGGTGGTTGGAGTTATGTCCAATCGATTGTTGAGGGAGTGAGAAGAGATTGGGTCTTCAATCAGGTAAGGGGAGGACCTTGTGTTGAAGTATAATTTCGGGTGCTGAGAATGTTGAAGGAGGAGAAGGAAGCAGTGTCGTTTTGGATAGAGTTTGGTCGGGATAGGGAAACACTTAAAGGTGAAGAGCAGATAACATTTTTATAAATTTTTTATGTTCTCTGTAATTTGGTTTTTTTAAGTTTTAATTGGGGTTAAATATGCTGATGTGGCAAAGAGTATTAGATTTAACAAATTAATTAATGGTAGAATGTAAATAAAAAAAAAAATTTAGGGTAGAATTATTAAAAATTTCAAAGTTAAATCTTTTTTTTTTTTGACATTAACCTTAAGATTAATTCTTGAATTTTTTATTTATAAATTTAAAATTAAATAATTTTATATTACAATATTTTTTTATTAAAAAAATAAAAATTCAAATTAAAATTTACCAAATAAATAATATGCTTTTAGAGTTCTATAAAAATGATATACGGCTACAATACGAAGGGTGAATATTTTCGCCATTTGTGTTCAATGGATTTGAAAGGATTGCATAGGTGAAGGAGACAAAAGAAAGGCTTATCATGGCTTCGAATGAGATTTTCAAATTCCTCCCAAAGTAGCGAGCAGTGTTATTAAATCCGATCCAGCTGTTGATCCAGAGAAACGATTGGCCAGTTAGTCAATGATTTAAAAAATGAATCATTAAAAATTAATTAAAATTAATTAAATATAATATTTATTAATATAAAAAAATATAATTAATTAAATTTTAATTATTTAAAATAAAATTTTAATATTTATTAAGTTATTTTAATAAATTTTAATAATATTTTAAAATTTTATATAAAAATATTTAAGTAATATAATGCATAAAAATTTTTATAAAGGTGTAATTCACTTTTCAACACTTATTAAATAGTAAGTATATATTAAAAAAATAAATATATTAAAATAAAAAACACATAGCTATGAGATTAGCTTAATTAATTTTGATTTTAAAATTTTTTTTATAATATTTTGAGTTTAATTCTTTATATCAAAAATAAAAAAAAAGAGATTTTATTAAATAATTAAACCAATTAGATCAATCGGCTCTCACTGGTTCACTAGTTCAACTGCAGAGTTGACTAGGTCACAATGAATCTCTTCCTTATTTGATACAATTACAAATTCAAACCAATTTAAATTAGATTTACTGATTCAATCGGCTGATTCAGTTTGAATTTAATAATTATGCTAGCGAACGCATAAAGTTGATAATTTAAAATTTATGTCAAAATTAAATTTATTTATATTATTAAAAATTATTTTTTGATATATTAAATTTTATAAATGATAAATAAAAAAGATTTGTATACTTTGGGATATAAAAAATCACAAAAATAAAAATAATTAATAATTTAGATTAATATATTAATAAAATAAATTATTAACTCAATAAATTTTTTCAAAATTATTAAAATTATTAATTATTCAAATCACAATTTCATAAAATTGGTAATTCTTCATTTACTTTGCAATCATCACCTGTTAATAGTTATTAATTATGTTAGATTAATACAAAATAATTCATTAATAAAAGAAATAATTTTGATAAATTTTATATAATAATTGTATTGATATATTTTGATATGTATAAAAAGAAAAATATGGCAAGTTTGTATTATAGTTTAAATGGGATTTAGTGTCATTGCAAACATTAATTTTCTCTATTATTATTATTTAAGTTGCATGCTTCATCCAATTTAAATTCAATTGAATTAACTATTCATTAGTTATCTAGCCGGATTGATAGGTCCATTCCAATTCTTAGAAAACTAAAATTTTATATTTAAATCAAATTAATAAATTCGATTTTCACTTAAACTAGTTCAATCAATTACTCTCATTCAATTTTTGATTTTCACTTAAACTAGTCCAATCAATTAGTCTCATCCAATTTTTGCATTCATGGGTTGTAATGTCATAATTGTAGAGCTGAGATGAGATCCACCCTATTGTCATTAAACTCACACCGTCCTGGTAAGTTGAATTGGTGTATTAAATTATAAATTAATAATGTGATTCAATTGATTTGTCTAATCAAATTGGTGAATCAGTAAGGGAAGTAAGGGCCCATGTCAATAATTCCATGTAATGAATTTACAAGACACTAATTTCCATCCACAACAGATGAAGAGATAAGATTTATGATGTAAACTTTGTTGACTTTTATAGAATGTAGGAAATGATAAAATTAAAGGTTAACGTTATAATTAACTTTGAGGATTTTAATAATTTTACCCTAAATTTTATTTTTAAATAAAAATACTCTAAATTATTGGCATTGAAAAAATTATGTCCTGCTTTTAAATAGAGTCGTTAAAGTTAACAGTTGATGCCATGTTAACTTTCCTAATGAGTAATTATTACCTCTAATCACATTTATTAACATTTTCTTTATTGGAAAAAAAAAATCATATCAACAAAGCAACGCGACTTCTCAAATTCATACTAGAAAATTTCATGTTAAAAATTCAAATCAGCCAAATTCTTATTGTGTATGAGAATAAGGCAATGGAGATGGGATTGAAGTTGAGGTAGGTAATTGTCAAGGAATAGTGGCCAGCATGTGATTTGGACTAAGTGATGATGCTGGATTGCAGTATAGGTTCAATAAAGGAGACGATTGTTGTGAGTGGGTTTTCAATGGAGGGACTGTGATGGTTAGAGTAATGTCCAGTCGATTGTTGAGGGAGTGAGAAGAGGTTAGGTCTTCAATCAAGCAAGGGGAGGACTTTGTGTTGAAGTATAATTTCAGGTGCTGAGAATGTTGAAGGAGGAGAAGGGAACAATGTCGTTTTGGATAGACTTTGGGCTAAATAGGGGAACACCTAAAGGTGAAGAGCAGATGACATTTTTATAAATTTTTCATGTTCTCTGTAATTAGGTTTTTTTTAAATTTTAATTTGGGGGTTAAACATGCTGATGTGGCAAAGACGGTTAGATTTAATAAATAATTGACGATAGGTTGTAATTTAAAAAAAAAATGTATAGGGTAGAATTATTAAAAATTTTAAAGTTAAATTATTTTTTACATTAACCTTAAAATTAATTCTTGAATTTTTTATTTATAGATTTAAAATTGAATAATTTTATATTATGATATTTTTTTATTATAAAAATAAAAATTTAAATTTAAATCTAAATCTATCAAATAAATAATATGCTTTTAGAGTTCTATGAAAATGATAAACGGCAACAATGCCAAGGGTGAATATTTTTGCTATTCGTGTTCTATGGATTTGAAAGGACTGCATAGGTGAAGGAGACAAAAGAATGGCTTGTCATGGGCTTCGAATAAGATTTTCAAGTTCCTCCCAAACTAGCGAGCAGTGCTATTAAATCCAATCTGGCGGTTGATCTGGAGAAGGGATTGGATGAGTGGGTCAATGGCTTAATCAATGAGTCAATGATCTAACAAATGAATCATTAAAAATTAATTAAATATATAAATTAATTAAATATAATATTTATTAATTTAAATAAATATAATTAATTAAGTTTTAATTATTTAAAATAAAATTTTAATATTTATTAAGTTATTTTAATAAATTTTAATAATATTTTAAATTTTATATAAAAGTATTTAAGTAATATAATACATAAAATTTTTTATAAATATATAATTCTCTTTTTATTATTTATAAAATATTAAATATATTTTAAAAAATAAATATATTAAAATAAAAAATACATAGCTATGACGTTAGCTTAATATTTTGATTTTAAAATTTTTTTATAATATTTTGATTTCAATTTTATATACTAAAAATAAAAAAAAGAAGAATTTTATTAAATAATTGAACCAGCTGGATCAATCGGCTCCACTGGTTTACTAATTCAACTGTCGAGTCGACTAAATCACATTGAATCTCTTCTATATCTGGTTCAATTATAAATCCAAATCAATTTGAAAGAGATTTATCAATTTACTAATTCAATCAGCTGATTCGATTTAGATTTAATACATATGCTAGCGAATATAGAAAATAGATAATTTAAAATTTAAGTCGAAATTAAATTTATTTATATTATTGAAAATTATTTTTGATATATTAAAATTTTATAAATGATAAATAAAAAAAATTTGTATACTTTGGGATATAAAAAATCATAAAATAAAAATAATTAATAATTTTGATTAATATATTAATAAGATAAATTATTAACTCAATAATTTTTTTCAAAATTATTAATATTATTAATTATTCAAATCACAATTTCATAAAATTGGTAATTCGTCATTTACTATGCAATCGTCACATGTTAATAGTTATTAATTATGTTAGATTAATACAAAATTATTTATTAATAAAAGAAATAATTTTGATAAATTTTATATAATAATTGTATAGATGTATTTTGATATATATAAAAAGAAATATATGGCAAGTTTATATTATAGTTCAAATGGGATTTAGGGTTCAAGTGTCATTGCAAACATTAATTTTCTTTATTATTATTATTATTATTTAAGATGCATGCTTCATCCAATTTAAATTCAATTGAATTAACTATTCATTAATTATCTAGTCGAATTGATCAGTCCATTCCAATTCTTAGAAAATAAAATTTTATATTTAAATCAAATTAATAAATTTGATTTTCACTTAAACTGGTCCAATCAATTAGTCTCATCCAATTTTTGATTTTCACTTCAACTTGGTAAGTTGAATTGGTGTATTAAATTATAAATTAATAATGTGATTCAATTGATTTGTCTAATCAAATTGGTGAATCAGTATTGTCAATTCTATCATCCAATGAAAATAAATTATTTTTAAAAATTGACAAAGAGAATTAAACCTAGATAAAAAGATTTTTAAAGTTATAATCACTTAAAGTGTTTTGATAATTATATATTTTTATTATAATAGATATTTATGTATATTATTTCATTAATAATATATTTATTTTTAATATATAATTAATATTTATAAATATAAAAAAAGTTACACATTTATATAATTTTATGTATTACTTATAATATTAAAAACAAATTAAATAATAAGATTTGAAATTAAATATTTTTATATAAAATTTAAAAGATTAAAATTTAATTAATTAATTAATTATATTGAATTATTAATTGATTTATTTAAGTTTTACTTGAGTCAACATCGGAACCCGATTTAACAACACTGGTCCATACGGTCGGTGGTTTAATCGTACAGAGTCAGAGATATTGGTCAAGTTTTGGGCTGAATAATCGCCACCTAATAAATCTACAATTGTGAAGTAATGGTGGATGAGTTAATTAAATATTTGACGAATTGTGATTAATTGCAACCACAGAATTAGAGTTGGATATGAACTACCAACAAATTTCACCCCTTTTGCTTTGATGGCAATTCTAGAAGTTGTTTTATTTTTTTATCTCTTTTTTAAAAAGGAAAAAATAAATTAAATAAAATGCTATCAATATAAATTTAAGAGAAATTTATCACTTATTTAATTTATACCTTATATTATATTTTAATTTTTAAATTTAAAAAAAGTAATTATTTAATATATGTATTTTAAATTGTATTATATTTTAATCTTTTTAATTTTAATACTCTCCCTGTCCCATTTCATTAGGTTTTAAAAGTTTTTCATAAGGATTAAGAAAATTATTGGATAGTATTATTTTTATAAAAAAAATTAACAATTAACTAAAATATTTTTATAGTGTCATTGAAATATAAAAATATATTAAAGAAAAAATAAATGCATTGAGAATAATAAAATACAAGAGTAAAGTTGAAAGAAAAATAATTAGTGCTTTCTTGATTTTCCAAAATAGCAAATAAAATAAGAAAATTTTTTTCTAAATCATCTATTACAATGGTATGGAAGAGTATATATAATAATTTATTCTTTTTATTAATAAATAAAATTATTATAAATATTAAAATTAAAGAGATTAAATAATTTACTTCTCAAAATTTAGGGTTTAAAATGTAATATAATGTAAAATTTAATGACTAAATAATTAATTTCTTAAAATTCAGAATTAAAATATTATATAAGAAAAATCTAAGAATCAAATTATAAAATTTTAAATTAAATAATATTTTCTTTTGATTAAGCATTCAATTTATTATTATTATTATTTTCTTTTGCTGATTTTACAGTCAAACTGCAGTCGGAAACAAGGTAGTCTTCAAGCTATCCGTGTTTAATTCTATATAATTATAATTATTGTTATGAAGATATTAGTATAGGAAAATTATTATATGCATATATGATTTCATGTAAGTCATTCTATATAAAATGATAATAAAATAATATTAAATAATTTTTTTATTTAATAATTACATTAATTTACATGTTAATTTTTAATAGCTTATCATTCTATGTGTTCTGTCCGCATGAGATACCGTAATAGTGGAACTGATCTTAGTCTAAGGCCTTCAATTAATTATATGTGTAATATGAAATTGTCATCTCATATAAACAATTCTGTATAAAAAATAATTCCATTATATAATTTCTCAGCTGATGATTTGATCATTAAGTATTTGTAAGAAACTATCCTCAACAGACGATGAGTTTTGAACAAAGTGGAAAAACAACAACAACGATAATATTTTTATAATTATAAATAAAACTTAAGAATTCATTGTATAAATTTACCTTTGATCTTATATTTTTTAAAAAATTTTCATAATATTTAAATTTATAAAATTTAGTAACAAATGAAAAATATTAATATTAAATCTTACCTTGTTAAAAGGCAAAAGAATAGCACGTTGCCCCCTCACAAGGGCCTGCGCCTAGTGCACTTTTACTAATATAAAATTAGTTTCATTATAAATTATAGAGATGGGAACTATATAAATGTGAGTGATGGTGAATATGCAATCTCCTCTTCAATTATTATATTATATTCTTGCTTTATTTTTTTTTTATTTATTTATTTTTTTTTTTGCTTTCGTTCAAAAAACTAAAGGAAGGGGTTTGTCTTTATTATCCTTTTAAATTTTATTTATTTCTCTTTGAAGTTAAGAGAGTGTTTATTTTATTTATAAATGGGTTAAAGTTAATTATAAGTAAAAAAGTTATAAGTAGATTTATATTTAATTTAATTTATAAATAAAAAAATTATTTAAAATAAATCATAAGTTTTAAGTAAGTTAATAATATTAAAAAAAAAACTATTAAAAGAACCTTTATTCTCCATCCTTTTCTCCCATTTTGTGAGTTCTGTGGAGTGGTTATCGATAAGGGTGTGCGGTTCTGGTTTCAGTTCAGTTCTTGGGTTCAATTCTATTTTCGATTCTAACTTTAGTTCCAATTCCAATTTCAATTCGCTTCCTACATTCAAATTATTATATTTAAAACAAAACATCAATAAAGATAATAATATTAATTTTAAAATAACAATACTAATATCCAAATAAAATATCAATAAAGTAATATCCAAAACATATGTGACCTCACCAAGATCTTTCATGTCAAAATGACTAGAAAGTATGTATTTTGTCTTGTTCAAGAGATTGATGCTATTACTAGCAAGAAGAATGTCATCAACATACAACACTAGAATAATGAAATGGCTCCCACTCACCTTGTGAAAGATGCATTGATCTAAAACATTCTCCTCAAAACCAAGAGAAGTCAGAACTTGATCAAACTTCAGATACCATTGTCTAGAAGCCTGTTTTAACCCGTAAATGGATCTTTTCAACTTGCACATTAAGTGTTCTTTACTAGCTTCTATGAAACTATTAGGTTGAACCATATACACATCTTCATACAAGTCTCCAATTAAGAAAGTTGTTTTAACATCCATCTGGTGGAGTTCTAAGTCATAATGAGCAGCTAAAACCATAACCAGACAAAAGGCGTCTTTGGTGGACACTGGGGAAAGTGTTTTTGTATGATCTATACATTGCCTCTAATTATAACCTTTTACTACTAGTTTAGCCTTATACCTTTCTATTTCACCTTTGACTCAACGTTTGGTCTTAACGACCTATTTACAACCCACAGCTTTACAACCATCTAGTAATTCAACAAGATCCCAGACTTGATTGTGATACATAGAAGATAGATAATCCAGCATGGCTCTCATCCATTCTGAAGAATTAGGACCACATATAGCCTCCTGATAAGAAATAAAATCAGAAATATCATCACCATTAAACACGTGTTCCTATAAATAGACCATATAATCATTTGATATTGTAGGTCTACGAATCCTCTGCGATCTCCTCAAAGTTACAACTTCTTCAACTGTATCAGACGCCTCAGCATTTATAATTGGTGGTTCTAAATTGACATCAACAGGATTCTGAACTTCATCATTGCCCTCAAGAGGATTAAAATCTACTGAGGAAGGCAGTAAAGGCACAGGAAAGACAGCAGTCTCATCTCTAAGATCAACAACACGAGGTACTTGACTCCCATTATCCATCTCATCCTCAAAATAAACAGCACGATTTGATTCAATTACTCTAGTAGAATGAGTTGGGCAGTAAAATCTACTACCTCTAGAACTTATACAATAGCCAATAAAGAAACTACTAATAGATTTAGCATCTAGCTTTCTAATATGAGGGTTATATGGCCTCACATCTGCCTTATAACCCCATACATAAAAATGTTTCCAACTGGGCTTCTTACCAAACATTAACTCATAAGGAGTCTTAGGCACTGATTTACTAGGAACCTGATTGAGAATGTACATAGCAGTTTTCAAGGCATCACCCCACAAAAATTCTAGTAAAGAAGAATGACTAAGCATACATCTCACCATGTCCATCAAAGTACGATTTTGACTCTCTGTAACCCTATTTTGTTGTGGGGTCCTAGGCATGGTGTACTATGCCTCAATCCCACATTCTTGTAAATACAAAACAAAAGGACTAGGATTTCTACCAGTCTCAGTATACCTGCCATAATACTCACCACTCCTATTTGACCTTACACATTTAATCTTCTTCCCAGTTTTCAGTTCAACTGCAGCCTTAAATGCTTTAAAGGCATCCAAGGAGCTAGACTTCTCATAAAAAAGATCAATCCAACCATATCTAGAATCTTAATCAATAAAAGTGATGTAGTATTTAAAACCTCCCATAGCAACAGGAGAAATGGGTCCACAGATATCTGTATGAATCAAATTCAACACACCTTCACTCCTAATTGCCCCTTTGTTTCTAGCTCTAGCAGGAAATTTTCCCTTAATGCAATCAACACATGTATTAAAATCAGAGAAATCCAGACCATGCAAGATACCTTATTTAACCATCCTTTCCAATCTTTCCCAAGAAATGTGACCCAAACGTCTATGCCATAACATTAAAGAGTTCTCATTAACTCTTTGATGTTTGTGCCCAATAACAACATTGATAGGAACATCAACAGATTGAAAAGGAACAGAATTGAAATTCAACATATATAAACCAATGCATGAAACAGCGGAACTAACAATATCATATTTAAAATAAATAACAATTTTTCCATTGCCTTGAAGAAACACATAATCACACTTATCTAAAATAGAACTGGAAATTAAATTTCTGCTTGAATAAGAAACATAAATAGTATCATTTAATTCCAACATATAGGTAAATTCAAAGAAATAGTCCCTATGAGTTCTACTACTGCAACTACATTTACTCCTAAGATAGTCTTCTCATTTTCACTTGGCTTCCTCACGTTTTTTAACCCTTACAAAGAATTTGAAACATGAATGATAGCACCAGAATCCAACCACCAAGAATTTGAAGGAACATCAATAACATTTGATTCAAAACATACTAGAGCTAGAGGGGCAAGTTCTAAATTATTACCTTCCTTCTCATGCTTCTTCTTAAGCTTAAAACAATCCTCTAACTTATGGCCAGGCTTCTTGCAATAGTTACACTTGCCTTTGAAGGGCTTTTTCTTAACTGTTAAATTATGATCATGCTTACCACCATTCTTGTTCTCAAATTTAGCTTTAGGCTTCTTATCCTTCTGAAATTTCTCATTAGTTTTGCTACTAGACCCTTAGAAAACATAATTAACAGAAGGAATATTGTCTTTCCTCATAGATTCCTCTTCTTGGCACACAATGTCTATCAACTGATCAACTATCTACTTCCCTTGTTGGGAGTTATAAAAAGTCTTGAGAATTTTGAATTGGGGTGGAAGAGATTCAAGAATGTGCCAGACCATAAAACTCTCTCCCAAATCAAGATCAAAAGAATTGAGCTTATTGAAATAACTTATAAGTGTCATGATATGTTCTCGTACACCACTGACACCATCATATTGGGTGTGCTCCAGCAAAGAAAGATAATGACTCTTTTGAGCCTTATTAAACTTTTTAAATTTTTCAGCAATAGCATGTAGAAATTTCTTAGCAGTCTCCTTATCAGGAATACCCTGTCTTATGGACTTATCTATAGTATACTCCATCACCATTAAGCAAACCCTATTAGAATTTTGCCACTTCTCATGATAAGTCTTTTCAGCAATAGTGGATTCATTAGTAAGTTCAGCAGATGCATCAACCCTTAAGGCTAAATCTAGTTGGGCTATTGCTAGGTACATGCTCAGAGACTATTTTCAATCATAAAAATTGGAGCCATTCAGAGTTTTCATGGCAGATAATTGCATAGAAACAATAGCTGGAATAAAACAACACAGGAAACATGAATTATGTATATAACATAATCACAAAACTAAAGTTTCCTTTTAGATCTAGCTAAGAAAGCAGTTATGTAGAAAACTGTTATTTATTATAATCTTGCCTAAGGGCCTCGGATTACAATAAAATCAAGAAAACTCATTGAACTCATATATATATATATATATATATATATATATATATATATATATATATATATATATATATATATATATATAAATCAACATCTTTAACACTTTTATACTGATCGATAGGGTATTAAAAAATATTAAAAACAATCAATAAATAATATTATAACAAAAAATAACTTATTATATTAATAGTGTTATACCGATGGGTATATTCACTATTAATATAATCCAAATAACTTTTGAAATCCATAGAATAAAATTTTAAACAAATTAATAAAATAATTTTATGACTAGTCTCACGATAGCTGAGCTCATAATCATAAAAGTATTTACCATAATAAGAATTTCTATAGACACTATATTATGAACATAGTAATAATGTTACTACTCATGAGTATGTTCTCAATATGCCTGAACATAATTAGTCCAACAAAACCAATAACTATTAATAAACACATGATATTACCATAATTAATAAACACAACTAAACAGAATTATAAATATTTTATACTCTTGGCTTTTGTTAAATTAATTACATGTGACAGTATAGAGGTTTCACTCAGTCTACAAAATTTAATCATATTCAATCATAATCACTATACGAATATATTATATACTATTTCGAAAACTAACATATAGCTATGTGGATTTTGAAATTCAATATATATATATATATATATATATATATATATATATATATATATATATATATATATATTAAGTATTTAACCTAACAAAAAAAAAACTGTTTATCAAACCATGAAATCAAATTCAATATTTGTTTGCCGAGACTAAAATTCAAACATACAACAACGAAATTAAATTAAATCATTATAGATTACATGATTAGAGAATATGTATACCTGAAAATACGCTTGTGTTCATGATTTTCTATGAACAATCAATAATAGAGAAAATGAAGCGAAAGTGTAGGTTCATAACTCTCAATATCTACAGCGTTCAAATTCTATCTTAATTCTCTCTTATATTAAATTGGATTATCAGAATATATACATATATCATCTTCCTTAGTAGGCTTATGGACAGCTTGACCCATTGCAGGCTTGCCCAATCACATGACCCAATCCATTTAGATGTTGTCAATTACTAAACTTATTATTTGATATCATTATTTAATTTATTAATAAGCCTAACAATTTATTATTGTTAATTCACATCCAGATACAAATAAATAATCTAATACATCGTCCATTGTACCCATAGCTGCCTATGCAAATCCATTTTGTGAATTAACTAATTAGTATTATGAACAACAATATAATATTCTTCATATTCCCCTTCTTATTTAATTTAATGCATTGAATTTGCCACCATGGGTCTTATTTGTCTTTAAATCTCTAATTGATTATTTAAAATGGTATGGAATAACATACCTATTACCTGCATTTGCTGTTGATCATGGCTAACAAAAAATGAATCTGCACCAAGATGTTTCAGGGCCTGTTCTTTCTTACTAAACGAGGAACTAATTATTGTGACTTTAGCCCCAAAAGCCTTAGCAAATTTAATCCACCGAGGCCAACCACCCCTACATGCTTACTGGGTTCAGCTAATTCATAACATTTCAAGGCACTGTAAATTATGATCCCAGCACAGAGGAGAGGAGCACTAGCATCCAGTGGCATGTTTTCTGGAAAACGAATGATATACCGCTGGTTAGTCACCATGTGATTGGAGTAACCTCCATAAGTGACCGTTCCATTAGTGTAAACGGAAGTATAGGTGAATATCATTTTAGGACAGTAATTTTCAAGGACATTGTTGCAATTCTCGCAAGAATGGCATGCACCCACCATGCATCCTACCCCCACTTTATCTCTCACTTTAACGTTCTTCACTTTCTCCCAATTTCAGTCACCTCTCCTATAATTTCATGCCTGCAGACCCAATTCAAGTATTATGGTATGTGCTTGTTTTAAAGTGTATGAAATCAAAATTCAAATTCGGATAATTTTCATCCCTATTAAAATTATGCAGTTTGTTTTGTTTTTGATTGGAAAGTATCTATCCTATTCAGGAACCATAGGAAAAATAGAGAAGCCTCAATCTTCCTTGATGCTGTGAAGGTCAGAATGGCAAATCCCACAATATAGCACCCTAAATCTCACATCTTCTTCATCAGTTTCCCTGCACACATTTAATCAATAAAAATAGCTCCATATATAACGTCTATTTGAATTGAAAGGAAGGCTTATCACTTCCTAGAGAATTGAAAGGAGAGAGATGACCAATTGAGTCCCTTGCTGCCCACCCAAAGGCCTTAATTGGGTGCACTTCTTCCGGTAACTTCGCCATTTTTTAAGGATAGGAAACGAGAGCTTAGAGAACTTGGAAAATGTATGGAGATGCAATTGCAGTTGAGGGTCCTCTCAATATGTATGACAACAAATGGTAAAGAACAAGTAAATACAGGATCTCTATTGTAGATATCGAATAAGACATTATGTATATTATAATTATGTATATTATATAGGTAGATAGAAGCATAGATAAACCTTACAAAAGGAGGTGATGAATATCTCGTGGCATTTTTTTTCAAAGATAGAATACTATGATATACATGGAATCACCATTTATATTATATAATTTCTCCCTAAACAGGCATTGTAGAAAATACAAACATAGTATTCATCTCTAAGGCCTTTGGAGGCCAAGTCATCAGTCGTCACATTGCAACTCCTCCTAAACAAACTGGAAATGAATTTCACTAAAATCATTCTGGATATGCAAAATGTCTCGAATAATACACTGAATGTCTAGCAGAATTGAATTAACACCAATGCTTGTTATAACAACTTGAGCATTCCTTTCTATTATGACTAGGTGAAATCCCTTGTCCTTTGCAAGAATGATAGCTTCCCTACATGCAAGGCTTTCTAGGACCAAGGTGTCCTATATGGACATGATTCTTTTACATCTCTAACCCAAAGGATATCGTCTGTTATCCCTCGCTATAGCTGTAATGGCTCCCATTCCTTTATTCTGATCCACTGCTGCATCAAAGTTGACCTTTATCACGCATTGTTGGGGTGGTTCCCTGTGTTGCGGCACTTGGATGGAGATGTGTCCATGCACTTTAGGCTTTGCTGCCACTAGGAACTCATATCGATGTTTCAAGGCCACTATTAGGATCTGATTATAAAGGGAGAAATAGATGGAGATTTGGTATTTCCAAAGCTGCCTGAGGATGAAAACTAATATGGAAATTATGTCTTATCCTTGCTCATGCTGTTTCAGGATGGATGGGAGGCCCAACTAGCAATCCTTCATTGCATTTCCCTGAATAAGAGTTGATCTAAGTTTGAGCAGGGAGTTAATCCACACTTCTGCTGCTCTTGGGCAATTGAAGAAAATGTGTTTTAAGGATCCACAGAAGTTGCACTCTTCAGGCCAATCTGGAAATCTTCGCGAGCAAACATTTCTTGAAAGTTTCCATGAAAAGATAGCCAATTTTTCAAGGATTTGCAATTTCCATAAAATTCTCCATAAGCAAGTTTTATTTCATTGGGTAGAAGGCTTAGGTCCTGTTTGATCAATGCTGAAGGAGATAGCTTTAAATTCCTTAAGTGATAGCCAGATTGACTGTATAGTCCCCATTATTTGTGAAGTGCCAAACAAGGTGATCACCATTTCAGATTATACTAATAGAGATGGCAAGAATGTTCTTCACCTCCTCTTCCTAAAATATAGCTTTTAAGTTCTGTATGTTCCAGCCATTAGAATCTCCATCTATCAATTAAGAGCCCCAAATGATGGTCGGATCAACATCTTCTTTAATTCTCTGAGGGGGCTAGGGAAGGATTTAGGTATCCAATTTTCGATTTTACACATGATTGACATCTAACAATGTATCATGATCACCCAAATATATTAGGACTTGTCAAAATGATTTGACTACCTTTCAATGAGCAGTCTATTAGTGTACTTATTATCCCATCATTAAAATACTCTGATTTATACACTGTTGTAGGAAATTATGAATGCTGGAGTTTCATTGATTACAAATGTGTTTCGATACAGCTTTATATACAATAGCATGTGATGTATTTACATTAGACTAGGACAAATGTGATGTATTTACATTAGATTAGGACACATGATACATAAAGGACTTAAGTTAATAGGTACAAGAAGTCTATGGCAATTACAATAGCTTCTACATGCCCCCATAATTCGAACCGTGTTGTGGTCAAATTGTCAATTTGGCACAAAGAAGTGTATGTCTCTTCCAAGAGAGAGCTTTGGTGAGAAGATCCGCAATTTGATCTTTGAAAGAGATGAAGTGAACTTGTAATTCCTTTTCAGCTACTTTGTCATGAACGAAATGAAAATCAACTTCAATATGTTTTGTGCGGGAGTGGAAAATAGGATTAACAGATAAATAAGTAGCACCAATATTATCACACCATAATACAAGTGTAGAGGAAGAGAAAATACCAATATCATGCAATAAAGACTCTAACCAAATAACTTCTTGGGTTATAGCTCTAACAGCTCTGTATTCTGCTTCAGTGGATGATTTAGCCACTGTAGGTTGCTTCTTGGTGCTCCAGAAAACTAAATTGCTACCAAAGTAGATAGCAAACCTAGTTAATGACTTGCGATCATCTAGGTTAGTGGCCCAATCGACATCAATGTAAGCATTGATATTATCATTGCGAGATCGGCTGTGCATGAGACCAGGATATTGAGTCGACTTCAAATAATGCAATGTGCACTACTGCTATCCAATGTTGGTCAGTAGGAGAGTGCAAGTATTGGGATACTTTGTGCAAAACATATGATATGTCAAGTGTTATAAGAGAGAGAGATATTGTAATCCTCCCGCAATACTTCTATGTAGATGTGGATCAGGAGCAGGTTTGCCACTGTGAATGCTAAGCCAAACATTTGAACATGCAGGAGTAGAAATACAATTACAATTGTCCATATTTGCCTTGGTTAACAAATCACCAATATATTTGCCCTATGTTAACAAAAGTCCATTTCTTTTATGATGAACTTCAATACTAAGAAACTAGTCAAGAGTACCAAGATTCTTCAACGGAAAATCATGCTGCAAAGATGTAACTAATTGGTTAATGAGTAATGCTACCATTTGACTGTCTCCAAAAGGAAATACCTACTCATAAAAAACAACATAGCATGAGATGTAAATTTTGTGAGTACGATAATCCAAACAAAAATATCCTTTGTGCAGCTTACTATAACCAAGAAAGACGCAGGGGGTGGATTTGGATTCCAATTTATGTTTGGCTTGGGGTTTTAACCAAGAATAACACAAACAACCAAAAACTTTCAGTTCATCATAATTTGGACTTTACTTGAATAAATATATGGTGTGGATGGTTTAGTGTTTGTGGAAGGTAAACGATTGATGGTATAGGTAGCACTTTCAATTGCATAAGTCTAATATTTAGAGGCGAGAGATGAATGGTCCATTACAGCACGTCCAGTTTCAACTATATGGCGATGTTTTTGTTTTACACACCCATTTTGTTCAGTGTATATGGGCAGGAAACACATTATATTATTCCATTATCTCTTAGGTACGTGGTTAAAGCTTGGAATTTTCCACTCCAGTCTGCTTGGAACATTTTTATAGGTAAGCCAAAAAACTGAAAACATTCAATGGAAACATTGTTATCTTTAGTAAAAGCAAAAAACTTAAAGTAAATTGTGATGAATAAATGGAGCATGAAGAATGTGATTAAGAGTGTAAGGGAGAAAGTAACAGAAGATGAACTATGACTAGAGATAGGAACAAAATTACCATTGCCCACTATGATGTCATTGGTGCCACAGTATGGTGCTTGAGTTGTGATATTTCCATTTTTAGCAGTCAAATGGTAGTTAGCACCTAAATCGACTCTAAGGCTACATGTAATTATTGCCTATGACTGCAAGATTGGTTTGTTGGTGAGAGGTAGGATGAGATGGTGGTGTGGAGGTGGTGGGCTTTGGTGTTGGGAAATGGCGAGATAGATGTCCATGTCCTTCACAATTGTAGCAAATAGTATTAGGATTAACATTAGTGTAGGATGTGGATTGAAAACCTGATTGGAGACCGCATCCTCGACCTCCCCTTTGAGATCGTTGACCACGGCCACTGCAAAGAGAGGGACTCGTGGCAATATGTGCCGTGGGTGGTATAGACGAATCCAAAGATAGAGCATCCATCTGAAGTTGCACTTCTTCACTCAATAAGAGCGTGTACAAATCATCATATGTGATCGGAGAATTACGGCTCGAATTGCCCAAGTGAATGGCCTATATACAGACCCAAGACCTTCAAGAATATCACCCTTCGAAATTGGACATTGCAAAGTAGATAATTGATTAGAAATCAACTTTGCCTTTTTCATATAAACATTAATAGAGTCGGTGCCTCTTTTGAGATGCTTTAACTATTTTCATAACTGTTGGATCTTGGTATGAGATCCAGAGGCAACAATAGAATTTAACTTTTGCCAAGCCTTATTAGTTGTATGAAGACCAATAATTTGTGGAAGAATGGTTTCTAAAACACAAGAGAAGAACTAGCTGAGAATCATTTGATCTTGCTTAAACCAAGTCAAATATTGTGGATTAGGGGTGCCATCATCCATAGTGGGAGACGGAGCTTGAGACTGTGGGCTAATGTGTGAAGCCAAATTATAGCTGTGCAGTAGTGGTAATATTTGTGCCTGCCAAACCATGTAATTAGATGACGTGAGCTTTATTGTGAGCAGCGGAGCAACATTCAGAAGAAACATAATGTTAGCAGTAGGAAGTGAGGAACAATGGCATTGACGGCTCAAGTGGTTAAAAGCCTAAGAAGATCCATGATGCATCAAGAGTGCGGTGAAGCATTGAGCATATGATACCATGTGAATGCTGAAGTTTCATTGATTACAAATATGTTTCGGTACAACTTTATATACAATAGCATGTGATGTATTTACATTAGACTAGGAAACATGACAAATAAAGGACTCGAGTTACATAGGTACAAGAAGTCTACGGCAATTACAATAACTTCTATGTGTCTGTTATTTATAAATTATATATGTTCTTTTAGTGTAATTGATTAATTGAATAATTAAGATTCCCAATCATATTTGTGAATCTCATTCTACCTTGTATAAGAATTTAGCAATCCACACTAGTTAAGAACAATTGAAACATTATCCTAATTGCCTAGAGTGATGAATAATCTTTTGATAACTAAATACCTCTATCTAGTTCAAACCATATCTGATAACAACCCCATTTGTCATTCAGGAAAAGAATAACATGTAAAGATTATCAAAGCATAGTAATTTATGCGCAAGATGACTTAGCATCTAAAATCTAAGGATTATTTACATGACTGTCACATGAGTCTTTCTATAGACAAAAGAAAACTTTTATATGGACTCCTTGTATGGATCAATTTAGTTAATTTGTTTCAATAATTACTTACATATTAGTTCTAAATATCTCATATACCTTAGTTTAATGAAAATAGATTAGTTCTAAATATCTCATATACCTTAGTTTAATGAAAATAGTTGCTTCCTTTCATAAAGAAAAGAATATAAATCTATCAGTTTCAACAGTTATAATTGATGTTTAGTTTTAATATAACATTGCCTATAAACATTTCAATAAAAATCTTATAATTATAACACATTATAATTTTTTTTAAATCATATTAGTTTTGTAAACTTTATCTTTACACTATGTTCACTAATGTTATTTAACATAAATATTAAAGATCAAAACAATTTTTATTAATTATCAAACTTTAACTGAAGTGTGCATACATAACAATAAAAACTAAAAGAAAATAAAGTTGGGCTTTGGTTACGCAAGAATTCGGTGGCACAGTGAAACACTAAAAGAAAATTAAAATAAGCTTTTGTTTTCCTCTTGAATATGGTACTAATAATTTTGAGTGATTAGGCAATAGGTATGTGTCAATGCCTGATGCCTTTAACATATATATATATATATATATATATATATTGATACGCTCTTGTTATTTTTTAATAAATCTAGAAGAGAAATTAAACAAATGTATATATAGTGGCCATAAATAATGCCTACACCTCTATAAATCATAAGCAAATAATATTTGATCACTGATGGATCAACAACCAAATCTAAAGTATATTTTATTTGAAGAGGTTGGTATTTACTGCTATTTATTAATGATTTTTTTTTCAATATTTATGATAGAATATTTGTAAATGAATACAGTTATTATAAGCATGACCATATATATAAAAATAAGTTCAATAATTATTAAATTAAATGTTTATATAGACTTAATAGGATTGTGCATGGTTCTCAATGGTATCAAACCAAATCGAAAAATCGTATTAAATCGATAAAAATATACTGAATAAAATTTATTTGATGCTTAATTCGGTTTAAATTCTTCACTAAAAATCAAATCGAACCGAGAACTATTTTTATACATATATATATTTTTCTATGTTTTTTTCAATGTATTATATACTTTCAATATAATTATATATTTACATGTAGTTAAGATTGTAATATATATCATTATAGACTTTACACAACTTAATATTATCTTTCATTCATTTACATTTTTTTAATAATTTTAGTTATAAATACATTAAATAATGTTATAATTCTTAATTATGAGTGTATTATATATATATATATATATATATATATATATATATATATATATATATATATATAGTTAAATATTATATAATTAATTATATAATTAATAAATAGTTAAAATATATATTATATAATATATTGTGTATTAATCCCATGCTTAAAAATTTACATGCTAATACAAATATGACTTTTATGAAAACAATTGTATAAAATTGTTTTAAGAGCTAAGAACTAGATCAAAACCGAAGAACCAATGATGAAATTGGACCAGAACCGAAATAATGAAAAATCGAACTAAAATCATACCAATCTTTCGATTCGATTCAATTTGATTTCAATTCTTAGATAAACCCCAAACCGGAACATAAATTGTACACCCTAGATTTGAACTCATTAAATCCACCCTTTTTAAATTAATTTATACATAAAGGAGATTAAATGCTTTTCTTTTAAGGATATTCTTTTAGGAAGAAAAATCTTTTCCTGATACATTTTAGATTATTCTCCCAAAATGCTTTGATTTAATAGTTAGGATTGTGAGATTCTCTTTATTTGCACGGACAAGGTGATATCCAGCTAACTTTCTGGGAAAAGGTTGCACTCAGCCAAGCTCAATACAGGCGTACAATTATAAATTTTGTGAGCCAATGATCTCCGAGTCTTGCTATGCAAAGATTTTCTTCTCACACAAAAGTCTAGGAGAAACATTCTTGGAATAGAAATCCTCCATTGAAATAGTTTCATACTTATTTTTCCCTCCAGACGTCCGCTGAGTTCAAAACAAACTTATCCGTCTTTGACATTGTGTTTTGATGAGGAAAAATATAAAGGAGGAAGGAATATTTGAGAGAAAAATAACCATATATATACATATATAAAGAAAAAACTCACCAGAAGACTAAACAATCCTTTGCCATGACACGCTTTGTCTATCCCAGCAAAGAAGATCTAACACCTCATTAGGAGGACATTGAAGAACATGACTTCACAAACCAGCTTGCTTATTATCAGCAACCTTATATCAGTCTCCTTATAGCAATGTTGCAATTAAACCTGCTAGGAACAACTCAAGAGTCTGTGGCAATGAACAATCATATTCATCAAGCGTAAATTTTGCTCACTCCCACCTTAGAGAAGAAAATTTTGAAAGGAAAATATCTTGGCCAAATACATCATCAAACACTTATAATTACCTAAACTATTTGGATTTTGACTATTAAACACTTGAACCTTAAAAAAAACATTATAATTAAACACAAATTTGTACAGTGAAACATAAGGGAAAAACACGCGCGACGATGTATTAAAAAATTGCCAAATGGCCAAACGTACTCAGACGTGGCACTCAAGCTTCAAAAAATCTGGGAATGGAGTGAAGCAGAGATGGAAGGCAATTTAACTTGCCAGATGATGAAAAAGAACATCAATATTATTAACCATACAAATCTAATCCATATAAAAGGAGGGAAAAGTGGAAATGTGATAAGGAATTAGCAAGGAATGCTCATGGTTAATAATTTTTAAACTCTATCGTGCCTTACTATTCTGTGCTAAACGACACATTCATTAACCTGTTTGGGCTACCTGAAATGGAACTAAGCTCGCGTTTGTTTGATTGGTTGCCAGGGTCTCTTGATGCCATTTCCATTATGGATTGACTATAATAATCCACCTTGTTCTGTTTGGACGATGTCCAAATTCAAAGATCCAGTATATAATGAGAGTTTCTAGTTCAACATGGATCACTACGATGTAGATGACACTGGATATAGGGTAGTAACAAGCAACGTCCTACTAGGATTAAAACTTACTGTATGTGCGTGTGTGTGTGCGCGCTTTGTTATACCCTGTTTTTACATTCCAAAACAGAGTATTTCATATGTTCATCTAGAGAAAAAAATGAGTATCAGTAAGATTTGCAGTGAAATATTTCTCCATGAAGCATATTAATGATGCCATGCATGTTGAGTGGCTTGGATGGGAGAACTTAGCCTGTTAAATTTGAGAAATTATTAGGTGCACCTGGTACACATCTCTCGCAATCACGTAGGATACACTCTCTATATCGTGGGAATATCTCACTTTTCTATGAGAAATGGAGCATTATTTTTTAGTGCTCCAAGTGTATTTAATAATTAGCCGTTAAATTTTATACATATATAAAATAAAGCAAACAATGGATAAACAGAAGGTTGGAGGGTCTTTGCAAAATACAATCACTAGGAAGTTGGTGATGCTTGTGCCTTTGAAATGATTATGGTTAAGAGATCAAAACTACATGTACAGTTACCATTTTCCGTAATAACAAAGGTAACAAGCAAAAGTTTAAAGATGAAGAAAGTAATTCTCCTGGAGCTATTGAAGCTACTTAATTTCACCTCTATAACAAGTAGAGTATTTTCTTATTGAGAAATCTCTATCAGAGCTCTAAAATGCTTTATTCAAGCATACTTATAATCTCGCATGGTTCCAAAGCAACTAGGCTAAAACAAGATAGTGCTCAAAACAAAATTTCACTAAGATTCCTCAAGACAAAACTTAATATTAAAGAGATTGAATGATTTGTGGAATTCTAACTTGATTTATTGATGTTGTAGTGTGTCTATATATATATATATATATATATATATATATATATATATATATATATATATATATATATACAAAGAATGCTAAGTATACAATAACAAATCAAGAAAAATATGCTAATTTACAGAAGCTGATATTGTGCCTGATATTATGCTATTTTATAAGTGTTGATGTCGGATTCCTTTGATTAAGGAATAAAGATTCATTCTTCCTTCATACGCCCCCGCAAGTTAGATGAGAAATTTTGAACACCTAACTTGGGTAGATGGTCATGAAACTGCTTGGTGGGAACAATCTTGGTGAGTGTATCAGCCAATTGCACTATTGAAGGAACATGTCCAACAATCAAGCAACCATCCCGAACTTGGTCCTAGATGAAGTGAAAATCCAGCACCACATGCTTCATGCAGCTATGATAGACTGGCTTCTGTGTTGTGTAAGTGGCACCAAGATTATCACATTTGATGACTAGTGACCTAGGTAAGGAAATGCGAAGTTCTTGAAGTAAATTGGTAATCCAATTAAGTTCTACAACAGCATTGGCAATAGCTCTATATTTTACTTCTGTACTTGAATGGGCTACAGTACATTACTTCTTAGAAAACCAGCTTATTGGAGAAGACCCCAAGAATACCATATATGCAAAGGTTGAAGTGCGATCATCAGGATTTCCTGACTAATCTAAGTCAGCATAGGCGTGGAGAGAAAGAGTAGAATCACAGCGCAGCATAATTCCAAAATGTAAGGTGCCCTTTAAGTACCATAGAATTCTTTTAGCAGATTGCCAATGGAGCATGCTAGGCTTGTGCATGAACTGAGACAGCTTGTGAACTGCAAAGGCAAGATCGGAACTAGTGAGTGATAGATATTGCAAAGCACCAAGTAGACGTCGATATTGAGTGGCATTTGTGGCTGCTGATCCATCATCTAACTTGAGCACAGTAGTGGAAGATAGTGGTGTTATTACACTTTTGGATTCCATCATGCCAAATTCCTGTAGCAAATATGTGATATATTTTGTCTAAGTTAGAGTGAGACCATGATCAGTCTCGTAAACTTCAATTCCCAGAAAATATATGATAGGTTGTAGATCTTTCAAGGAAAATCTGGATGATAAAGCCTGATAAACATCTTGAATAGATTGAGATGAAGAACCTATCAATATTATATCATCCACATATACTAAAAGATAAAATAGTTGCTCATTCTTGTGGAGGACAAAGAGAGATGAATATAAGTGAGTGTTGACAAAGCCATAGGAGATTAAAAAATCTCAAAAAGCAGTGTACCAAGCACGCGGTGCCTGTTTGAGTCCATAAATGGCTTTATTCAACTTACAAACAAAATGTGGCAATTTAGGATTAGCAAATCCAGGAGGTTGATCCATGTAGACTTCATATGATAGGTTACCCTACAGGAAGGCATTGTTGACGTCGAGTTGGAAGATCGACCAATCATGCTGAGTGGTAAGAGTTAATATCAACCTCATTGTTGTAGGCTTGACTACAGGACTGAAGGTAGCAGTGTAATCAATCCCAGGGCATTGGTGGAATCCTTTGGCAACAAGCCGAGCTTTGAAACGATTAAGGGAAATATCTGCTTTTTGTTTGACTTGGTAAACCCACTTGTAGCCTACTATGTTTCGTGAATGATCTGGTGGAACTAAGGTCCATGTATTATTTCAGATAAGTGCATCAAACTCTTCTTGCATTGCTTGATGCCATGGTGGAATTTTGGCAGCCTGTAAATATCTGTGTGGAATAATAAAGAGACCAGGAGAAACAATTAGTGCAGAGTAATCTATTGGTCGCTTTGGTTTCAATATGTTATGTTGGGATCAAGTAACAATGCAAGGAAGGCATGATAGGTTACCCTACAGGAAGGCATTGTTGACGTCGAGTTGGAAGATCGACCAATCATGCTGAGTGGTAAGAGTTAATATCAACCTCATTGTTGTAGGCTTGACTACAGGACTGAAGGTAGCAGTGTAATCAATCCCAGGGCATTGGTGGAATCCTTTGGCAACAAGCCGAGCTTTGAAACGATTAAGGGAAATATCTGCTTTTTGTTTGACTTGGTAAACCCACTTGTAGCCTACTATGTTTCGTGAATGATCTGGTGGAACTAAGGTCCATGTATTATTTCAGATAAGTGCATCAAACTCTTCTTGCATTGCTTGATGCCATGGTGGAATTTTGGCAGCCTGTAAATATCTGTGTGGAATAATAAAGAGACCAGGAGAAACAATTAGTGCAGAGTAATCTATTGGTCGCTTTGGTTTCAATATGTTATGTTGGGATCAAGTAACAATGCAAGGTGGCTCAGGTTGTGGAAGACTTACCTCAATTTAAGAGGTTGCAGGGGGACTCAAGTTCGGGGCAAGAGTGAACTCATGAGAAGTAGATGGTGGTGCTAATACATGCTGTGGTGGACTAAGTTGTGATTGCGGTAGTGAGGAAAGCTCATCTTGTGATGGATTAGAGACCACGGGAGGAACAGTAGGGACATTTGACAATGCATCCACTGGTGGCAAAGGTGAGTATTGGGCTGTATCAGTTGTGACAGTATGATCTTGAGGATCAAGCCATAGGTCTATTTCTATGGTAGTTATTCGTGGCTGATTAGGAGATATGGTAGAGGAAGGAAATGTGTTTTCCACAAATAAAACATGCCAAGATAGGTAGAGTTTGTTTCTTATGGGATCAAAACATTTGTAACAATGGTGACTAGTTAAGTATCTGAGGAAAACACATGGTATGGACTTTGGAGCCAATTTGTGAGGTGCATATAGTCGTAGCCATGGATAGCAGAGACTACCAAAATTTCAAAGTGTTTTGTAATTTGGTGTCTGCTTAAATAATTTTTCAAAGGGGGAGCTGTAGTTCAGAGTTTCAGTTGGCATGCGATTTATGAGATAGGCTGCTGTTTGACAAGCATGACTCCAGAATTTTAAGGGAACTTTGGCTTGGTGTAGTAAGGTGAGAGAGATCTCCATAATGTGATGATGTCTCCTTTCAGCAATGCTTACATGTTGGGGAGTGTAAGGAGGAGAATAGAGATGTTGGATACCATGTTGAACCAGTATGTGATATAGCCCATCATACTCACCAGCACCATCTAAGTAAATCGAGAGAATTGTAGTGGCAAAATAACATTCAACCAAGGCTTTGAAATTAGTAAAAATTTGTGAAACACCAGATTTTTGTTTTAGAGGAAATAGCCAAGTATACTTAGAGAAGTGATCAACAAAAATGACATAGTAACGATACCCTTGATCAGATACAATAGGGGATGGTCCCCAAACATTTGTATAAAGTAGCTTAAGAGGACGAGAGCTGGTAACAGTGCTAGTAAAAAATGGTAACTTGTGACTTTTATTGCACAAATGACTTTTATTGCACAAACAGGAATTACATGAATCCAGTTGTGAGGATGATATAGATAAGTTTGAGTGTGCAACAATCTTATACAAAATGCGTAAATGAGGATGACCTAAATGACAATCCCAAATAGATAAGGAAGGCTTTGAAGATTGAGAAAGTAAGACTGCTAGTTGAGATGTAATGGGTGCGCTAGTCCATTCATATAACCCCGAGTTACTCTGACCGCGAACGAGAGGAACCCCCGTGCTCCGATCCTTCACAACAAAGTAAGATGGAAAAAATTTAATAAAGGTGCCATTATTAGTACAAAATTTGGATATTGAAATGAGATATTTGTGTATTTGGGGTGCACATATGACAACATTTAATTTAAAATTGTGTTTAGGAGTAGATAGAGTGGTGGTGCCAGTGTGTGTGATACTGATACCATTCCCATCGCCTATGATAATATCATCTGAGCCTACATATTCAGAGTAAGCTTGAAGATTCTGAGTGTCTTGTGTAACATGATGAGAGGCTCTAGTATCCATGATCCAACCGGGTGCAGGAGATGTCTGTCGAGATGTAAAATTGGCCTAAACTTCTAAGGCATTAACGAGAGCGACAGACTTTTGCCACATGACCATATTTGTCACAAAGCTAGCATTGAACATGGTGAGAAGACCCATTGTTTGTGTTGTGCCATCCTGAATTGAAATTGAGATTTTCGTTGTTGTGTTGTGAGTATTGGTGAGGATTGTAGTTTTGGAAAAAACCCCCATTTGGTCCACCATTCCTGTGATTATTGTTGAAAGTAGTCTTATCACCATTGAAGGACCTATTTGAATTGGAATTTTGTTGTCCATGCTGGGTGATGAATTGAAATTGTCTGAGCATCTTTCTTTAAGGCTTTATGAGTGAGAAAAATTTCATGTGCACTACGGTTGTCATAAAGTTCTTCATAAGTGATTGGATGATCATGAGCACGAATAGCTGCACTGATTTCTTTGAACTCTGGGCCAAGACCACTTAGTATTTTGATAATGAGCTTGGCTTGTCCAATAGGAGAGCTTGCAAGAGCTTGCAAGAGAAAACTCATCACCAAGATATTGAGCAATAGACTTGGTCCCTTTCATCACATGTGTGAGATTCTCTCAGAGACCATAAATTCAAGCTTGGGATTTATTGGCATATGTAGTGCTAGCCTCTGCCATGCTTGTTCTGAGGTGGTTGCAGATGCAATAGTAGGATCTATAGAGGCCATAATAGCATTCCAAAGGAGATTATCTTGTCGTTGCCATGATTTATATGTTGGATTTGCAATCTGCTTATTGTTGTCAGTGATAAATGGTGAACGACATGGAAAAGTGCCATCAACGTATGATATTAAGTCATAGCCAAGGAGAAGAGTCGTAATTTAGGCTTGCCAAGTCAAAAAATTGCCACTGCCAATTAGTTTTGTTGGCAATTGTTAGGTTGGATTAAGGGCAATAAGAGTAGCTGTTGTGTCTAAGGAGGTCTAGGTCATGGGTTGGACAACCCTTTGTGAGTTAACTGTTAGGGGTGGGGACTCAGTCACGGTGATAAAGAGAAGATAGACAAATAGCAAAACAAAACTTGCTAGAGCATGAGAGGCTCTGATACCATAAAGAGATTGAATGATTCATGGAATTCTAACTTGATTTTATTGATGTTGTAGTGTGTATATATATATATAAAGAATGGTAAGTATATAAGGTAACAAATCAAGAAAAATGTGCTAATTTACAGAAGCTGTTATTGTGCCTGATATTATGCTATTTTACAGGTGCTGATATCGAATTCCTTTGATTAAGGAATGAAGATTCATTCTTCCTTTATAAATATCAATCTTTGCGAGCCTTCTTTTTCTCCCTCTCTATCTCTAGGTTCTTTCAAAAACAAGCAGAAGAAGAAGAAGAAAAAAATTAGTTGATTTAGCTAAAGCTCTTATGCTAAAGTAGCTTTGTTTTTGCTGATAATAAGATAGAGACAACGTCGCCTATTCCACCACACAAACATGCCTCTTTCCTAGTAGTTTAATCAAGCCACTGCTTACTCATCCTGATCACCGCTACCATGCCCGCCTACCATGCTTACTCATCCTCATCACCATTACCATGCCCGCCTACCAAGTCTTGCACCGTCGTCTCACCACCACCAAGGTCACCTACCCAATCAAGCCCCAATTTACTCTCCTCATCACTTTCTAGTCCATGCACCAGTCCACCCACCAATGTCAGACTCATATCCTCCTATTCAATCTTTCTTGTCCTCTCTACCGAAAAAATAACTAAATAGGATAATGATGATATTAAGAAAAGAAAAGAGGGCTACTAAAAATAACTATTGAAAATTAAGAAGGAAAAAAAAAAGAGGTGAGAACAAGAAGAAGTTGCACGTAAAAGAGTAAGAGAGAGAAGAAGAGATTATTAGATGTACCTGGTGCACATGGTCACTCACTTTGAAAACATGGGTCTTACCTTCCTGTAATTAAGAAAAAAACTATTTTATTGTATCTAAGAGAATACTATTTTTTAGTGTTCTCGGTGTATCTAATAATTAGCCGAGAGAGAAGTAAAAGAAAATAGGTCTTCCTTTTAAGGAGGAAGGAAAGTAGTTGTTATAAGGGCCACGCGAATAGCAAAAACCTCAATTCACTTGCCTTCTATCTCATGCGAACACGCTTTATACTGATTGTACAAATTTGTGTTTAAAGTGATGAATTTAACGACTTTAGGTGTTCAATAGGTCACGAAATTAGTTCGAGTGTTCAACAGGCAAATCTCAAATAGTACAAATGTGTGATGATATATTTAGCCAAAATATCTTTATATATTTTTAAGGTTCTTTTTGAATACTTAAAGATAATATTATAATTTTATTATTCAAAAAATAACTTTTCTTTCAATATTATTCTCCCTCTATCCAAACATAATAAGAAAATGTTAGATTCTATTAAATATTTTCCTTTTTTATTATTTTTTAAAATTTTTCTCTCATTATTTTTTTTCCTTCCCATCCGAACACACACACACACACACACACACACATATATATATATATATATATATATATATATATATATATACTCACACACGTAAGACTTTTTTGGCACGCAAGAAAAGCATGGGAATGTAAATATATAATATAATCAATTGATGTTGTGAGTTAGTGGTAGCCCTTCGAAACGAATGTAATCATACATTACACCAGAAAAAGGAGAGTTAGCTTTGGACTGAGAAAGATAAATAGTGTTGGTTCCTATGAGAAGGAAAGAAGAAGGCACATTAATGCTATATAACCAGTATAGTCCATGAATTCCTTGTATTGCAATTGCATCATCTCTTCCTATTTGCCCTGTTCTGAATACAGCTCTACTGCCACTTGGCTTGTTGTACCGAACCTTTTCAACACAAATTAGTCAAATTTTCCATTAGCATACCATGTTCCAAGTTTGAGTATATTAGGGAGGTCTATTAACCAAGATTTAGAATATGCATGCTCATGCTATGTTTTTCTGATTAATTGATAAAATATATTTGCTGATAAAGAAAAACCTGTAATAAACTTGTTACACGAAACATGGTAGGAAACATGAAAAACAATGAACAATTGTTTCATCATTACATATTTCCACCACAATGAATTATTAAAATAAAATAAAATAAAATAATAAAGGAAAGAAAGTTTATACTTTTATATCAGCCACGTGGCGAATGCCAAGGCTACTTGAAGTGTATAATTTTCATTTTGGATCACTTATTTAAGCTCAAAAATAATTTGCCATGTGGTTGGTTGGTGCATATTATTGTTTGGACGCCTGCAATGCAAATAATATTAAATCTAGCTGAAGAAAAACAAATTAAAATTATCTAAAAAGCATTGAAGAGAAGGATTTTTCTTTTATTTAAAAAGAATATTGGTGAGGATTATCGTAAGTGCACAGATCATTCAAGTAGTATAGAAAAAAATATCGTTCCCACGGAGAGTTATGTTTTCAATTAAATTTTTAATATAAAATAAACTATGTTAAAATTATATTTTAATCAAACAAATAGAAGAAATTTGGAAACTTGAAGCATAAGGTATGAAAATGCAAAACTAAATTCGAACAGTGACTAATTTAATAATTTGCAAAATAAAGAAATTAATAATATTAATAATGGAAATTAATAAAATGAGATTAAATTAAACACTCAAAAGTAAAATTCTAAGCAATAATTGATAAAAGACGATTCTGGAGTTAAGAGTTTATATTTAAGTTAATTTGGGATTTTCCTAGCTAGCCCAATCTATGAAATTTGTGGGTTTAAAGGAGACCAATTCTAAAATCCTTTGAAATCTCTTTTGAGTGAGACAAAGAGTGCCTTAATTAACTTAATCCTACTTTCGTGGAGTTAAAATCAACCAAGACCCATTAGGTTCTTTAATCGATCTATTAATCTCTCTTAATCCTTGTCTATTTCTAGATCTAAGCTAATTAAGTCTAATTTTTTTATTATCTATCACTTGGTCTTCTCCTTTCAGTGCTTCAACCAAGGATTAATAACATAACTTAATGGAGCTCTTCATTAAGCATGTGAATAAGCACACAAAAAATGGATTAAACCTCATAAATTCATTAAATTGGAATTATCCCAGTTTAAATCTATAAAAATAACTCAAATATTACATCCCAACTCCAGAATCAAAGAAAACTACTCACAATCTATGTTTAACACAAGAAATTCTAAGTAAAAGAGAAAATAAATCATGAAAATAAACTAAAACTAAAGAAACCCGGTAGGAGAAATGTAGAAAATGGTGAAGAAGAGAAGAAGAAGCTGGATTCTGCTCCCAAAAATGAAAGTCGACTGTTGCTCTGTTTTTCTGCCCCTTTCTCTGTCTTCCTCTCTTTCTTCTTATCGCTAAAAAATGAGGTGAAGGCACCCTTTATACTTTCTGAAAAATAACCCTAAAATGGTGTATTTGAGGTAGAGATTTACGTGTGAAAATCTTTCTACCAGCTCATTATGAAGAATTGCACAAGTTGTGCTAGCTTCCTATGCAGATTCTATGCAAATTTTGTGGTTTCAGGTATTTCCCATGATGTTGCATAAGTTATGCAGGCTGGTTGTGCAAATTTTTCATGCTTTGAAGTCCTCTGTGAAACTGCATAAGTGGACTACATAAGTTATGCAGCTAGTTGTGCAAGTTTCAGTAGGTTTGGGTGCTCTTTCCGTGATGCTGCATAAATGAGGAATGGAATTGCATAAGTTATGCAGCAAGTCATGCAAGTTTCGGCCAAATCAGTTGTTCTCTCTGTGAAGCTGCATAAGCAAAGCGTGTGACTGTGTAAGTTATGCGGCAAGTTATGTATATTTCCATAAAGCTACATAAGCAAGGAGTGAATCTGCAGAAATCATTCAGTAAGTTATGCAAGTTTTGGCAGGCTCACAAATTGCTTTTTCTGTGCAGAAACTGCACAAATTGTGTAGCAGGTTATACAGACTTTAGCAATTTTGCATTCTTCAACTTTCAAAGTTTATTTTGATATTTTTGGCTCTGAGAATCACTCCTCACTAGCACAATTACTTTTTAAATGCTCAAAAATACTATTTTTACCTACAAAACAAAGCAAAATTATAAATTAATCCAAAAATTGATAATTATAAAAAATCATCTAAATAACTAATAAAATTAGCTAAATGTGACTAACAAATAAATGAAATGACCAATAAATCTAACCTAAATAGCCATGCAAAATGCATGTATCAAATATACCTGGGAACATGAGCAAAGAACCAATCTTTCCTATAATTGCTTGTGGCCACATTGTATATGAGATCATGCGTGGGAAATAAATCAGTGTATCGATCCCATAATCCATATTGTCTAAAACTGTCCATTAAAAGAAGTATTAAGAATGTTGAAATCAAAGCATGAGAAGTTGTTGATTAGGGGTTGACGTACTTATAAATTGGTTTGTTGATGAATAATTTATTTTTGAGTGTAGAGAATGGGCCTGGCACAAAAAACTCAGCGGCAGAGCGATCACGAATGCCTATTTCCCAAAGCGTAGGACCATTTCTAGGAGGAAAGTACATGAGGGCGCCTAATTTGATGTTGCTTCCTGCACTTTCAGTCAAAAATATTAACTCATTCATACTATGTTCATTTCATAAATCCATTAAATTATTGTTTTTAATTTAAAATATTTGTAAAATTGAGAGTTAATTAAATGATTTTATTCGAAAATAATATACCTGGTGTAATGGAGATTCTCCTTTCATACTTATAATTCCCAATGAGACCAGGAACCCATGCATACAGATTTTAATTGAAAAGAATCCCTTACTATCGGCTTCAGTCCAAAATTGATAACCCTAAAATAAATTTATAAAACAGAAACATACAAAGTAATTAGAACTGGACTCTATCTGCTTTTAAAATAATTGTTTTCCAATTTTGTTTTAACTACTAAGGTGACAACGGATCGACCGTGGAGTCAAATTGCCATGAGCCTGCTTCCCCTGGAGCTGCTAAGCCCACATATGCAGAACTTGCCCATTCTGAAATGCCTCTATAATTATATAATAAAAGTTTTATTATATTTTAAATGCATGGCAATATTAGCCATCTGGGAAATTCTACTCATTTGCAATTAGAACCTATTAATTTATTTTTACACTCCATATCTATTTATTTTAATTAACACTCTTCGAAATCTCATTATTTTAAAAATAATTTCAATATTATTAAATTAAAATTCATTATATTATTTAATATTTAAAATATTATAATTATTTAATTTAATATTTTAAAATATCCTTATTCTCCTTATATTAAAAAATATAAAATAAAATTACATTTTGCATTAGTTTTATATCTTAAAATAATCAAATGACTTATTTTTTAGAATTGAAAAATAATTTATTTTATTTTTTACTTTATTTTATAGTGTTTGTATATGTGTCGCATAATGTCTTCAATATAATGGTTAATATAAAATAATAATAAATAAATTTAAAATTATCTTTACATATAAGGAAAATATAGATATTTAAAATACTAAATTTAGTGATTATATTGTAATCCTTATATTAAATAATATATATATATATATATATATATATATATATATATATATATATATATATATAAAAGAAAAGTTTTATTAATGAAAGTAATGAGAAAATAAATATGGAGTGCAAATATAAATAAGTGAATGTAAATAAGAGTATCCATGAAAAAAAAAAAATTGATGATTTTACTCATTTTGTATTGTCAATAGCTCCTCTACAGCTCCCCGATTATCTGAATGAGGAAAATCTTCTGATTAAGGAAAATCGTATGGCCAACTTACCACTTCTATTAACATCTAATTATAAAGATTAACAAGTGCATATGATTGAGAAACAACATGGTCATTAATTATGATAAATCTCATACGAATTCCATCTAATCAACGAGTACATACAATGATTTTGTTAAATCAATTCAAAAAAAAAAAAACTACTTGTTTAGTAATATTAATATATATATATGCCTGTCATTTAGCAACATTCCAAAGGGTTTCATAAGCTCCATTAGGTGGATTGGAATTAAGATAAATAAATACAGGCCCTAAAACCTTTTTCCGTGGCTTTCCATTTTGATATTGTGTATTGATATCCTTCCCTCCATAATGATCGCTAGTAAACATCTAGGCATCAACAGAAAAATAAAATTGAAATTATTAATCAATATATTTTGAATTAATCATGAATAATTAAATCAAAAATTAAGCGTTTATCTCATAATACATAAAATTATCAAAAAATTCAAACTTTTAACACTATCTTCCGTTAAGAGCTTTGAACTTACAGATAGAACAGTAGGACCTGTATGAGTAGTTAAATCCTGTCTGATTGGTCCATCACTACAGAACTCATCATTGACTCTGATCATCCAAAATCCAACTGATTCATCGTCTGATGTCCATCCATGCAACTTACTAGCTTTGTGTTCCGTGGAGTATTGGTACTTATCATCCACCTAACTCACCATTATATCTTTAAATTAATTCAAACCAGAGCAAAACTTATTGATGACCCAAAAGAAAAAGAAGAGGCATTTGGTAATAGATTTGATGAGTGGGACAAAACCATACCTCTCCAATAAGTAGAGGGTTGTTGGAATGGGTCAGGAGAACAGTTTCAGGGTATGCTAGAGGCTGGCCACTTGCTCAGTCTTCAAGTGTCGGCATGATCCTTTGTTTCTTGTTTGATATCGCCATTAATGTGCTTAATTCACTCATGGTACATCTAATTTTTTGTGAGATATATTGCACTCTGGTTGTCATAGAACACTGTTGGCTTGTTCTGTATCAATCCAAGATCACTCACCAAATCCTATAATCATAAAACTTCCTTTACTGCCTCTACTAAAGTCATATATTCAGCCTCTGTGATAGACAAAGCAACTATAGCTTGCAATATTGCCTTCCAACTGATGGCACTTCCAAAGAGAGTAAACAAATAACCTGTCAGAGATATCCTTTTTTCTAAGTCCCCTGCAAAATCTAAATCCACATAGCCAACAACTACTCTTTCCCAGGACACGCCATATATCTACTCACAACACTAACTGCATGAAAAATATCAGGTCGAGTGCAAACCATAACATACATGATACTACCAACAACACTCAAACAGGAAACATTGGACATGTGCTCCATCTCTTCATTTGTTTTTAATGACATGTGTGCAGATAACTTGAAATGGGCAATAAATGGAACAGCCACAAGCTTAGCATTATTCATGTTGAAATGCTTAAGAACTTTCTCAACATAGGCTTGCTAAGACCAAAAAAGCTTCCCAACACTTCTATCCCTAGTAATTTCCATTCTCAAAATCTTTTTGTAGGACCCAAATCCTTCATCTCAAACTCATCACTCAATTGCTTTTTCAGAATGTCAACTTGTGACATGCTTTTAGCAGTAATAAGCCTGTCATCCACATACAACAGTAAGTAGACAAAGAAACCATCTAAAAGCTTCCTATGATGTATGCAATTGTCATATAAACTATGAATAAAGCCATTATGAACCATGAATATATCAAATCTTTTATACTACTGCCTAGGGGACTGTTTCAGACCACACAAAAACTTCTTAAGCAAGCAAACATGGTTTTTCATACCTGGAATGACAAATCCCTCGGCTGATTCATATAAATTTTCTTCTCTAGCTCACCATGCAAAAATATTGTCTTCACATCTAGTTGCTCAAACTCTAGATTATGAAGAGCAACCATAACAAGTAAGACTCTAATAGAACTATGCTTCACAACTGGAGAAAATACTTTATTAAAGTTAATTCCCTCACTCTAAGTAAAGCCTTTTGCTACAAACTGTGCCTTATATCGAGGTGCTTCAACCCCTAGAGTGCATTCCTTTTTCTTGAACACTCATTTGTAGCCTACCACTTTTTATCCCTTAGGCAATGTTACAAGCTCCCAAGTCTAATTCTTATGAAGAGATTCAATTTCTTCACCCATAGCATCGACCCACTAATCTACATCAGAACAAGAAATAGTTTCTTTATAATTACTGGGTTCATGTACATCAACTGTCTCAACAACTAACAAGGAAAATGTAACTAGATTTGCATATACATATCTTTGCAAGGGTCTAATCTATCTTCTCTCTCTAACAGTTGCAATGCTATATAGTTTCTGTTGTTGTTGCTTAGGTGCCTCCTTTTATTGATCAGGACCTTGCACCTCATCTTGTGAATCACTGGATTGAACTGCTAAAGTATCAATGTCAAGCTCCACCTATTCTCTAACACCATGATCTGATTCTGCTATTGACTTCTCCCTTTGACTATCTAATGAAGCAGACTCATTAAATGTCACATCCCTGCTGATAATTAATCTTGGAGACTTTGGATCATTATACCACAACCTGTACCCTTTCACTCGAGATGCATACCCTAGAAATATGCATTTTCTTGCCCTTGGCTCAAGCTTACCATCCCTCACATGAGCATAAGCAGGGCAACCAAACACTCTCAGCTAGGAGTAATCAGCAAGTGAATCAGACTAGATCTCAAAAGGAGTTTTGCACTCAATAGCTATAGATGGAGATTTATTAATCAAGAAATAGGCTGTATTAATTGCTTCAGCCCAGAAATTCTTTCCTAATTCTGAATCTGAAAGCATATTTTGTGCTTTGTCACAAAGCATTTTGTTCATGCATTCTGTAATACCATTTTATTATGGTGTCCTTACATAAGTGCGGTGTCTCACTATGCCTTCATTATTACAGAATGCATCTAACTCACGATCATAAAATTTCAACCTGTTATCAATCCTAAGACGCTTGACCTTTTTTTTTGTTTGCTTCTCAATGATCGCCTTCTACTTCACAAAGGTTAAAAATGCCTTAACTTTTGTTTTCAGAAAATACACCCACACCATCCAAGAATAATCATCAATCAAAGTTATGAAGTACCTAGCATCACTCTTAGAAGGGATTCTGTTAGGACCCCATAGATCTTAGTGGATATAATCCATCGTTTCTCTGGTCTTGCACACAACCTTTTTATCGAACTTCACCCTGATCTGTTTGCCAAACATACACTGTTCATAAAAGTCCATAGATTTTATTTTCTAACCATATAATAAATCCCATTTGCTCAACACAGATAATCCTCTTTCACTCATATGACTAAGACACAGATGCCACAACTATACTACCTTGAAGAAAATATAATCCTGAAATCAAACTGCTCTTCATGAGTACCATAGAGTCCTTGCACACTTTGAGAACTCCATTCTCTGTATGGTATCTGAATTCATGAGAGTCAAGTGTCCCAAGAGACATCAGATTCCTCCTTAATCCTAAAACATGCCAACACTCTATAGTTTTGACAATGCCATCAAACATCCTCAATCTGATGTTACCAACTCCTTCCACAGATAGTGCATGATCATTGCCCAAAAACACCTTACTACTCATCTGTTTGTAAGTGACAAATTAGTTTTTGTGTGGACACATGTTATAAGTAGCATCAGTATTAAGAATCTAGAAATTATGTCCATGATCTGAACTCAAGGATAAAATTTCCCTAGCACTTTCGTCATAATCAAAATCGATAAAACTGTTAACCACATTTGCAGAACTTTTTGGTTGCTTTTCCTTTTTCTTTTTCAACTTAGGATAGTCTTCCTGTCGTAACCTTACTCCCCGCACTCAAAACAGTTAGCCTTTTTCATTTTTGACTGAGATCTGGCCTTAGATTTCTTCCTGTTAGAAGAACCCTCCCTTAAATGTGTTCTTCCCCTACTCACCAAACCTTTCCCCTTAAATCTTTCTCTATTATCTGGAAAATTCTTTTTTAACTCCTTTGATTTTAGAGAATTACTAACATTGTCTAGTGAAATACTGTCTCTCCCATATAACAGAGTATCAACAAAAGTCTCATAGGAGGGTGGCAAAGAACATAACTCAAGAAGGGCCTAATACTCACTATTAATATTAATATCAATATTCTTCAGGTCCATAATGATTGAATTAAATTCATACAAATATTTTTTAATGGGCGTACCTTCGCTCATTCTCATATTGTAAAGCATTTTCTTCAGTTGGTTAGTGATTTAGCAGAGTACAACTCCTCCAATTTTTTTCATGCCACAGACATTGAGTTTTTACCGGCAATCTCGTGTAGGACATTATCTGTTACGCTCATGAAAATTGCACTCAAAGCTCTCTCCTTCATATCAGCCTTCTCTACCTCTTTCATACATTCTGGAAAGTTATCCTCGATTGCCTTCCATAGACCTTACAGGATCAAGGCAAATTTGATTTTAATCTGCCACAAATTGAAACTTGATCCACCATCAAACTTCTCCATCTCATATTTCGTTGAAGACGACGCCATTTGTAAACCCTAGATTTCACACACAAAGCTATGATACTAGTTTATTATAACAAGCACAAAAATCTAAGGCACACACACAAATTGCATAATCACATAGTATAGAACAGAGAAGAAGAATAATATAGAATTTAATGTGGTTCAATCGTAAGGTCTACATCCACAAGCAAAATAAGAGAAAAAGTTCCACTATGATGAAAAAGAGCAAGATACAATAACTCAGAACTCTCAATCCTAACCCCAGTGTGTTTCTCGAATATCTCACAACTTTACTGCAAAAAGCAAAATATTACAATATTTATACTGGTCCATACCCTATCGGCCCGTGCTGTGACACCCCTTACCCGTCTACAGTGTAGCCGAGCAAGTTATGCCACTCGGTGTGTCGGAACACCAATTCATGTTTCAATTTCAATTAATCCCTTTTAATTCATTTATTTATAATTTCTGATAAATCTAAATTTTTTCGCAAATTTTATAGAAAATCCGGCAGAGTGCCGGCTATAAATTGGACAAACAGTTCTTCTAAACCTGTTAAAAACACTCCCAATAATATCATCACATTATTCTCAATCAACCTCCAATATATTCTCAACAATTTCTCAATTCACTTCAGTATATCAAAAATTTAATTCAATTCAAAACACAATCCACTCAATGAAAAATGCTCAATTTATTACTGAACATATTCCATAGATACTTACATCAAAACATAATTACATGAACTTATAATATACATTACAGAAGGTTACAAAATACCAAATGTCAACATATCAAAATATCAAAATGGCCTAATGTCCTACCAAATGCATTGCAATGTGAGGTGACTCTGAACTCTGAGTGCAGATATGAAGGCTCACCGTGTATGAGGCCTACTGGACTCCCCAGCTATGTCTCCAGTACCTGCGCGTGGCAAAAGCGACGCGCTAAGCAATTCTGCTTAGTGGTGACAATATAAAATAAAATAAAATAAAATAAAATAAAATAAGACATGTGTGCAAAATGTATATTTACATTTTTGAGTGGACTCAATTTCAAATATTTATTGCAATATTATTTGATTAAAGTTTGGTAAAATTTATTAATACTGCCCGAGTAACCTATACTAGTTGACTGGACTGGATAAACGGGTAAACTGGTACTGGGTACTAAGTACCTCGGACCATCACACCATCGGTCACATTGTGTCTCCTAATAATGTGATAATTATCGGGGATTAAACCCGAGTATAATAACTCATTATCATAGCCAAAGGCTATTATGTTACAGAATGGCATGGGAAGCCATGAAATACAGAATGGCATAAAGCCATATGCAGTACTGCTAACAGAACCCTATTGGCATGCCAACCTATCCAACTCAATCACATTAGGTCTACTAGGGCATTTAGCACTTTTCATTTATGTAATTCTTTGAAATTGAATTTTTATGATTACTATTCACTTCATTGGTCAACTAAAATGTTGACTTTTGCATTGGCAATAGGTAAATTAGTTTAAATATCATCAACATACCACATTTTGCATTTTTAACTTGCTGGTATTGGTTGCCAATACCATCTCTAAGCTTAATGATGATTAGACAAAAATTTCTGTTTTCATGCTTTGTCTTTACTGTTCCATTAGTCATCTTTGCAGTGAAATTTTGGAAAAGTGATCAACATGAAAGTTGTTCCTTATTTTATCTAGATGAATTTCTTTTTTTGAATCACTCCATTTGGAGTTTTGTATCTCAATTTATGACCTAAATACCATAACTGGCCGGATTGGGCAGATTCCAAAATTCTGGGCAAAACTGATTCTGCCAGATTTGGTGACTCAAGTTTGGTTGGCAATTTGACTAGGTTATGGTCATAATTTGGGTCAGGTTTCTTCATGAAAGTTGTTGGTCTATATGTCACTTGTTGCTGGTAAAATTCCAGGTCAATTGGACCTTTCTACATTGAGTTATGGCCAAATGACCAAACACTGTTCATTTAGTCATTTTGCCCAGGCAGAGTGCAGGTCACCTGGATTAGGGAAAACTTTTGGTCAAGTTGGTTTGGTTTTCTGGGCATGGTTTCTTCATCAAAGTTGTGCCATTATGTGTCTAGTTTCATATCCAATTGGCCAAACACCAATTGAACCTCTATAATTCAAGTTATGGCTGTCCAAACAGGCTGGACTTACAGCCAAACCCGCAGGTCACACAAGGCAGCCACTCCAACCTCAAATCCCACAACCCAATTCACTTCATTTTTGGTTCAAACCAAACCAAATGGTCACTAATTGACCATTAAAGCCTAATTCCATTATTACAAGATCAAAGTCTCATTCTTCAACCCAAACCCTAACTCAACAATTCAAAACCATG
This sequence comes from Hevea brasiliensis, assembly GCF_030052815.1. Lineage (NCBI taxonomy): Eukaryota > Viridiplantae > Streptophyta > Magnoliopsida > Malpighiales > Euphorbiaceae > Hevea > Hevea brasiliensis. Next base: position 91,517,000 of record NC_079502.1, read on the forward strand.
CATTATCATTGTATTTATCAATTCACTTATAAGTTACACTTTAAGGGCAGCCATACATGCATGTTAGCTCCCCAAAAATTTGCACCATATTACCCTAACCATGGTTGCCAAAATTTAGGGTTGGCATACCAATGTCTTTCATCAAATTCCTTTGTCATTTGCTCACTTATATAGTTCTTAAACATGAAATTAAAGAGAAATTCAAGGTTTAGGTCACTAACCTCTTTTAGCTCAAATCCAAGCCAACCAAAACTTTAATTTTTCTTCAAAATTTTGCTGCCCAAAGCTTCCTCAAGGTGTGGGGTGAATTTTTTGTGAAGACAACTAGGGCTTTTAGGGTGTGGAAGCTAGGGAAAATCAAGCTTGTCCATGGAGGTTAGGGAAGAATGGTTCACGGCAAGGAAGAAGAAGAAATAGAAATCTGATTTTTTTTCTCTCAATTTTCAGCCCATTTATCTCTTTTAAACACATTTATGCCATGTGTCAACACTTGAGTGGGTGAAGGCACACTAATGACATAATGTGATGTCATAAATTCCCATTTAATTCATTTTTTTTTCTTTTCTTTTCTACTCATTTTTAATTCAATTTTTAGTGATATTTATTCACATTTTATATCATAATAATTATTTACTTAACTGGACAAGTCGGCCAAAAATCACCTCTGAAGGCGAAATGACCAAAATGCCCTCCGTTTGGCTTAACGGGCCAAAATTGTCTGTACCGATTGAAAATTTTTTCTAAATATTTCCTTGGAATTCTAATGCCATAGGAACCTCACTGACCCTTCTCTGGAGTCTCAAAAATTATTTTATAATTTTTCCCCCGGGTCTAGGGCTCCTAGTTGCAAGAACCGCAACTTCTCACTAGGTTACCCATCGCTAGAGCATCGGCTCATTTAACTTGGTTGTATTTTATTTCTAAAATTTTTCCTAAATTTTTCTTATTAATGTTTGAGTTAATTATAGTTCCTCACTTTAGTTTAAATATTTTTCCAGACATTCTAGCTGTCCGGACCGACACCGATCACCGGAACAGTAAAATCTACGAAACAGGGAGGGTGTTACACGTGCCCTCCGCTACCACCACAGATATCGCTTTTTATTCCAATCGGGTTGCAATGCAAAACTTTCGAGTAGGTTTACAATATGGGTCTATGAAAACATATCCAAAATTCAAGCCACATAAAAAATAATAGCTATTAATCTATATTTTCAGAATAAGAAAATCAATATATACCTTATGTCTATATTTAGATGAACTATGTCATTTTTAATTAATATATCCCATCTTCTATTGAATGAAACTTCCACTTGGTTTTCGTTCACCATTATAACTCTGTAATATGTTCCTTCCATTCTGAAAATCATTCAGATAATATAATTTCAATTTTTGAAGCAACACTAATATAAATTGGTAGTTGTAGAGGATAGCTTGCTTGTCAAAGATTTCAATAGTTCCTGGCTTGTACCAAAAAAAGGTCCCAATACCTAGATAAAGCGTTAAATTAAATTTGTATTGCATTAGGGTATAGGGTGAGTACTCATAAAATTTAAAAGTATTTTAAGCAAATTTAGAAGAAAATATATCCATACCCCTGATTATTTTTTGAATTTCTGATGTCAAGTACATTATCAATTACTTAATATTTTACTCTAGTCAAAAAACCATTTTGTTTTGATAGAGTAACTTGGACAAGTCCATTATAGATCACCACCTAAACAACATTTTCAATTAATATGAATTAATCATGGAATAAAAAAATTAAAATAGTAAGAACAACATCTTATGATCATTAAGTGTTATTTAAGACTAGGTTTTGTGATTGAAGCTATATATTTTAATTTTTTCTTCAATTTCTATTTCTTTTGTTATATGCATCGTTCCAATGAAATTTAGTTTTTTCCTCCTCTCCATTAAGATATCCTTAACACACTGGTTGGGAGGATATAAAATAAAGTAAAATTTTTTTAAAGTAAGGTTTTTCAAGATTTTCAAACATTTATAATTTTTTTTGTGTTTAAGAGAAAAGGGAAAGTTTTTTAAAATATTTGGGGGTTTTAAAGAGAAGCGAGTTAAAAAAATAAAGGATTTTAAAAGTTTTCAAAAACCATAGTTATTAAATCCAAATCGAACCAATCAGTTGAACCAATGAACCAACCCTCAAATCGGTCCGGATTTGTAATTGAACTAGATAAAAAAGTGATATGGCGTGATCCGGTCAACCTAGTGATTGAACTCATATGCCGGTGTGACCCAGTTGACTTGGCCGGTTCAATTATTCAATAAAATCTCTCTTTTTTATTTTTTTTTTTTATTTTTGGTATAGAAAATTAAACTCAAAACTTCATAAAAAGTTTTTAAAATCAAAATCAATTGAGTTAACTTGGTAGCTATGTGTTTTTCATTTCAATATATTTATTTTTTAATATATACATAAAATTTCATAAATATTAAAAAAAGAATTCTACATTTATGCATTATATTACTCGATCCCTTCGCTAGGTTATCCTCTGAGCCAGGTTTAATAACATTGTCAAAAACATCTGAAATTTTTATTTTTAAAAAACCTTGTACTCTCCCAAACATAAATTTAAAGTTTTTAATTTTTGAAAAACCTGCTATTACTTTATAAAACTTTCTCCCAAAGGCTTAAGCCTGTACTATTCCATGTTGAGAGAAATAACTACTATGATCGTCATGTAGTGATCTTCTTCATGCTTGATTGTCAACTTGTTCACATTATTTATCTTTTTTATTTTTTGATTACTCAGCTAAAGAAATTTATTAAGAAAAGAAGTGATGTAGCCCAACCGCAAGTGCACTGGTCGTACAAGTAGTATAGAAAAGATATCATTTCCTCGAAGAGTTGTGTTAATGATTGAATTTTTTATATAAAAATTGACTAATTTAAGCTAATTTTGTAAATCAAGTGAATGATTGATAGAATTAAGGGTGTATTTAAGCAAAATCAACAATCTAATTATCAATATAAATGATTCAACTCAAGTAGCAGCAAATAAAATGAGCAAATTGAAATATGGCAATTAATTAAATTCAATTAACAATTAACAATATTAAAAAGGGCGATTCTGGAGTTTGGAGATTCATATTCAAGCTATTTTGATATTTTTAAATTAGTTATTCAATCTTATGAAAATTATGGATTTTAAGGAGATTAATTTTTAAATGCTTTGAATAACCTTTCAAGTGAGACAAAGAGTACCTTAATTAAATTAATCCTACTTTTATGGAGTTAAAATTAATCAAGATCCATTAGGTTCCCTAATTAATTTGTAAATCCTCTTAGTCCTTAGTCTATTTCTAGATCTAAGTTAATTAAGTCCAATTTCTTGATTATCTATCACAGGGTTTTCTCCTTTCGGTGCTTCAACCATGGATTAAGAACAATACTTAATGGGATCCTACACTAAGCATGTAATTAGGCATACAAGAAATTGATAAAACCTCATAAAAACCACAAAATATGGATTACCCAATCAAAATCCACAAAATATCTTAAATATTACATCCGAACTCTAGAATCTATGAAAAACTACTCACTATCCATAATTATTACAAGAGATTCTAAGTAAATATGGAAATAGAACTTGAAAATATACTAAGAACTAAGAAACTCAATACAAGAAAGGTAGAAAATGGTGAAGAAAAGAAGAAGAATCTAAATCTAATCCAAAAATGGAAAGTGATGCCTCCTTGCTCTGTTTTTTGATGTTTTCTCTGCCTTTTTCCACTTTCTTCTTTTCTCCTTTTCTCCCCTCCAAAATGAGATAAGGACACTATTTATATTTTTTCTAACAAATAACCCTAAAATGATGTGTTTGAGGAAGGGATTCACGTGTAAAAATTCTTCTGCAAGCTCATTATGAAGAATTGCACAAGTTGTGCAAGCTTCCTATGCAGATTCTAAGCAAATTTGATAGTTCCAGGTGCTTCCCGTGATTCTGCACAAGTTATGCAGGCTGGTTGTTCAGATTTTTAATGCTTTGGAGTCCTCCATGAAAGTGCATAAACCGACTGCATAAGCTATGCAGCTAGTTGTGCAAGTTTCGGCAGGTTTGGGTGCTCCTTTTGTGATGCTGCATAAGTGAGGTGTGAGACTGCATAAGTTATGCAGTAAGTTATGCAGGTTTCAGCCATTTTAACTGCTGCCTTCCGTGAAGCTGCACAAGCAAGGTATGAGACTACATAATGCAGCAAGTCATGCAGGTTTCCGTGAAGCTGCATAAGCGAAGAGTGAATTTGCACAAGTTATACAGTAAGTTATGTAGACTTTGGCAATTTTGCACTCTTCAACCTTCAAGATTTATTTTGATGTTTTTGGTTATGGGAATCACTCCTCACTGGCACAATTACTTTTTAGTCTCTCAAAAACACCATTTTACTTACAAAATAAAGCAAATTACAAATTAACCCAAAAATTGATAATTATGAAAGATTATCTAAATAACTAATAAAATTAGTTAAAAGTTACTGACAAATAAATGAAATAATAATGAAGTCTAACCTAAATAACTATGCAAAATGCATGTATCAAGAAGCCAAAAATTGTAGATAAACAGAATAGAAGCCAAAAAAAGCAAAACTAAATAGGATATAAAGAACCAAATCTGCTTTAATTTGCAATTCCAAAATAGAAAATTACATGCTGAGGATCCACTTTGTAATGCCCTCAAAGTAGGCAGTTTCATACAGTCTACTGTTTCGATGATCAGAGTCAATCCGGACAATCAAGGGGCTTATAACCAAATTTAAGTCACTTAGAAAAGCCATGAACAAAAATTAATAACAATTATATGAAGCTTAAATGGAAATGAAGAAAATTAAGCATGATAGATTAAATGAACTGAGGCCACAGCGATGGGTGACCGAATCGGGAGTGACTGCGAGGTCAGTCACTACCTTATTTTCGAGTGGGAGCTTATGGCACCCCAAGCCTAAGAATTATTGCGAAGCTAAGGGTATTATGAAAATCACAGAAAAGAATTAAGAACCAATTTGAAAAATAGAACCAGAGTTCCGGAAGCAATTAAGTGCTATTGGAAAAACGAATCAGACCGGTAAAGGGCAAAATGGTCAATTCACACTTAGAGGTGACTTTTGGCCTAAATGTCTAATAAAATGTAGAAAATTAAAATTTTGAAAAATGGATTAAAAGTGGAGAGGTTAATGGAAGAAAAGGAAAAAGAAAAGAGAAGGGATTTTAAATTTAACGGATTATGACATCACCATAACATATGGATGACCTAATTAAAATTATTAAGTAAATTATTTATTTGGTGGGATAGTTACTAAATTAAAAGACAAATTAAAAGAAAAGAAAATTCATTTTTCCCTTTCTTCTTCTTCTAACCGATTCCACTCTTTCACCTCTCTCTCTCATTTTCTTCTTCCACCATGAAAGCTTATTTTAAGCTTTCACAACCCTAAAAATTCCCATCAATTTCACAACTCCCTTAAGAAAAACTTAATCTTGAGCCTTGATTTGAAGATTGGAAGTGGAAAAGAAAGGAGACTTGAAGGATTGGAGAAGAGGGAAAAGCTACCCATAAGGTTAGTAAAGACGTTTTCAATTCTCTCTTTAAAATTCATCTTGGGACATATAATTGAGTGAGAATTGTTTGGAAAATATGAAAAATCATGCATGTTAGGTAACTTAGGAAATTCGGCCAGCTTAAAGGGGTGATGAATTTGATGAGTTTAATTAAATTAAATATGATTTGTGATATGTTAAGAGGTATTGAGCATGGCTAGTGAAGTAAATTTGTGTGAATTGTGCTAATTTGGAGACTTAGGGTTCTTGATAATTGGGAATTTGGGGAAAAATTTGAGGATTTGGTGAATTAATATAAATTGACCTAATTGAGGTTGAAATTGGTCAATTGGTGTGATTCAGAGTGTGATTGAATGCATGGAATGGAATTGAAGTTGTGTAGGTGAAATGGCTAATTCCGGCACCTTAACCTTGATCAACTCAAATGGCCATAATTGAAATTCTGTTACTCCAATTGGTGTGAGACCAATTGGAGATGAAAATTAAGACCCAAAGCTACAATTTCCATGTAGAAACCCAACCCTAAAACTGACCTTAAGTTAGTGAAAACTTTGGTTGAATCCGAATTAGGCACACTGCTACTGTACAGAATTGACCATAAAAACAGTACTTGTTCAAATGATCATAACTTCGTGTAGAAAGATCCAAATGAGCTAATTTTTATACCAATGGAAAGCTTAGATATAGTTCTACAACTTTTATGAAGAATACAAACCCAAATTCTGACCATAACCAAACCAAATTGCCAACCAAAATTGGTTGCTCAAATCTGCCAGAACCCTAGTTGCCCAGAATTTCTGGGTTTAGACCCTATCCCGCTAGCCTTAGAAAAATAGGCATAACTTGAGCTATAAAACTCCAAAAAGAGTGATTCAAAAATAGAATTAAAGCTAAGACATTAAGGAACAACTTTGATGAAGGAAGTATAGCTAAATTTTCACTGTAGATATGGTCAATGGAATAGTAAACTTGGGTAACCAAAACTGAATTTTTAGAAATACATCAAGGGAACTTTGAAATTCAATTGGCAACCAATGCTAACAAAATTAAGACCCAAAATGTGGTATTATAGGGTATTTGGAAATGGTATACCTAGTAAGTATGAAAAAGTCAATATTTGACCAATTGGTCAAATGAATAGTAATCATAACATACCATATACAAAGAATTCAATTTTTAGGGGAAACTTATAAGGTAAATTTAGTAGGCAAAAATGAAATTATTAGAATTAATTATTAGAAATAGTTTGAATGGATACTGAAACACTTTAAAATTATGTGTTTCAGTTAGAAAGGGGTCTTCAAAGGAAGAAAGAAAATTAGAATAGATAAAGACAACTAACAAGATTTGTGCACAACTAGTTTTAATTTATATATATATATATATATATATTAATGATTAAATGATTTTAATTCTTTGTGATTTATGTTTATTAAGTTATGATTTGATTTCAAAAATTATTGGGTATTGTTGTGGATTGAATAAACTTGGCTTTGGAAAATTGTGATTGAAATATGGTTTACATGGGAAATGAAAAAAAAAATTATGTTTTGAATTGTGATGGGCATGGAAAATATTAGTTATCGGAATTGACATTGAAATTGATTGGTATTGTGATTTAATGCTCACAAAAAGGGCAATGAGATTTATGATGTTATTTTCTATCTCACTATTAATGCTTGACATGGTTATTACTCATCCCTCATTTGTTGAGGAGACACTGGAATTAGCTTTGTTTTGATTACCATGGTATGTGCACATTGATTTATGATCTTCCTCATATAAGAGGTTAGATCAATGATGAAAACGGCCCTTTCGGAAATTAAATTGATATGGTGTGATGGATGGAATGTGCATGACTCTATCTCCCCTACCATAGGGAGTGAGAATTACTTCGAAGATGGCTCTTACGGATTAGTCTTGCATTGAGATAGTGAGAATAAGAATGGATTGAAAATGAGAAATTGTGCTTTCCAAATGATATTTTATGCACAAATAATTTAAAGGAAATTATTATTTTAATTGGCTCATATTTTGATGCTTTTCCCTATTAATGAAATTCAACATCTATTGTCATAAATTGATGAGAATGTTTCAATGTTTATTTATGATTTGGAAAATTGTACTTATTGATCATTGCCATTTAAATAAATGATTTACATTGATTTTGATTTTGTGAAATATGATGAAATTAAATATTTCCAAATTCTTTGCTATGGATTTGTCAAGGCATAGTATATTACATTTTAAATTATAGTTGTGCATGACTGAGTTCACCGCTCAGCAATAGCTTTGTATACTATCGCAGGTGAAAAAAAAAGATAGAGCAGCTGAGTGAGATCACTTGAAACTGCGACTTGAAGACGGGCTGGGATAAATTTTGGTTATATCATAGGTATACTTTTGTACACTAAATTTTAATGTAATTATGTAATTATGTATATGTAATGCACGTTCAAGCAGTTGTATAGACAATTTTGTAATATTATTTTTGGATGTACTCAAATGTAAATTACTCAAATGTTAAATGGAGATTTTATCTACTTGTATATTTCTGTAAAATAGATTTTATTACCCCAATAAATGCAGTACTTAGATTTCTTTCTAAATTATGAAATTAATGAATTACTTCCTTTATGATGAGTTTTGTTGAAAATGAATTGAGATGGATTGAATTTGATTACAGGAAATAATTTGTGAGTTGGTTGAAATAGGATTGGGAAAATTTTTGTAAATTTTTTTTGCAGGTAAATTGAAGAACTGTTTTTGCCCAGTTTTAGTCATAACCACACAAATTTTCTACAAGAATTTTAAAAATTACCCAATTATCCCTAATAAGTTTTAAGACACATACTTAAGTTGAGAACACTTAAAATAGATTTTTCTCACCATGCCAACTTTAATATTTGCATTTATTCATCAAAATCCCTTGTAGTATATTTAATAGATTATCGGTAGGTGAAGTTCAGTAATTTTTTAGGTATACTATGGGATCATGTTATGCCTTACGAAGGGGTAGGGTGTGACATGTTTAAGTGGTATCAGAGTGAGTTTTAATGTGAATTTTGAACTGTGAAATTGATTATTTTTCTTGATAAGAACAACTGCTCAAATGTTTGATACATATAGTACATTTACATCATAAATATGAACTAACGAGGAGAAATCTCCTTATGTAGATTGTTCCGGGAATATAAGATTTTGCGAATAGAAATGGAAGAGGGAGATAAGACAGTAGAACAACTAGCTACAGTTGGGACACAAGAGGAGGCCCCAACTTCTTAGAATGTCAGAAATCCAACTGCTCTAATCCCACCTATGTAGATTTCTACACAAATGGCCCAGCAGTTGGCGACATATTTTCAACAATTGGCTAACCACGTATCAGCTCAAACCCAAGCCCAAACCCAACCCCCATAAGGACCACATGGAAAAGGGAAAAAGTGGGGAACTGACTGGCCAGAGTTTAGATAGTAACTTGGGAAAAAGGAAGAGCGTAGGGGAGTCAAGTGCTTATGGATCTGATAGAGGCGAATCTTCAGGGTAGAAGCCACCAAGATCTAGTCGTCGGACAACCCGAAGTTCCTATCCTACCCGTATCTGTAATGTTTGTGGCAAGTTACATGGGGTTAATTGTTACAAGGCCATTGAAACCTATTATAATTGTGGGGAACTTCGACATTTTGCTAGGGACTATACTAGAGCATGTCGATCTACACCACGTACTGCACCAAAGAGATCAGTCCAAAGTCTTACCCTCAAAGGTCCACAGATAGTCAGTAGGGGTAGAGTTAGAGATAGAAGTAGTGTTACTGGCAATCGTAGCACCACGAATCAACCTGAACAGAGTAATGAACCAGCCAGGGTGTACTCTAGGCACCAAGGAGAAAAAGCAGAAACATCAAACATAGATACTAGTATGTTTTTAGTTTTTAAAAAGAATGATTATATACTATCTGATTTCGACTCTACGTATTCTTATGCTAGTGCTAGAATTATATGTTCTGCTGCTATTCCCTTGCATGGAAATAAATTTTGACTTGATAGTAACTAGCCCTTTTAGGATAAGAACCACGGTACGAAGTGTGAGTGGAACCAGTTTTGAAAAAATTTGTTAGTGAAAGATATTTTTCTGGAATATAATAAATTCTAGAATTAATTAGTGTGCTTATGCAAGGCTAGAGGACCTAAAGATGAGTTGTGGCAACATAGTTGCCCTGAATGAGAGCAAGCTATTACTGTTAAGAAATGTTAATGGATACCATAATTAGAGTAAGTTAAAATATTAGTGGATTTGAGAGATATAAAATATAAGAAAGTTTGATCTATTGAGATGTATCGTAGTAACTATGTAATATTCTCGATATTTGTGCTGTGAGCTACAGATTACAGTACTGACTTGGGATTTATTATGTAGAGCTACATACTACCCAAAAGTACACAAAGATAAGAATAATTACAATTGGCTTTCGCTCTGGTACAAATATGTCAGAATAGAGTTCTATTACTGGAACTGAGTTTGAAAATCCTAATTCGGGATTTAAAACTCTATAATTAGAATATCAAAAGATCATAGTTGCAAGGTAGTGAGAGTCAACGACTTTGTTACCCGAGCACGAGTTACAGTACATCATAAATTATTATGAGACTAGAGATTTCAGTATAGTTAAAATTTAAAAATAATACCTATAGGGCTAAGTTATCCAGTCTCTGATATGGGGTTTACAGTTGTTTTGGTATTGCACACAAAGTATGATTTTGTTCCCCTGAAAGAGACAAGATGCTATGGATGATCATCATAACTTATAAAATGATTGCGAAATAATATTCCAATTGGGACAGTAATGTGATAGGAAATAGTTGATCAGGTGTTCCTTAGGAAGAGCACAATTTTATTGTTTAGATCATAAGGATTAGATTATGATTGATGTAAAATTTTTGAATGGCAAGACAAAAAGGAGAGTCCTAGAGACTCCCTTCTTAAAGTATTAAGGGATTATTTATGGTTCAGTAAAAGAGAAAATAATGATTGCAAAACAGTGAAAAATATGCTATAGAATATTGATAGATAAGAGAAATATAGAAGTGAAAAATTGAATAATTGGTTTAAACGTGATAGAGAAATATCACGAATATTAGAAGTATTAGCCAAAACGGTCAGAGGACTAACTCTAAATGATATCGAAGTGAAGAGAATTCATTAAAAATAGTAATAGGTATTAGCTCTTAACCCAACAGTCGAGTCAAGAAAAAGAATGAGACTAGAGAATAATATAACCAAAGTGGAATTGTGAAGGGAGATAAAGGAGTGAATTAGCAAGTATAGTAAGTTAAATAAAAGTGAATGAGATGGTGCAAAAGGGCACATCGGCCTAGGTCATAAATAAAAGTGGGAAGTAACGGTTATAGGCCTATGGCCAATGATGAGATAAGCATTTCTCATATGATCGATGAGATTACTTAATAAGGAAACATGAATCGAAATATTAGATAGAATAATAGTAAGAGAATATTAGAATTATACAAACAAAGTAAGAATTGTATTAGATTGTTAGAAGCCTTACATAGACTTAAAGAAAAAGAGTGAATTCATTAATACATAGACTTGCTTTACCTCTAGACTTGAAGTAAGTTAATAAGTGCACAATTTATTAATTTTACTCCCATCACATTTAGTGTTTCTAGGGTATCTTTATGCCTAATTCAGTTGATTAAAGTATAATTATCTATTAGGCTTATATTTAAAGAGTTGTTGAAATAATTGTGTTAAATGGAGAAATTTTCAACATTTGCATTAATTTGACTCTTGCTCTATTTTTCAGGGTTTTGGTGAAGTCCCAGAACATAGAAGTGTGAAAGGAAGCTTGGAAAGGTCAAAGGATTGAGAAGCATTGCTGATACAAAGTACACGGGTCGTGTAAGCACAACCATGGACCTGTGTAACATTCTGCCAGAAGAAATCCAGAGAACCGAGGAAGAAATAAAGTACACGGGCCATGTAACTTGACTTGTGTAAATCCTAGAGACCCGTGTAACCTTCTGTGCCAATGCAAGACATACCCATTCAGCTCTAGTAAGTTACACGGCCCTAGGCCGTGTAGTGATACACGGGCCGTGTATCCGTCAATAATTAGTTTCCTAATTTTGCTCCAGTTGCAGTTTTTGATAGAGAGAAAGACTCTTAACACTTCAGGGACTCTAAAAACCTAACCCTAGGCCATTTATTATAAATAGAAGAGGCAACAGCCGACAAAAAAAGAGGAGGATCAGACCTTCGTTCTCCATTCACATTCTAGATTTCTTCAATTTTCTTGTTTAATTTTCTATAAGCCATGAACATGAGTGGCTAAGTTTTTAATTCAATTTAAGGGATTTAATTTCTTTTGCATTATTTGTGAGACCAGGTTCTTAATTTAATTTATGTCTTTTGAATATCTATTATTTTCTGATTTCATTATCTTTAATCTATTGAATGATTTGCTAAAAAGGCCTGTTAGTTAATTGTTTGATGTTATCAATTGCCAGTTCATCTTCATAATCCATAATTGTTATGTAAGATTGAACATGAGTAGCAATTAGGTTTTATTGATTATGATCCCAATTTTCGATAATAACATAAAGAAACAATAGGGTTAATTAAATGATTTATGCTTCATAAATTGTTGTTAAGCTTAACTACTTCTTATTCTTAAAGCAGTTATTAATTTGATGAGGATTGCTTAATACCAATTCAGTTAATAATTAGAGTCAATAAGAGTGCTGGGCTCGAATTGATGAGTATAGGAAGTTAGAGATTTTACCTCGCTATTTGGTAAATCCACGTTAAGTATTCAATAAGATATAATTGTATTTCTTTTATCTATGATCGAATCAATGCATTGGAATGCGAATTACCTTGGACTGAAGTTAGTTTAATTTGAGAATTTCATATTTAATTTTAGTTCTTAATTTCTAATTTTTTATTTCTTCTTTGGATTGTGAATTACCCACCCCAACCTTTATTTCTTTTTCCATTACACAAGTGCATAAAATTTAAAAATTTAGTCTCTAGGGTTCGACCTGGATTTACCACTTACTGTAGAAAATATTTCATAAATAGTGATTTCAGTTAATTTAATTTCTGGTAAATTCGACAGCCATCAAGAATTTTGGCGCCGTTGCCAGGGACTGAAATTTATTGGATTTTCGTGTTTTTAGTGTTAGGATATTCTGTTATTAATTTTGTTTGTGAGTTATTGCTGTTTTCAGGTTTTTAAAAAAAATTACGGTGTTACTATTCATTAAGAATTTTAGTTGAATTTGGAGGGCGGCCCATACTTATTTTGAAGGAAACAACGTTCTGATCAATCAAAATTCTTGGTGGCTGTCAAATCCACCAAAAATTAAATTAACTGAAATTACCATTTATTAAATTATTAAATTTCATGCACTTGTGTAATGGAAAAAGAAACAAAGGTTGGAGGGGGGGGATAATTGGCAATCCAAAGAAGAAATAAAAAATCAGAAATTAATAACTAAAATTAAATATGAATTTCTCAAATTAAATATGAAATTCTCAAATTAAACAAACTTCAGTCCAAGTTAATTCGCATTCCAATGCAGTAATTCGATCATAAACAAAAGAAATACAATTATATCTTATTGAATACTTAACGTAGATTTACCAAACAGCGAGGTAAAATCCCTAACTTTTCTATACTAATCAATTCGAGCCCAGCACTCTTATTGACTCTAATTATTAACTGAATTGGTATTAAGCAATCCTCGTCAAGTTAATAGCTACTTTAAGAATAGAAAGTAGTTAAGCTAAACAACAATTTATGAAGCATAAATCATTTAATTCACCCTATTATTTCCTTAGGTTATTATCGAAAACTGGGATCATAATCAATAAAACCTAATTGCTACTCATATTCAATCTTACACAACAATTGCGGATTATGAAGATGAACTAGCAATTGATCACATCAAACAATTAACTAATAGGCCTTTTTAGCAAATCATTCAATAGATTAAAGACAATGAAATCAGAAAACAATAGATATTCAAAAGACATAAACAAAATTAAGAACCTGATCTCACAAATCACGCAAAAGAACTTGAATCTCTTGAATTGAATTAAAAACTTAGTCACTCATGTTCATGGCTTACAGAAAATTAAAGAAGAAAATTAAAGAAATCTAGAATGTGAATGAAGAATGAAGGTCTGATCCTCCTCTTTTTTTGTCAGCTGCTGCCTCTTTTATTTATAATAAATGGCCTAGGGTTAGGTTTTTAGAGTCCCTGAGGTGTTAAGAGTCTTTCTCTCTGTCAAAAACTGCAACTGGAGCAAAATCAGGAAACTAATTATTGACGGATACACGGCCCATGTATCACTACACGGCCCAAACTAATTATTGACGGATACACGGCCCATGTATCACTACACGGCCCAGGGCCGTGTAACTTATTGGAGCTGAATGGGTATGTCTTGCATTGGCACAGAAGGTTACACGGGTCTCTAGGATTTACACAAGTCAAGTTACATGGCCCGTGTACTTTATTTCTTCCTCGGTTCTCTGGATTTCTTCTAGCAGAATGTTACACGGGTCCATGGTTGTGCTTACATGACCCGTTTACTTTGTATTAGCAACGCTTCTCAATCCTTTGACCTTTCCAAGCTTCCTTCCACACTTCAATGTTCTGGGACTTCACCAAAACCCTAAAAAATACAGCAAGAGTCAAATTAATGCAAATGCTGAAAATTTCTCCATTTAACACAATTATTTCAACAACTCTCTAAACGTATGCCTAATAGATAATTATACTTTAATCAACTGAATTAAGCATAAAGATACCCTAGAAACACTAAATGTGATGGAAGTAAAATTAATAAATTGTGCACTTATCAAATTCCCCCACACTTATTCCATACTTGTCCTCAAGTATGACTTAAATTCTCAATCAACTCTACTTAGAAGTTCACTTAACTTCACCTTATCTAGGGGTGTGCAAACGATTGGTTTGGTTTCGAATCGAATCGAACAGATAAAATCAAAAATCAAAAATAAAAATTTTAAAAACCGAACCAAACCGATTAATAAAAGAAAATCAAACCGAATCGAACCGATAAATATCGGTTCAGTTCTGTTTTAAATCGATTAAATCGAAATTTATAAAATTTCATATTTTTAACATTAAATCTAATTAATAAAACATAAAAACAAAAAAAAATTAGAAATCAAAACTCAAAAATCTTAAGGTTCGGTTTGGTTTTCTTTTATTTCGATTCGGTTCGATTCGATTTGATTTTATTTTCTTTGATTTCCTATATATATTAATAATTTTGATTCAGTTTGATTTTTTTTTATTTTTTATGAAAATAACCGAACTGAACCGATTAACCAAAATTATCAAAATTATAAACCGAACCGAACAGAACCGATTGAATTTTAAGACCGAGCTGATTGAACCAAATTGAATCGGTTCGGTTCAGTTTTTCAGTTTAAACCGAAAACTGCTCTCCCTAACCTTATCACAACATTTTCTAACAAAAGATTAAAAGTTTGAAAAAAGAGGCAAGTAAGGTAATAACCATCATAACAAATTCCATCAACACCATACTAATATATCAACAATTGTCCAACACAAAACAAAAGGCTTGAAATCAATTAAGCTCACACAATTAAAGTTCTATAAAATTTTAAATCAATACATACCAAAACACAAGGTTAATTTATCAAGGCACAACAATTATAGCTCTTTGCAAATCTTAGGAGAGATAGAAATGGGCTTTTTTTTTTTATTTGAAATTAGTACTTCTCTCTCGTCACAGTTACTTTTTTTTTTTAACCGTCACCTTTAGAAAAGTACTTTGCTCATATCCTAGCTAGCTTTTGGCCTAAGAATCGATATGGGATTCATGAAGATCCCTGGTTACTTTGCTTAACTAAATAACGGAGCAATTTTCAAGTTCAGCTTTTTATTTCCCCTAATTTATGCATCTACATATTATAAAGTGCCCTGATAGATTAAACAAAGTTCTGAAGTATGCATGAAACTAGTTTAAAGCACACATAACTAATCATTTCACCATTAAATCAAGCATAAATGATTTATGCAGAAAAAAAAATTGCTCTATGGTATGGAGAAGAGGGAAAATCCATCATTAAAGTTACTATTACCTTGCCGAAAATCTCTAAAATTTAACCTAAAGTAGAAAAAGTCATTTCAAGGACAAAGCACTTCTCTCTTGGAGTTAATATAAAATCATGAATCAAGCTTATGAGAAAAAAAAGTTTTTTTATATATTTTTTTTTGAAATCAAATTTCTCCTCCCCTATACTTAAAACTTACATTATCCCCAATGTAAAGCCCAAATGCAAAAGAAAAAAAAATGCTAGAAAATAAAATAACATAAGATAAGGAAAAGAAAACAAATATGATTGTGGCTAACAAGCCACCCATGGGTTGCCTCCCAAGAAGCGCTTTTGTTTATCGTCGTTAGCTCGACATGGCAAAGCTCCTTAATTCACATAAATTAGGTTACTCAATTTGAGCTCCTCCACTGTATGCTCCTGAAACCCCTCATAAAATGGCTTGAGTCTATGACCGTTGACCTTAAACACTTTATTAGTTCATAAACTTTGAATTTCAACTGCACCATAAGGAAACACATTAGTAACAACAAAGGGTCCAATCCAACGAGAACACAACTTACCAGGCATCAGCTTCAATCTGGAATTATACAATAAAACTTTTTGTCCAACCACAAACTGCTTCCTTAGAATTAGTTTGTCATGGAATGCCTTAGTCTTTTCTTTATAGATCTTAGAGTTCTCATAAGCCTTAAGTCGAATTTCCTCTAATTCCTGTAATTGTAATTTTCTTTCCACACCAGCAGTATCCAAATCCAAATTACAATGTCTAACAGCCTAATAAGCCTTGTGTTCTAACTCAACAGGAAGGTGACACAATTTACCAAATACCAATCTGTATGGGAACATTCCTATGGGTGTCTTATAAGCAGTCCTGTAAGCCCACAAAGCATCATTAAGTCTAAGGCTCCAATCTTTTCTATTTGGCTTCACTGTTTTTTCTAAAATAGACTTGATCTCTTCGTTAGACACCTCTGCTTGCCAACTTGTTGAGGATGATAAGCTGAAGATACTCTATGAAAAACACAATATCTCCTCAACAATGCCTCAACAGTTCTATTACAAAAATGTGTGCCCTGGTCACTGATCAAAGCTCTAGGAACTCCAAACCTGCTAAAAATGTTTGACTTGATAAAACCTACAACAGCTTTAGAATCATCAGTCCTGGTGGCTTTGGCTTCCACCCATTTTGAAACATAATCAACAGCAAGTAATATATAAACAAAGCCAAAAGAAGAAGGAAATGGACCCATAAAATCAATACCCCACACATCAAAAATCTCACAAACAAGTATTGGATTCTGAATCATCTCATTCCTACGGGATAAACTTCCTGTTCTTTGACATTGTTCACAATTTTTATAAATTGAATATGAATCATGAAATATAGTGGGCTAGTAAAAACCACAGTCTAATATTTTTCTATCTATTTTCTTGGGTCCAAAATGACCTCCACATGCATAGGCATAACAAAAAGCAAGAATAGATTGAATCTTATTATCACGAACACGTCTCCTAATAATTTGATATGAATAAAATTTCCACAAATATGGATTATCCCACACATAATACTTAGCCTCACTTTTCAATTTCTCTTTCTTAGCTCTACTCAAATCAAAAGGCATAACCTTAGTAACCAAATAATTCACTAAATCAACATACCAAGGGATCATACCTTGCAATTTAAATAACTACTCATCAGGAAAAAGTTCCTGCAAAGGAATTTGCTCTTCTTGTGTCACTAACCTACTCAAATGATCTGCTACCAGGTTCTCAGCTCTTTTCTTATCTTTGATTTGAAGATCAAATTCTTACAACAGAAGGATCCATCTAATCAACCTTGGTTTTGCTTCCTTCTTTGCCAAGAGATACTTCATCGCTGCATGATCAGAGAAGATAATTATTTTAGAACCAAGCAAATATGACCGAAATTTATCTAAAGCAAAAACTATAGCCAAAAACTCTTTTTTGGTTGTAGAATAATTGCGCTGAGCTGAATTGAGTGTTCTGGATGCATAATAAATCACATAAAAGAGCTTCCCAACACGCTGCACTAAAACTGCTCCCACTGCAAAATTATTTGTGTTACACATAATTTCAAATGGTATAGTCCAATCAGGAGCCTGGATAATAGGGGTTGATGTCAATCCAGATTTCAATTTGTCAAAAGCCTCCTTACACTCTTCACTCAACTCAAAAGAAACAACTTTTTGCAAGAGTCTAGACAAAGGCAATGTTATCTTAGAGAAATCCTTAATGAACCTACGATAGAAACCTGCATAACCAAGAAAAAAGCGTACTTCCCTCACAGTTGTGGGGTAGGGTAAGTTCACAATTAAATCAATTTTAGACTTATCCACCTCAATACCCCTATTAGAGATGACATGACCCAAAACAATCCCCTATTCCACCATAAAATGACACTTCTCATAATTCAGAATAAGATTTTCCTCAATGCATCTCTCAAGAACAGAAGTTAAATGATGTAAACATGCATCAAATGAATCACTATACACAGTAAAATCATCCATGAACACCTCAATGCAATTATCAATGTAATCTGAAAATATACTCATCATGCATCTCTGAAATGTGGCAGGTGCATAACAAAGCCCAAAGGGCATCCTTTTAAAAGCAAAAGTTCCAAAAGGGCAAGTGAAGGTAGTCTTCTCTTGATCCTCTAGTGCAATCACAATTTGATTATATCTAGAAAAGCCATCAAGAAAGTAGAAATAAGACTTACCTGCTAACCGCTCAAGCATCTGATCAATGAATGGCAGTGGAAAGTGGTCCTTCCTTATTGTTGAATTCAGCTTGCGGTAGTCTATGCACATTCGCCATCCATTCTGAATCCTTATTGGAATAAGTTCATTATCTTGATTTGCTACCACAGTGACTCCTGATTTTTTTGGCACTACTTGGACTGGACTTACCCATTTGCTATCTGAAATTGGGTAAATAACTCCTGCATCTAGTAGCTTTAAAATCTCCTTCTTCACAACCTCCATCATCTGTGGGTTCAACCTCCTTTGAGCTTCTCTACTTGGTTTAGCATCATCCTCCAGTAAAATCCTGTGCATGCACACTGATGGACTTATACCTTTCATGTCAGCTATTGTCCATCCAATTGCTTCCTTGTGTATTCTCAGAACTCTAATCAATCCGTCTTCTTGAATCTTTGTTAAATTACTTGAGATGATAACTGGAAGTGTCTCACTGTCTCCCAAGTAAACATACTTCAAATGCTCAAGTAAAGGCTTGTGTTCAAGAACTGGTGCCTGCACCACAGAAGGTAACAATTTCGTATGAGATACATGTAAGTCAATCTTTGATACTCCATACCTTTTTGGAACAGGAGGTAATGATTGCAATACCATTACTGCATCTTGAACCTCTACACTTAATGGCTGATTGGTACTAATTTCTTAAATTCCTTAACTAATCACCACTTCTAACTCATCTTTCATGCTTAACTCAAAAACATCCTGCACAAATGTATCAACAACATCAATAGAAAAAACATAATGGTCATCAGTAGGATATTTCATGGCATCAAAGATATTAAATTTGATAGTTTCTCCATTAAATTCCATAGTTAAGGTACCATCATCTACATCAATTTTTATCTGGGCAATTTTTAGGAAAGGTCTTCCAAACAAAATCAAAGCTGACTTTGATGTGGAACACTATCCTCCATATCCAGAATGTAAAAATCTACAGGAAAAATCAATTCTCCAACCTGCACCAACACATCTTCAACTACTCCCAATGGGTAAGCATTAGAACGATCAGCTAATTGAATAATGACACTGGTTTCTTTCAAAGGACCCAAATTTAAAGTTTGAAAAACTAAATTTGACATAACATTAATGGATGCTCCTAAATTGTAACAACCCTTAAAAAAAAAAAAAAAAAAAAAAAAAAAATTTTCAAAAAACGGGAGGAGGAAAACCCCCCCCCCCCAATTTCTCTTCTTTCCCTCTCCTTCCCTTTCTTCTTCTTCTTCCTTTCTCCGATGACCGGCCGGCGACGTCCCAAGTAGATCCCCACCGGCCGGCGATCCTCCGGCGACGTCCAGGACCACCAGAAACGGCGGCAAGAGAGGGAGAGGAGAGAGAAAACGCGCGCACAGTGGGCAGCGGCTTTCCGGCGTGATTCCGGCTTCGTCCGACGTCCGATTGAGGCGATTCCGGTGGCGTTGGAAAGCTTGTTCCGAGAGCTTTCTTTTGACACCAATTTTGAAGCAAATGGAGGTCGGATGAGTGAGATATGGAGGAGAGAAGTTTCGGGTTTTTCAAGCTTTTTCGTCAGATCTACGACGATCCGACCGTTGGATCGACGATCCGAGACCACATATGGACTGAGGAAGAGGAGAGGAACATGGTGGTATGATCAGATTCGGCAAATGTCGCAGGCGACCGGCGGCCGGCCACCGTGCGCGGTAGTGCCGGCGGTGGCTCCGGTGAGCTATGGAGACGGTTCAACTTCTAGAAGCTTCCTCATAAATTTTTGGAATTTTTGAGACACAGATAAACTTCGGGTAAGACAATTTTTATTATTTCTCTGTCTGTGGAGCATAAATACAGTGTTTCTTAAACAGGAAAAATTGGAGAAAAATTCTAAGAAAAATATATGATGAAAGTAAAATTATTTGGAGATATTCTATGGTGTTAGTTGAATTTTTGGGTGATCGTAGAATATTTTTGAGAAATATGGATGGATTTTAGTTATATTTTTAGCATGTGGGCATATAAGATTAATTGAAATTAAGATAATTAAATTTTATATAATTGGTTGAAGCTTGAGGATGAAGGTTTAAATATGTGAATATTTAATTGGGTTGAATTAGGAATATGTTAGCTGTTGGAAACTTATGGAATCGAGTAAAATTCTTGAATAAAATATTCATGGGTGATTAGAAAATTACAATTCATTTTGCAATAGCCTTATAATATTATTAAGGACCGCGGGGCAAAATTTTAGAATTTTTAGAGCTTGTTTGAATGGATTTTTGAAAAATATCAATTATAGGGACTAAAACGTAATTTTTAAGATTTTGAGTATTGTCTGATTTGGAGGGCCCAGGAGGGGCCATGTGATATTGATGAGGTGTGATTGTGGGAATTGAGAATTTAGAAGTGTTGTTTGAGCCTTTTTGCAGGTTGGGTAGGTCCCAGGTATAGGGGAGACTCTGCCGGATTTTCGGCACGACTTAGGACGTAATTGGTCTTTTCTTGAATTGTATTGAGTCAATTGTATTAAATAATTGTAATATAATTGTCAGGTGAGCCGGGACAGCCTTCTTCCTCCGCCCAGCCGCCACAGTGATTGTCGTCAAGTCTGTGAGTAGAATATTAATTTTAATTGTAATTTCGATATTATTATATGTTCAAGCATGCCCATGCATCACTTATATGCATATATTTATATAGTTAAACTCTAGGCACGATTTATGTTGCATTCATAGCTGATGTGCCATGGATGTTGTTGTGGTAATTTGGAGCGCAGCGTGCGTTGGCGTGCGTGTGATGTGGTGTGGACTATGGATAGGACGGTAGTCACGGCTTGAGTAATTCGCTGGGACCCTATCCTACGAGGGGTAGTCACGGCTTGAGTAATTCGCTGGGACACTCGATTTTGTTATTAAGTGGAAGTCCGAGCATGAGTAATTCCGGCACCAGTTGGATTTAAGAGAGTCAGATAGGGATCAGCTCCCATATGTTATGATTGATACTACAGGGTGTGTGAGTGCTCCAAATTACCTTTTTGATGTTATGATGTGAAAATGTTGTTTATGTTGCATTTCACTCTACAGGGTGCATTAGTTTCAGATAGTTATAGAGATTATGGTTAAAATTGATATTTTACTCTCGAGTCGAACGCCACTCTGCTCAATATTTTTCCGTGCCACGGAGGAGTTATTTTACAGAGCAACCTGTTTTCTTCCTCGCAGGTTTAACGTCAATTATTTAATTGTTTTACTATCTTTTCTAAATTTAAAATCTAGAACTCCGCATGTGTTAGAAATAGTGTGGACCTTGGTAGAAGTTGTGCAAATTTAAATTTTTAAGATTTATAAATGAAGATTTGTATGGTATTTAAACAGTTTGTGTAAATGAGGTAACAGGGTTGAGCTGGCTCTCGATTTTAGTTTCAAAACTTCAGGCTAAGTTGGCGAAATGAAATTATAACAGTTTGATTTAAATTATTTTATATGCATATTGGGCCTAAATTGTGGGCCTGGTTATGGATTTGAGGAATAGTTAGGCTTACTACGGGCCTCGGGGGCTTTAAGCTGGCCCAGGTCCTAGTGCCGGTCCGACCCATAGGTTGGGTCGTGACAAAGTTGGTATCAGAGCTTAGGCTCTAGATTCATGGGAAAGAATATATTTGGGAGTGTAAAAGGAGTCTTGTTAGGATGTTACATGCGGAGTATAGGATTCTGTTTCGTCTTTTCTGTAATTCTTTGTTTCTAGATTCTGCGTTATACCTCGGGAAATATAAAAGTTTCTCAATTAGTGTCTTGATTTTCGTGGAGTATGTAGAAATGTGAAATAGAGTTAGTAGACATGTGAGGTCCATCATGAGGATACGTACTCCAAGAAATGCTATGTTTCTGTCTGTATGGGTTTAAATGGTGTGCCCATTTTGTAAGACACGACTACATAAAGGTGAGTCTTGAAAGTACAGTTGCCCTAGATAAGGATGAGGATACCACTGCTGGCAGTCATCAGTGGATGACCCAGTCAGAATAAGTTTATGATAATAGAAAATTCAAGAGATAAGAAATTAGGAGACCTAGTCGGTCAGGACGTATCGTAGTAACTATACAATGTTCTCAATGTCTGCTCTGTAAGCTGCAGATTACAGTACCGACATGAGATTATTGTGTAGAGTACTTCCTGTAGTGCTTATGATGAGGATGTTGCAGCAGTCTGCTTTGGTACAAGAATACCGCAAGCAGTTCTATATCTGCAGAGGAGTTGGGAACTCCTGGTTAAGAGTCTAGAGTTAGAATATTGAAAGGTCACAGTTGGGTGGTAACTAGAGTCAGTGACTCAGTTACCCTAGCATGAGCTAGAGTTACAGTAAGAGCTGCCAACAGACCAGAGGTTTCAGACTAGTTGCAAAGTAAAAAGTGACACCTATAGAGTGAGACCATCTAGTCTTCGGTATGGAATTTTGGATGATTTTTGCAGAATGACAGACATTTTGCTTAGAACTTAGTGAGAATAGGATACCTTGTGTGTATTAGCAAGATGTAAAGTGCAACCCTACTACCTAGGGAAGGTCGAAACTATGAATTGAGGATTCACAGAGATATGATATGATAGGAGAGTCATTAATTTGACATGGTTTGGGCAAGGTGGTAAATGTAGTACCTTTGTTGCAGCAAGTTAGGGTTTAGTCCTATCTTTTCAGAAGGGACCGAAAGTTATTACTAATAATGGTGACTCACAAAATAGTGCCCCAGATGGGACTGTAGAGTGTGGTAGAGAGTAGTTGGCTCGGGTATCCTGGAGAGGATACAAGTTCCATTATAGGAATCATATATAATCAGATCACGATGGATGTAAATCCTTTGAATTGGATGACGGATTTGGGTGCCCGAAATCTTAAGTTTTGGAATTGAGTAAACATGGAAAATAATAATAAATTACTGCAGAATCAGTTCTCGAGGTAGTAAGGGTATTATGTAAGCTAAAGGATAAGAATAGAAATCATACGATAAAGGTATGACTGCAATTTCCTGAGTTCCTTTCTAACTTCATATTGTTCAAACAGTAGTATAATCTAATTATAATAGTGTCAAGAGTAATAAATTAGCGAAGATAAATCACAGAAGGCCAGTAGATAGAGAAAGTGTAGAATGAAAATTGGGATAATTGATTACAATGCAATATAATCTAAGTGCCGTGGGAGTACTAGCTAGAGTGGTCAAAGGACCAAACTGAGTAGCAGGACATATGATAACGCGATAGAGACTCGAAAGATATAGTTAGCAAGTACAATTTGTTATGTTAGGAAGAAGAATGGAACCAGGATAGAATAGTCAAGTTCTATTTTGGGTAAGATAAAGGAAATAAATGAAAGGACAACCTAAAGAGCATAATAAAAGGAACAAAGTTAAGATATAGGATAGGCTAAGTGTTATTCTTGGCAAGGAGAATGACAAGGATGGAAAATCCAAAATGGGACCACATTAGTGAGAAAAGTGATGGAGGTATGGAATACAATAATAATGAGTAAATGTTAGAAGGTGTGCGATGGTATTGCGGACTACCTAAATAGGTAGAGAAAGAGAAGTTAGTAAGCAGTAAGTTGAATAAAAGTCAGTCTAAGGGATCAAATAGGTATGATGAGAGGAAAAGAATGATAGATAATGACACATAGGTTTTAGGTTAGACTTCTGAGATAGTGAGAAGGTAGTTAGAGGTTCGTTATGAATGTCAGGCAAACATTTTTAGTGTGATCAACAGAATCACTTTGCAGTGAAGCAATAACGACAGAGCAACAGTAGGGGTAGAATAAAAAGTGACAAGTATGGATGGTAATAAATCACTAGAAAGTTTAAGGATCAAATTAATGACCATAGATAAGGGTGGAATTAGTGTTGGAAGAATCTATTAGTGAGAGAAATCTTTCAGGAATCAACAAAAGTTAATGGCACAATATAAACGATGATAGATATGAATCATTGGTCGAGTATAAGTAAAGTTAATAAATTATAAAATATTATGTCAGGAAGGACAATGGTACGGTAAAGTGTTCATGCAGATGATATCTTATAGGTAGAGCACAATTGTGCTAAGAGATGATGAAATTTGAAGAGAAATACCAAGAAACATAGGTTAAACGTTATTATATGGACAATTAGCGTAGTTGAATATAAGAGGATATTTTTCTTTCTTTTCAAGTTTAGCTTGTGCTTTTGGTTTTACAAGGTTATATAAGGAACAGAAACTGAGTCAAGGAGACCTAGTTATTGAGAGTTTGGTAGGCACAAATTCATACATTATTTCCTGATATGAGAATGACAGTAAGTGCATACCTAGTATTAAGTATGAAAGGACGAACAGAGTAATGACAGGAGTTAAATTGAGTTAGCTACTAAGGCTTGCAACTGTTTTAAACTATGAGCTGGAGGAAGTACTATTTATGGTTGAGATTCAATAGCTGAAATTGTTGCTGATGGGTAATTTGAGGTTGAAGTTTAGAAAGCTATGGGCAGTATATATGATTATATTAAGGATAATGAACACGTGAAGTATCTTGTTTGGAATTAAGGCATGACACATATTTCCTAAAGCCGTGTTAGTTCAGATGGAACTTATAGTTTATGGGGCTCATATTCATCCAGGATAAGCAATTTCCTACTAAGGCTGATAGGGAATGATAATGTTCTGATAGTTAAGTTGGAAAAAAGGGGATACAAGAAAAAAAAAAATTTCTATGAGTAATTATAAGTGTTACATAAGGTGAAGAATGTGCTGGTAGGAGTAAATCATAGGGTTAGAATTCTTGAAGTAATGAAACTAGTATTCAAGATAAGACTAAGAAATAAAAAGAAAGTTAAAGTTGATGATGGGATAGACATCTTTGAAGGAAAAGGTGTAAGGATGAGATAAGACTAAAATTAAGGAATAAGTACAGCAGGTTGAAAAGATATCAACAATAGTAGAAACAGGAAAAGGAAGTGGATAAGATCCAAAGGACAGGAAGAAAGCTCGGTGAAGCTAGTTATAATGACGAGGATAAGGAGGAATAGGTATGCTAGGAACACGCTAAGAGACGTTTAAAACAAGTTATTATGAGATGATAGATTAAAGGAGTAGTAGAGCCTCGATCTGAGCGCTAATGTGTCAGAAGTAGACCACATACTAAGAAGCTATAGGAAGAAGTCTAGATATTTCCATTCCAGAGAAGGAGTGAGAATTGATAAAGTCGCATGGATTGAGTTGTCAGGGAATATAAACACTTTTGTTACCTAGAAGGAGAGACCCAGTTTACTTTCCAATTTTGATAAATGATACACTTGGCCCTTAGTAGAGACTCTACTTGACTAGTTACATAAGATGGATAGAGGTTGGTCTAAGTACCTTAGTAATGACACAAAAGAGATTAAAAAATTTGAAGTATCATGGGAGGAGAAGATTTATAGGTATTGACCACTGAAGTCATAGGAAGAGTAAAGATCTCGAACAAGATGCCTAGATTAGGTGCTACAGGAAAGCTACTCATAGGATATCATGGAATAAGGAACATAAGTTATGTCATTGGGGAAAACAGAGATTATTAAAACAAAGGAATGATGACTGAAGTCACCAAGAGACATGTTGGGGTGTAATAAAAGTGAGGTAAGCACTAAAGTTGATTGAAGTTATGAGACATCAAGTCAAGAACAGTGAGATATAGCGAATACTTGAAATGTCAGAAGAATGGTCAATGAATAGCCAAGAGATAAGAGCATCTCTAGATAGAGATGAAGACAAATAGGACACCATAGTAGAATAAGAGAGTAATAGAATGTCATATATAATGTACAAAGAGTTTGAAGAATAAATGTTTTACCAATCTCTGCATAGCTGAAGGAGTAATGATTGCACTTGTTCTGATAATCTTCTTTTCCATATCTCTGGTTTATTCGAAAATTCGAGGACGAATTTTTCTTAAGGGGGGAAGAATGTAACAACCCTTTAAAAAAAAAAATAAAATAAAATAAAATAAAATTTTCAAAAACGAGAGGAGGAAAACCCCCCCCCCCCATTTCTCTTCTTTCCCTCTCCTTCCCTTTCTTCTTCTTCTTCCTTTCTCCGGTGACCGGCCGGCGACGTCCCAAGTAGATCCCCACCTGCCGGCGATCCTCCGGCGACGTCTAGGACCACCAGAAACGGCGGCAAGAGAGGGAGAGGAGAGAGAAAACGCGCGCACAGTGGGCAGCGGCTTTCCGGCGTGATTCCGGCTTCGTCCGACGTCCGATTAAGGCGATTCCGGTGGCGTTGGAAAGCTTGTTCCGAGAGCTTTCTTTTGACACCAATTTTAAAGCAAATGGAGGTCGGATGAGTGAGATATGGAGGAGAGAAGTTTCGGGTTTTTCAAGCTTTTTCGTCAGATCTACGACGATCCGACCGTTGGATCGACGATCCGAGACCACATATGGACTGAGGAAGAGGAGAGGAACATGGTGGTATGATCAGATTCGGCAAATGTCGCCGGCGACCGGCAGCCGGCCACCGTGCGCGGTGGTGCTGGCGGTGCTCGTGAGCTATGGAGACAGTTCAACTTCCGAAGCTTCCTCATAAATTTTTTTAATTTTTGAGAAACAGATAAACTTCGGGTAAGACAATTTTTATTATTTCTGTCTCATGGAGCATAAATACGTGTTTCTTAAACAGGAAAAATTGGAGAAAAATTCTAAGAAAAATATATGATGAAAGTAAAATTATTTGGAGATATTCTATGGTGTTAGTTGAATTTTTGGGTGATCGTAGAATATTTTTGAGAAATATGGATGGATTTTAGTTATATTTTTAGCATGTGGGCATATAAGATTAATTGAAATTAAGATAATTAAATTTTATATAATTGGTTGAAGCTTGAGGATGAAGGTTTAAATATGTGAATATTTAATTGGGTTGAATTAGGAATATGTTAGCTGTTGGAAACTTATGGAATCGAGTAAAATTCTTGAATAAAATATTCATGGGTGATTAGAAAATTACAATTCATTTTGCAATAGCCTTATAATATTATTAAGGACCGCGGGGCAAAATTTTAGAATTTTTAGAGCTTGTTTGAATGGATTTTTGAAAAATATCAATTATAGGGACTAAAACGTAATTTTTAAGATTTTGAGTATTGTCTGATTTGGAGGGCCCAGGAGGGGCCATGTGATATTAATGAGGTGTGATTGTGGGAATTGAGAATTTAGAAGTGTTGTTTGAGCCTTTTTGCAGATTGGGTAGGTCCCAGGTATAGGGGAGACTCTGCCGGATTTTCGGCACGACTTAGGACGTAATTGGTCTTTTCTTGAATTGTATTGAGTCAATTGTATTAAATAATTGTAATATAATTGTCAGGTGAGCCGGGACAGCCTTCTTCCTCCGCCCAGCCGCCACAGTGATTGTCGTCAAGTCTGTGAGTAGAATATTAATTTTAATTGTAATTTCGATATTATTATATGTTCAAGCATGTCCATGCATCACTTATATGCATATATTTATGTAGTTAAACTCTAGGCACGATTTATGTTGCATTCATAACTGTTGATGTGCCATGGATGTTGTTGTGGTAATTTGGAGCAGCAGCGTGCGTTGGCGTGCGTGATGTGGTGTGGACTATGGATAGGACGGGTAGTCACGCTTGAGTAATTGGGACCCGATCCTTCGAGGGGTAGTCATGGCTTGAGTAATTCGGGACCCTCGATTTGGTTATTAAGTGGAAGTCCGAGCTTGAGTAATTCGGCACCAGTTGGATTTAAGAGAGCTGTATAGGGGATCAGCTCCCATATGTTATGATTGATACTACAGGGTGTGTGAGTGCTCCAAATTACCTTTTTGATGTTATGATGTGAAAATGTTGTTTATGTTGCATTTCACTCTACAGGGTGCATTAGTTTCAGATAGTTATAGAGATTATGGTTAAAATTGATATTTTACTCTCTGAGTCGAACGCTCACTCCTGTTCAATATTTTTCCAGGCCACAGGAGGAGTTATTTTACAAAGCAACCTGTTTTCTTCCTCGCAGGTTTAACGTCAATTATTTAATTGTTTTACTATCTTTTCTAAATTTAAAATCTAGAACTCCGCATGTGTTAGAAATAGTGTGGACCTTGGTAGAGGTTGTGCAAATTTAAATTTTTAAGATTTATAAATGAAGATTTGTATGGTATTTAAACAGTTTGTGTAAATGAGGTAACAGGGTTGAGCTGGGCTCCCCTGATTTTAGTTTCTGAAAACTTCTGGGCTAAGTTGGCCCGAAATGAAATTATAACAGTTTGATTTAAATTATTTTATATGCATATTGGGCCTAAATTGTGGGCCTGGTTATGGATTTGAGGAATAGTTAGGCTTACTACGGGCCTCGGGGGCTTTAAGCTGGCCCAGGTCCTAGTGCCGGTCCGACCCATAGGTTGGGTCGTGACATAAATCTACCATTGCACGTTCAAATTTAGAATCACCAATTCTGCAGGGAATAGAAAATTAAACTGGATCCTTACACTTAGGGGGTAATTTTTGCTGAATTAATGCTGACACATTTTCCCCCACACTGATCTTCTCATTATTCCTCAACTTGTACTTTGTAGTGCATAGTTTCTTAAGGAATTTAGCATACTTGGGAACTTGTTTGATCGCATCAAGTAAAAGTATATTCACCTCCACCTTTCTGAAAGTCTTCAAAATTTCTTTCTCTTATTCTTCTTTCTTAGTCTTAGCCAACCTGCATGGGAATGGAGGAAGAACGGAATTATTAACCTTATTCAGTTTAGGTTCAGTATTTACCTCAACTTCAGGAACTTCAGACTCCTTTGCTCCTTGCTTCTTCTTTTTCATTGGCTCACTTGGAGTCTGATTATCAACTTCTTTCCCACTTCGCAACACTATAGCACTCGCATTTTCTCTGGGGTTCATGATTGTTTGTGATGGAAGCTTTACAGAACCTTGAGCTTCCAGCTTACTCCTAGATGAGGCTAACTGACCAATCTACCTCTCTATGTTTTGAATGCTATTTCTAGTCTCCTGTTGAAACTGTTGTGTATTGTTAGCCAAAGCCTTAACAATTTCATCAAGTGACATACCTTGATTTGAGGGAGGTGGAGGTGGCTGATTCACTTGTGGTCTTTGCTGCTGGTATCGATTTTGCACCAGTTGATTCCCATAACTCAGATTGGGATGATCTCGCCATTCTGGATTATAAGTACTAGAAAAGGGATCATACCTGCATTATGGCTATCCATAATGTCCTACTGCATTAGCATGTTACATTGATTCATCCTCTTATAACGCAGGACACATGTCAGTAGCATGACCTAAACCCAAACAAATTCCAAATACCTTAATAGTTTGCATGTTCCCTACAGCCAACTACCTCACTAAAGAAGTTAAATAAAAAATCTATTTCTCAACATTAGATGTACTTACCTCATTAACCTTCATAGGTGTGTGATCATTCTCATTCCAAACTGTTGAGAGTTTGCTGCCATGTTAGCAATCAGCCTCCTTGCTTCTTTTGGTGTCTTGTCAACCAAAGCTCCTCCACTAGCAGCATCTATCATACTATGGTCCATTGGTAGAAGTCCTTCATAGAAATATCGAATCAAGAGCTAGTCACTTATTTGATGATGGAGACAGCTTGCACATAGCTTCTTAAATCTCTCCTAATACTCGTACAAGCTCTCTCCATTGTACTGCCGAATGCCACAAATTTCTTTTCTTATGTTGGCAGCACGGGAAGCAGGAAAATACTTCTCTAGAAATATCTGTTTCATCCCATTCCATGAGTTGATAGATCCAGAAGGAAGGTAATACAACCAATCCTTAATTGTGCCTTCTAGTGAGAAAGGGAAAGCTCGAAGCTTGATTTGATCCTTTGAAACTCCTTGAGGTTTCATGCTGGAACACACAACATGAAATTCTTTTAAATGCTTATGTGGATCCTCACCTGCAAGACCATGAAACTTAGACAACAAATGAATTAGTCCAAATTTCAACTCAAAAGCAACATTTAAAGTAGGGTATTGAATACACAAAGGCTGTTGGTTTAGATCAGGAGTAGCCAACTCTTTCAAGATTCTAGCAGCCATGGTTTCGTTTTCGGAATTTGAATCTAAATCCGAATCCAAACTTAATTCCCTTGGAGATTGGACTCTTTCAAATGTACTCGGAATCTGCTTAGCTTGCTTAGCCAATTTTCTCAACTGTTTAGCTGTTTTTTCTACTTCTGGATCAAAGATCAACTCACCAGATTGAGAAGTTCTTGTCATAAACAAAAAGAAATCAAAGTAAAAATAGAAAAATGCCTCAAAACCCTAGAAAACAATGGAATTTGGCCTCAAGGGGGTGGGGCCATAAGTCCAGAATTGCCTTATGATAAGAACCCATAAAAATTTTGGCACATGAGGTGAGACAATTGAAAATTAAGCAAATACCTCTGTTTAAAGTACAAAGGAACTATTATTCGGACTAAGAGGCTATATGAGAATGCGAAGAAAACATGAGAAGGCAACAACCACAATTGTTTAAAGACTTATATTGGTAAATTTCGAGGACGAACTTTCATTTTAAGGAGGAGAGAATTGTAATGCCCTCAAAGTAAGCAGTTTCATACAGTCCACTATTTCGGTGACAAGAGTCAGTCTGGATAGTCAAGAGGCTTAGAACCAAATTTAAGTCACCTAGAAAAGCCATGAACAAAAATTAATAACAATTATATGAAGGTTAAATAGAAATGAAGAAAATAAAGCATGATGGGTTAAATGAGCCGAGGCCACAGCGATGGGTGACCGAATCAAGAAGTGACTGCGAGTTCAATCACTGCCCTATTTTCGAGTGGGACCTTATGGCATCCCAGGCCTAAGAATTATTGTAAAGCTAAGAGTATTATGAAAACCATAGAAAAGAATCAAGAACCAGTTCGAAAAATTGAATCAGAGTTCCGGAAGCAATTCGGTGCTATTGGAAAAACGGATCAGACCGGTAAAGGGCAAAATGGTCAATTCACCCTTAGAGGTGACTTTTGGCCTAAATGTCCAATAAAATGTAGGAAATTAAAATTTTGAAAAATGGATTAAAAGTGGAGAGGTTAATGAAAGAAAAGGAAAAAGAAAAGAAAAGGGATTTTAAATTTAAGGGATTATGACATCAACATGACATATGGATGACCTAATTAAAATTATTAACTAAATTATTTATTTGGTGGGATAATTACTAAATTAAAAGACAAATTAAAAGAAAAGAAAATTCATTTTTCCCTTTCTTCTTCTTCTAGCCGATTCCACTCTTTCACCTCTCTCTCTCTTATTTTCTTCTTCCACTATGAAAGCTTATTTTAAGCTTTAACAACCCTAAAAATTCCCATCAATTTCACAACTCCCTTGAGAAAAAATTAATCTTGAGCCTTGATTTGAAGAATGGAAGTGGAAATGAAAGGGGACTTGAAGGATTGGAGAAGAGGGAAAAGCTACCCATAAGGTTAGTAAAGACCTTTTCAATTCTCTCTTTAAAATTCATCTTGGGACATATAATTGAGTGAGAATTGTTTGGAAAATATAAAAAATCATGCATGTTAGGTAACTTAGGAAATTCGGCCAGCTTATGTGGGTGATGAATTTGATGAGTTTAATTAAATTAAATATGATTTGTGATGTGTTAAGAGGTGTTGAGCATGGTTAGTGAAGTAAATTTGTGTGAATTGTGCTAATTTGGAGACTTAGGGTTCTTGATAATTAGGAATTTAGGAAAAATTTTGGGGATTTTGTGAATTAATGTGAATTGACCTAATTGAGGTTGAAATTGGTCAATTGGTGTGATTTAGAGTGTGATTGAATGCATGGAATGGAATTGAAGTTGTGTAGGTGAAATGGCCAATTCTGGCAGCTTGACCTTGATCAACTCAAATGGCCATAATTGAAATTCTGTTGCTCCAATTGGTGTGAGGCCAATTGGAGATGAAAATTAAGAACCAAAGCTACAATTTTCATGTAGAAACCGAACCCTAAAACTGACCTTAAGTTGGTGAAAACTTTGGTTGAATCCGGATTAGGCATACTGCTACTGTACAAAATTGATCATATAAATAGTACTTGTTCAAATGGTCATAACTTGGTATAGAAAGGTCCAAATGACCTAATTTTTATTCCAATGGAAAGATTAGACATAGTAATACAACTTTCATGAAGAATATAAACTCAAATTATGACTATAACCAAGTCAAATTGCCAACCAAAGTTGGTTGCTCAAATCTGCCAGAATCCTAGTTGCCCAGAATTTTTGGGTTTAGACCCCATCCGGCCAGCCTTAGAAAAATAGGCATAACTTGAGCTACAAACTCCAAATGGAGTGATTCAAAAAAGGAATTAAAGCTAAGACATTAAGGAACAACTTTGATGAAGGAAGTGTAGCTAAATTTTTACTGTAGATATGGTCAATGGAACAGTAAACTTGGGTAACCAAAACTGAATTTTTGGAAATACATCAAGGGAATTTTGAAATTCAATTGGCAACCAATGCCAATAAAATTAAGACCCAAAATGTGGTATTATAGGGTATTTGGAAATGGTATACCTAGTAAGTATGAAAAAGTCAACATTTTGACCAATTGGTCAAATGAATAGTAATCGTAACATACCACATACAAATAATTCAATTTTTAGGGAAAATTTATAAGGTAAATTTAGTAGGAAAAAATGAAATTATTGGAATTAATTATTAGAAATAATTTGAATGGATACTGAAACACTTTTAAATTATGTGTTTCAATTAAAAAGAGGTCTTTGAAGGAAGAAAGAAAATTGGAATAGATCAAGACAACTAACGAGGTTTGTGCACAACTAGTTTTAATTTATAAATGTCTTATATACATATTTTTTTTAATGATTAAATGATTTTAATTCTTTATGATTTATGCTTATTATGTTATGATTTGATTTCAATAATTATTGAGTATTGTTGTGGATTGAATAAAATTGGCTTTGGAAAATTGTGATTGAAATAAGGTTTACATGGGAAATGAAAAAAAAATTATGTTTTGAATTATGATGGGCATGAAAAATATTGGTTATCGGAATTGACATTGAAATTGATTGGTATTGTGATTTAATGCTCACAAAAAGGGCAATGAGATTTATGATGTTATTTTCTATCTCATTATTAATGCTTGACATGGTTATTGTCCGCCCCTCATTTGTTGAGGAGACACTGAAGTTAGCTTTATTTTGATTACCATGGTATGTGCACATTGATGTATGATCTTCCTCATATAAGAGGTTAGATTAATGATGAAGATGACCCTTTCAGAAATTAAATTGATATGGTGTGATGGATGGAATGTGCACGATTCGATCTCCCCTACCATAGGGAGTGAGAATCACTTCGAAGATAGCTCTTACGGATTAATCTTGCATTGAATAAGAATGGATTGAAAATGAGAAATTGTGCTTTCCAAATGATATTTTATGCATAAATAATTTAAAGGAAATTATTTATTTTAATTGGCTCATATTTTGATGCTTTTCCCTATTAATGAAATTCAACTTCTATTGTCATAAATTGATGAGAATGTTTCAATGTTTATTTATGATTTGGAAAATTATACTTATTGATCATTGTCATTTAAATAAATGATTTACATTGATTTTGATTTTGTGAAATATGATGAAATTAAATATTTCTAAATTCTTTGCTATGAATTTGTCAAGGCATAGTCTATTACATTTTAAATTATAATTGTGCACCACTGAGTTCACCGCTCAGCAATAGCTCTGTATGCTGTCGCAGGTGAAAGAAAAGATAGAGCAGCTGAATGAGATCACTTGAAGCTGTGATTTGAAGACAGGCTGGGATAAATTTTGATGTAATTATGTGTATGTAATGTACGTTCGAGCAGTTGTATAGACAATTTTGTAATATTATTTTTGGATGTACTTAAATGTAAATTACTGAAATGTTAAATGGAGATTTTATCTATTTGTATATTTCTGTAAAATAAATTTTATTACCCCAATAAATACAATACTTAGATTTCTTTCTAAATTTTGAAATTAATGAATTACTTCCTTTATGATGAGTTTTGTTGAAAATGAATTGAGATGGATTGAATTTGATTATAGGAAATAATTTGTGAGTTGGTTGAAGTTAAATTGGGAAAATTTTTGTAAATTTCTTTTGCAAGTAAATTGAAGAACTGTTTTTACCGGGTTTTAGCCGTGACCACGTAGATTTTCCGTAAGAATTTTAAAAATTACCCAATTATCCCTAATAAATTTTAGAACGCATACTTAAGTTGTGAACACTTAAGATAGATTTTTCTCACCATGCCAACTTTAAAATTTGCATTTGTTCGTCAAAATCTCTTGTAGTATATTTAATAGATTATTAGTACGTGAAGTTCAGTAATTTATTAGGTATATTACGGGATCATGTCACGCCTTACGGAGGAGTAGGGTGTGACACGCTTCACGTAGTTGCACTACTTTTTTTATAAGAGATGATGAGTTGTTCCTTAAAATTGATCTCCTATAATGATAAAAATAAAATAAAATACAATTGTCAAGAAAATTATATCTAAGGTAATTAACGTTTGCAACCTTTGCACTGCAGGAGATGATTTTTTCATAAGAGATGATAAGTTGTTCCTTAAAATTGATCTCCTATAATAATAAAAATAAAATAAAATACAATTCTCAAGAAAATTATATCTAAGGTAATTAAAGTTTGCAACCTTTCAATTTAATTCTTCCCTCAGTGGTGTTAATCGAGAACGCAAGCTCACTTGCATAATATTTGGAAACCATATGCATCCAAATATTCCCCAGTACAAACAAACAGAATAGTAATTCATTTTCTTTTGCAAACTATGGGAAAAAAAAAAAAGAAAAGAAAAAAAAAAGATGATTGATCACAAGAAAATTAATCATAAAAAAGGGTTTGCTATATATATATATATATATATATATATATATATATATATATATATATATATATATATATATATATATATATATTATTAAATGCGTTCGAAAATGATGGGAAAAGAGTAGAATAGATCAATGTTAATTAAGAAGATAATTAATTATTAATTAGAAAATAAAATAAAGAATTGTTAGGTTTTCTAATTATGGAAGAATTTATTGAAAAGAAAATCAAATATTAAAGAAAAGCAAATAGTATGTTAGAAGAAAGAATACAAGTAATGAAAAAAAGGATTGTGTATTTGTCTGTGTCTCATTTACAGAGATATTATATCTATTTATAAATGAAAATATGAAGTAATTTGGACAAGAATAATAATTGCTATAATTATGCTACACAAATCTCATATAATCATGCTAATTGCTGTAATTATGCTACACAAATCTCCTGTAATCATGCTAATTGCTATAATTATGCTAACATAGTAGATGCTACAAATTATAGAAGCTTAATTGGAAGCTTGCTATATTTAAGGGCAACAAGGCCGATCTTATGTTTACAGCAAGTCTCTTGTCCAGGTTTATGAACTCTCCAAGTAATTCTCATTTTATGGCTGCCAAGAAAGTTCTAAAATATTTAGAAGGCACCTCTAATTATGGTGTGTTGTATTTGAAGAGTGAGAATGCAAAGCTTGAAGGATATGTTGATAATAATTGGGCTGGTAGTGTTGAAGACATGAAAAGCACCTCTGGCTATCTACTTTTTCTTGGACCAAGTCCATTTTCTTGGATTTCAAAGAAGTAAGAAGTTGTTGCTCAGTTTGCTGTTGAGGCAGAGTACATAGCAGCTGCTGCAGCCTCTAATCAAGCCATTTGGCTTCGTAGATTGCTTGCTGATTTTGGAAAAGATCCATCTGAAGCTACTCTTCTTTGATCATGAAGTGAAGCCTGACTATCATGAAGTGAAGCCTGACTAAAGATCAATCTTTAGTCAAGTTTCATGCAATTAGAGAGGCTAAAAGGAGTCATGAAGTGAATCTTGTGCATTGTAAATCTGAGCAGCAAGTTGTTGATATTCTTACAAAGGGACTTTCGAGAGATAGATTTGAATATCTTATAAACAAGCTTGTAGTTTCTAAGAAAACTCTCAAGGAGGAATATTGGAATTGAGAGTTTTCCTAATGAAGGTTACAGAACAATTAAAAAATTAATTATATTTTGTATAATCCAGCTGAATTTGAGAAAATTCTAGATAAGTTAGCGGTGTCTTATCAGCCACTCCTTTGTTAACAAGTGTAAGGCCGTGAATTGTTAGGTTTGGAATCTCTAGAAGTTGTTTTTGTAAATATAAATAGATGTATGATGCTGAAAATGTAAAAACTGTGTTTGTGTATGAAATAAATAAGAGAAAGGCTCACTTCTAACAAATTTGACTATCTCTTCTATATTCTATGTTGATGTTTTTCTCATTTTTTAATTTATTAATTCTGTTTATGTTTGATCTTCTCATCTTCAACAGGAAACCATATGCATCCAAATATTTCCCAGTACAGACAAACAGAATAGTATTTTATTTTCTTCTGCAAACTATGGAAAAAAAGATGATTGATCACAAGAAAATTAATCATGAAAAAGGGATTGCTATGTATATTATTCAATGCATTCAAAAATGATGGGAAAAGAGTAGAATAGATCAATGTTAATTAAGGAGATAATTAATTATTAGTTAGAAAATAAAATAAAGAGTTGTTATTTCTAATTATGGAAGAATTTATTGAAAAGAAAAGCAAATATTAAAGAAAATCACTTGGTTATCATACGTTGAGAACTGAACTCCAAGTTACCAGTAGCAATAACAATACCTGGCACACAAGCTTTAGTCGTTAGTTTGTTAAAGTTAGTTTGATTCGTTAGAAAGTAAAGCCGATGTAAGAATTAGTTACTTAGTTGTAACTATTTCTAGAAAGTTAGTTGAGCTGTTAGCCAAGAGTCGGCTATAATCGAGAATTGTAACTGTATAGATCAATTACAATAAAATTATACAAAATTCTCCGTCCAATTCTCTAGAAATTTGTAATTTTTTTTTTATTAACATGCACGATTACACCATTTATATTGCAAGAGAAGGAATACTGTGAAACTAATTAGGAAAATACAAGTATCTAAACAGGAATATATGGACAAGGGGAAATGGGAACATATGGACAACTACCCGAACAAGCACCAATGTCTGAAGGGAAAGTACCTGAACAAGAACAGATACACATGTATCAACTGATTTTTATTACAATATTGAATCTTATGTAATTTTTTTTTTTAATTTTCTTTCCCTTTCTTTTTCCATTGTTTAGCTTACTAATCAAACATTCTAGCCAGCTTCTAACATCTGATTATTGAGGAGATCACGGGTTTAAATTCATGCATATATTCTTATTTAATTATTTATTAAGATACCCAAAAAACAATATTGTTAATAAATGGCATCATTAATTAATGTAGACTATTGAATTATGAATTCAGGTCATGGATCAGATTTGAGGATGACAACAGGTAAGATATCCATGAAAATCACTCAACTTGATTTTGAATCCAATTAATATTTTCATAACTCGAATCAGTTCTAAACTTGATTAAAATTTATTCTCCATTATCCAAACCTGTCTCTAAAATCTTATTATAATTACCAGAAAAAAAAAGAATCCGTTTAATTTTTATATTTTTTTAATTAATAATCTACAGTAAAATTTATTCTGATTAATAATTTATTTTTTAAAAATTTTAATAATTACATAAAATATTTAAATTCCCTTTATGTAAAATAAAATTTATAAAAATTTATAAATATTATACTTATTTAATTAGGTATTTATATCAACGAATTTGGATAACAAATATCCAACATATAAAAATTCAATTCAACCCAAACCCATCATGAGTATTATTTTTTAAACTCTAGCCCGTCCTAAACCCAATTATATATTACCTAAATCTGTCATATTAGAATTTAATCAGATCGGATACCCGTAAAAATCTGACCAATTGCCATCCAGATTGTATACAAACTATTAATAGATTTTAATTAATTTAAAGTCTAGACCCAATTAATTAATTGAGTCTAAATTTCAAAATTAATTGTGGTGTGGATGGACGTTAATGAAATTAACTTTAAAATTGAGGTGTAATTGTTAAAATTAAAATAATTGGATATAATTATAAAAATTTAAAAAATATACCTTTTTTTCATTAAACCTCAAATATAATAGAATGGAAATTTTATTGAGAATCCATCAATAAATTGCATCTCGATCCAAAGGAAATCTACAAATGTTCTTGCGGAAAAGCAAGGTCATGCACATCATTATAGATTAATGTGAATTAAATATAATTAAATATAATATATAGTCAAATTTTTGTTATAAGATGTTATAAGCAAGGTAGGAAAAAAAAAAAAAAAAGACAAGCATATTTTACAAGACCTTGTTTCTACTTTCTACAGCATAATTAGTAATATATAAAATAAATTTTTTTTTTTAAAAAGGTTATAATGTTGGTAGTTACCTTAGTGGGCGTAGATGGGGGTTGAACATTATTGGGTTTAAATTGAATCATAAACTAGTTAAATCCCTTAGATTTTGGGGGAAACTATTGTTGCTCAAAGATTGTCGATCGTTGTTCACTGAATTGCTCTCAGTTTGAGAATCCAAGGCAATGCCAAAAAAAAGCTTCAACTTTTGGGATGATGGCTTCATTCAACTCTGCAAATGGGCTACAATTGTGCGATTTATCTCGAAGATGCACGCTTGAATAAAAATCAAATCCAAGGAGGAGATGAAAATTGAATGCTATTAGTGATGAAAAGAGCATAGAGGTATTGTCAATAGATTGTCTTTGATTATATATATATATATATATGGCTGGCTTTATATGTGTTTCAAATTGCGAGACATATAATAATTTTGAAGCGGACTCCAATGTCATTGAGCTGTAGCTCATTGGTATAATTATATCTTTGGCTTTTATTATTACTAAAACGGAATGTTGCTTTCGTTGTGCTGGGTTCTAATCAACCTTGGTAATGCTTCTACTGATTAGAAACTAAGGCATAAAAATGAACTACTAGTACTCTATAATTAACATCTGTGCTAGATTCTTATTTTAAATCTTCATTTTCAAAAGAGATAAATGAGCCTGAGAGATGAGAAAGGGGTTAGTTCATTAAAATCCATTTCACTGGATACAAATAACCAATTCAAAACATAAAAAAAAAAAATTGAATAACAAAGATCAAGATTAAAAATGCTCATGGTAATGGACAAGATGACGCAGTCATGCATTAACCAAGAAAAAAAATTAATTTCTATTAATATTATTATCTATACTTGAAAAATAAAAAGAATAAACATTTCTAAATAAATATTTTCCAACCCATCTTCAAGTTTCTGTTGGTGATTCTAAGCGAATGTAATCATACATAATGCCAAAGAAGGGGCTATCACTTCTCGTCTGAGCAAGATAAATTATATTGTTTCCTTGGAGAAGTTGAGAACTTGGTACTTGAATGCTATAGAACCGATATAAACCATGAATTCCATGTCTTGCAATGGCGTTATCCTTGCCTATTAGCCCTGTTGTGAAAAGGGGTCGATTGGCATCGGCATCGTTGACACGCACCTGTTGCATACATGATAGAATTTTTATTATTTAGGATATATGAGATCATTATGCCTTTAAAACAAAAGTCGCACTAAATCGTTAATCAAGGAGTGAATAATATACCTGAAGTTCGGACATAGTAGCTGATGCCAAGGCTACTTGGAGAGTGTAATTTCCACTTTGGTTTACACTTTCAAGTTCAAATATGATCTGCCATGTTGTTGCCTCATATGTCTTGTTTCCTATCCCTCTGCAGTGCAAATAATATTGGAACCATAAGTTAGGGAATCAACTTCAAGTAAATAAAGGATCGAGAGGAATAAATAGGTGTAACAGGTACCTGGTAACGTGGGCAAAGAACCAATCTTGAATATGATTACTAACACCAACGTTATATATGACATCGTTCTTAGGATATAAATCAGCATATCTTTCCCACAATCCATATTGCCTAAATCTGTACAGGCGTAGTAATCAGGAATGAAGCATGATATTAATTTAGGATGAACATGGCATAACGGAAAGGCATGTGGCAATGCAGATGAGAGCTTACTTGTCGGTTGGGTGATCAGTGTACAATTTGTTCATGAGTGTTGGGTATGTGTCTGGTACATAGAACTCAGAAGCAGTACGATCAGGAACGCCTATTTCCCAAAGAGTTGGACCAGTTCTTGGAGGATCATATATGAGGACACCCAATTTGATCTTAGATCCTGCAGTTCAACATGTAAATTATGCCACCAACTAAATTATAAAGGAAATGAAACAAATTTAACCACAAGAAGACTGCTATAAGATACAAACCTTGTTGAATCGTGATATTAACACTGTACTTGTAATCCCCAATGACACCAGGAACCCATGCATACAAACTATAATTCCCAGCTCTGACATTTTTTATTGAGAAATTTCCTTTCCTGTCAGCTTGAGTCCAAAATTGATAACCCTGTAAGTAAATAAAAAAAACATAGAAATCTCAGCCAAGAAATTCCTCATCTCACTAAATAATTCATAAATAAATTTTCAAGTTGGTTTCAACCTTTGCTTCAGTTTGCCATGAGCCCACATCCCCTGGGACTGCCAATCCCACATAAGCAGAACTTGCATACATTAACCTTTCACTGATGTATCGGTCACGAACTATTAATTGACCTAAAACATGCCCCCGTCGATGAGAAGAAGGGAAATCTTCAGATTGAGGAAAATTGTATGGCCAGCTTCTAACTTCAGTTGACATCTAATAATGAACATCAAGCATGAGTACTCAAAATGGCATCCAAAATTCTCATGGCAAAAAGAATGAATAATCTAGTAGATACATACTTGTTCTTTAGCATCTTCCCAAAGAGCTTGGGTATCTTCAGAAGGCGAAATAGAATTAAGATAGACATAAGCAGGGCCAAGAACTTTCTTCCATGGCTCTCCATTTCGATACTCTGTATTTAAGTCCTTCCCAGCATAATGAGTGCTAGTAAACATCTAGATGAAAATGATTGAATTAGGATGAATATATTGTATATGATTAAAAAAAATGGAGAGAAATGGCAATATCAATGCTACAATATTGAGGCCTTATAACTAAAATTATAAATTGTTAACAAGAAGTGAAAAATTTCAGCAATTCACAGACTTACATTAAGGACAGTAGGCCCCACATGAGAGGTCAGGTCTTGCTTGATGGGCCCACCAACGCGAAATTCATTACTGGGTGTGATCATCCAAAATCCCACTGGTGGGTCTTCCGATATCCACCCGTGCACCTTGTTGTCTTTGACCTCACAGGAGTATTGGTATTTGTCATCTACCTGCAATCATCCTCCCGACAATCAACAATATTAAGTGAGAGAAAACAATTGTACACAAGATCTCAATTGTACAGAGTTTCAGCAAATATAATTTGCAAATTCCTAAGAAATTAATTAATTAGCCATTATTCAAAGCAACAATAATGACAAATCAAAGTGTTTCTCTGGGACATTTTATCAGATAACTTACCAGCGTATGCCATAAATAACAAACTTTCAATTCCTAGCACCATTTTTTTTATTTTAACACAATCAAAGCACTTATCATCAATTTATTAATCATAAAACAGGAAACTGAGATGAAATTATAGTTAATTACCTCTCCTCTAAGTTCTGAGTTGATAGGACTGGTTAAGAGAACAGCTTCAGGGTAGGCCAGAGGCTGACCAGTGGCGCGATCTTCAGGCGTTGGCATTACCCTTTGCCTATCATCAGATACTGCCATGAAGTGAAACCTGACCATTGATTCCATACATAAATGATCTTGCTGCCCCAACTTAACTAATACAAAAAAAAATGATAATCAGAGTTGGTTAATTCTTCTATTACTTCTTATTTTGAAGCTTGAAAACCACTCTAATTTGATCCATATCAACATCAGGCCATCCTTCTAAGCGTTCCAATATGGTATACAGATAAAGCCCTGAGCTTCCACGCCGAACTATATACCTGCAAAGTTGAAATTAGTGGCTAATTGTTTAAATATAATTGATTTTAACTGAAATCGAACTTATCTCACAATCCTCTGAATAAATTTTATACAGGAAATCAATTTTTTTTAATATATAATCGATTCTGATTGAAATTCAAATTCAACTCAGTTTATTGAAACATGCAGTGGGAGTTCACCTTTTGTCTACGTTCAAGGGAACTGTGGATTTACCCATGGAAGGGCTCCATCTTTTGGAGAATGAAACCTCTACTTGGTCTTCATTTTCCATTATGACACTAAAATCCGTCCCTTGCAGCCTGAAAAAATAGTAATTAATTAAAATTTCAACTTGGAAACAACATGATTTTAACTAGGGTTCATGCAATTATCAATTAATTAGAAATGGGTTTACTTGTCATAGATGATGGGATCTCCAGGTCGGTTCCAAACCACGTCCCAATATCTGAATTGCTAAGCACAATTAGACTTGCTAATCACAATAAAGAAAATTAATAAAACCAACAAACAGAAATAATTAAGGAGATAAATGCACACCCTCGATTATCATCTTCATTAGCGATTTCGAGTACGTTATCGATTTCTTTGTATTTAATTCCGATGACGTCGCCGCCTGGACTAGAGAAAGTAACTTGGACAATTCCATTGTCAATCACCACCTGTAACGCATATTACTTAATTATAAGAAGCTGCTTCACAGCTTGGAATATGTTACCAAAATTTCTCCAAACACAAAGCGTTAGTTTTTTATTGGACTCAAAGGCCCAATGAAGATGAAGGGTGGGTGGAATGAAATTTTACATTGTTTGAATATCTGATATCATATAAGACTTCCAATTCAAAGCTAGCTAGTTTAGAATTCAGGACCCACGTACTCAGTTTATTTCCAGACCATTTGAAGATATAGATGTGAGAAGGGAAAAATAAGATAGAGAATGGAAGGATAATTACTCTCTGACGTTTGGTTACTTCTAGCTGAACTCCAAGAGCCGAGCTGTTATTAGTCGTCCTTAGAATTTTTCTGCAAATAGAAAAGTAATGCATGATATTTCTGATCAGCTTAAATTATATTGACTCATTTTGAATAAGCTTAACATGCTAATTATTTTACAGAAGAAAGTAAATTAGTTCAAATCCCACATTTTATAAAAGAAAACTGATGAGAATTATTGGAGAATGAGGCTTATTAGTCAATTGTGAGGACATGCAGACTTATTATTAGCTTTGTACTGTGGATGATGACAAAAACAAAAGAAAAATCCCAAAAGTTATTCTCAGTCCGTGATATGAATTTCCCGTCTCACCATCATCACAAAAAGGAAAATGTTGTGGGACCAATCCATGAAACTCGGCTCTTTCTTTTAACCTGTGCTGTAAATTTTGAATGATTTTATTTTTCTGATAAGGCCTGCCCATCCCATGTAGTAGCCTAGCGTGGTGCAAAATTAGAAGCTTAAGATGCCCTTTATGCTATGAGAGGTGAAGAGGAAATAAATAGAGTTTGGAATTGAATGAAGGATAAAACAA
This sequence comes from Hevea brasiliensis, assembly GCF_030052815.1. Classification (NCBI taxonomy): domain Eukaryota; kingdom Viridiplantae; phylum Streptophyta; class Magnoliopsida; order Malpighiales; family Euphorbiaceae; genus Hevea; species Hevea brasiliensis. The sequence continues at coordinate 91,560,994 of NC_079502.1, forward strand.
GAAGATAAAGGCCAAGAAAGAACACAGAGGGACCCAACTGACTACACAGAATGTGGGATAAAAAAGTATTAACAAAAGTTCTTCTAGGACTCTTCTGTTGCTACTGTACACGGCATGTGAATAATAATCTCATCAATTATCTCTTGCATATTGATTATCAAATGTTTATCTTTGTCTTGCTTAACATCAAGAATTTAAGTCCTAACAAATTGCTCTCTCCCCTTTCTCGCCCCAAAAAAAAAATGACGGGAAAAAAAAAATTTAAGTGGAAGATGATGGGAAAGACCTAAACGGGGTCTTCGCGGAGGAGGCAATGAGGAAGAAGAAGAAGAACCAAAGAACGATAGCAAGCCAGCCAGACCCGGCAAGCAAATGCATCTTGCCCATTTTGCACGAAGAAATTCTACAAATCACAAAGCAAGAAAAAGAAAGAAAGTTGCCTGTGAGACAAGAAAAAGAAAACTCAAGAAAATTAAAATCGATTAAAAGAAAATATTATAATCACTAACCAAAAAACATAAGACATACCTTGCTTAATGTCAATGTATGCTTGAAGAAAGCTGATTTTCAAAGAAAAAGAAAGTATTGGAAAAGGAGAAGCCCAAGGTATCTGATAAAGAGTAGTGTAACTTTTCTTCTCTCTCTGTATCTCTCTTTTTCCCAGGAAAAAGCTTAACCTGCTCAAAAGCCTCTTATATATGTTACACTTAAGGCTGCTTTAAATATGGTTATTATCTGCGTTGGAAAGGTTAAAAGAAGCCAAAGCTCTCTGCTTTTTGGTGGGTTTAAGCTTTCAAGATTTCATTTCAAAGGATTGTCTGGTCTTTTATAGGAATAATTGCTCATTCTCCTATTGGGTGATTAGAGAGAGTATCACGTGGGCATAAGAAATTTAGTTCTTTCAAACTTGCTTGTGCGCGATTTTGAAATTCTTGACGCATTTTTGGCATATATAATAACGAGTTTAGGAGGTAAATTCTAAGTCTAATTTCAATCAATTGTTGTTTAATAACGGTAAAGGCTGATGGGTGCCTAACATTTTTCAGTTTTATGGGCATTAGCATCAATATTGCGGCCGACCCAAGCCAACCCATTACAAACTTCAATTACACAATATATATATATATATATATATATATATATATATATAACATTTCAAGTAAAAAGTCTTTTTAAAATAACAATTTATTATATATTTATACATTTTATTATTCATAAATTACTGTTTAATTTAACTTAATCTGATAATTAAAGAAATATCACTCATTTGACGAGTCTTAAGTTTGAGTCTCATCATCTCAATCCTTTGTGAAAATATCGCCATGAATGGATGCTTAGCTGAATTGGGAAGCAAATAATGAATCGCCATAACCTCATTGTTTTGAAAGATCCTTCTGGAGGGTGTTTTGACTAATTAGACAATACAGAGTCATACTTTTCAAAGGGTTAGAGATGTTAGGAATATTATATAATTAACATGCACTCAACAAGAAAATTGGCTCATTACTTCCATATGGAAGCTGCTTTCTTGTTTTTTGTTGAACAACGCATGATTCCTTAATGAATTTGTTAACTAACCCCACTTTTGTTCAATTATCACCTTCCCATCAGTTGGTAAACGGTCCTAATAGATTGTGACTCAGTTTTTTTTTTTTTTTCTTCTAAACTTACCTTCTTCATAGATTGTAAAGTCAACAAGTTTAACAAATACCCTTTGTCCTTATTTTTATTTGCATAATTATATTACTTTTATTCTTATCCTAATTAATCAATCTTATCCTCATTCTATTGTTATTTCATATTAGTTTAAGATAAAATATTTATATTATGCATAAAATTTTAATAAAATTTTTTGCTTTAAATTGACTTTTAAGGTGAAGTTAGATTCAATTCATCTTCTTTATATGATATCAGAGTCTATCATAATTTAATATTGAGCCGTCTGTAAATGTGTTTATTAGCAAATTTTACACCTCAAACATTTATGTCTGGACGTAAGGGTAGTATGTTGTTTTACATTAGTTTGGGATAAAATATTTATGCTATATATAAGACTATAATCTTTTTTTCCTTGAATTAGCTTTTGGGTTGAAATTATATCTAATTTATTTTTTTCTAATCCAATAGCTGAAAAAATATCAAATTCGAGTCCCTACCCCCAATCTCTTACTTAAAAAAAAAATAGAAAGTCTATCCATTTATTTATTTCATTTTCTTTTAGTTTAATCTTTTATTATTCTCACCATTATTTGATTATTTTGACGAGAATAACCACAATTCTATATTTTTCTCAGTAATTAGGCGAAATCTGAAAACAAGAAAAAAAAAATTGACTTATGATATTTCAAATTACAATGATGCCTAATTGATAATGACGAGTCAAGCATTGACAGTTGTTTGTATTCATAATATTTCAAGAAAAGAAAAATCTTTCAAGAAAATGAAGGGAATTGCACCTTGTTAATTAACAAGAAAAAATAAAAAAGAATTCCAATTTGAAAATAGAAAATAGAGAAATATGAATCCTGTTTTCTCATGGTCTAGTTATTTTGTTTTGTTATTGGAATAATTGGTATTTAGCCACATGTGAAATTGTTAGTAGAAAAATCATCTTGTTGTATTTTTTTGTAATAGATAGAATATATATATATTATTTATAAAAAAAATTAAAATAAATATAATATAATATAAAATTTAGATAGTATAATTTTTCATTAAGCTATATTCACGAGTATGTTATTTTTTATTATTAATAAATTGAAAATTTATTATTATTAATAAATTGAAAATTTATTATTTAACTATTAATTATGTTGAAATTAATGATTTAATGTTTATATTTTTTAAAATATATATATTTAGTCTCTCATATTTAATGTAATTAGCTATTTTTAAATATTTTTTAAATACCAACATTGTTTTTGTGAGTTTTTAATAAATTAAGAACATTTTGATCAAATTAAGTAAATCTAACAATTATTTTTAGGGACATAAGCTTTAAATCAATGTGCAATCGGCTAATTATTAATGGCTAACATTGCGAAGGCCTTAATGGAATTAAATTGCATCGAAAAGCTGCTTTGGATCGTTGTGCGTTGGATGGTGACGGCAAGCAGCTGAAACAGAAAGAGATCCCCAAATAAAGACGACAGTGATCACGGACATAAACACAAAGGACAAATGCTCCCGTGACTTTAACAATCCCAATGATTTTACCTACTCCTACTCGTAATTGCACATTCCCATGCCACGTTGCACCTCCTGCTGCCCTGCTTTTAACCAGTTCCATTTCTGTTTCTTTACTATTATTAAAATGGAATTTTCAACCTTTTTTTTTTCAATAATTTTTAATATTTTGTCAAACAATAAAAACTATATTATGATAACTTTTTTATAAACTATAATTTATTTTCCAAATTTTGGTAAAATTTATTACTTAATTATTATATTTTCATGACTTAATGATTACGTTTTTAAATTTAAGTAATTTTATTTTTAAAATTTAATAAAATTTATAATTTAGTATCTATCATTATAATCATGTTAAGTTATTATTAATTTAAGTAAAAATATCAAATTGCACTTATCTTTATTTTTAATTTAAAAATAATTTAATTTTTAAAATTTTATTTTCTTAATTATTTAATCTCTAAAATATTTATTTTATTAATAATTAGTCTTTACATTTTTAAAATATGAGTTGTATTAAATTAAAAAATTTTAAATTTAAACCATGAAAATATGAATTAATTACTTTAAACTTTTTAAAAATTTTAATTAATTATAAAATCATCCATATATTTTACAAATTGATCCTTAAATATTATAATTATTTATGAATAAACCATTATAATTTTGTAAATATCTATTTAAGTTATTATTATTTTAATAATATATAAATAATTATATATATTTATTTATTTATCAATTTATAATATTTTCATATATTATATTATATTATATTATTATACATAAAAAAAGGAAAAAAATATGACTATTGATGCAAATAATTATTAAAATAAAATTTTAAGGATTAAATTATTTTCAAATTGTAAATAAAGTTAAAAATATTTTAATAATTTTACTAAATTTAATAAGAAATTAATCATAATTCTAACGACAAAAGATTAATTTTTAAGTTTAACTAAATTGCCAATACAATACAATCTCAAGGACTAAACTTTTTTCATATTTAAAATAGAATTAAGGATATTTTAGTTATTTTTTTCTAAAGTTAATGGTAACTTAATTAAAATTTTAATGGTAGTAACTAAATTATAAATTTTATCAAATTTTACAGATTAAATTATTAAATTTTGAAAATATAAAAATTAAATTTTAGGTTTATCAAATCCCGTAAATTAAATTATAGTTTACCTTTTCTTCAAACGAAAAGAGTAGAAGCTACAAATTTATTCCAATTTATGAAATAAGGAGACGAAAAGAACAATTAGTTTTGATATTTAACTTATGTAAGTTTTAATTGTAATTTTATCGAATTAATTAAAAATAAATTTTTAATTTTGTTAATTTCTATCGATAATTTTAATTTTAGGAAAGATATTATAATAACAATAATTTTAATCTTAAATTCGATTTTAATTAATTATATAAAATTAAAATTATACTTTTAATTAATTAAATAAAATTATAATTATTGCTAGAATTAGCCCAAATTACCAAAACTATTGACCTTTCTCTTGTGTGATTCAAGCTTGACTTATTATTTTGTTAATTTGACTTTGACATAATATAACTTTGAAATTTTAAAATTCTAAAAATAAGTATAATATTATTAAATTAAAAATCATTCATATACTTAAAAAAATCATTGATATATTTTTGAGTTTATATATAATATGAAAATGATAATTACATACAATAAAAATAATTATGAATAATTTTAAAATTAAAAATCTGAATCCTACTTTATTCAAATAATCTCTGAATAGAATATTTTAATTATTTATATTTATATTTTTTTTCTCTTATAAAAATATTATATTGTTCCCATCTTATTATTTTTATTAATAAAATACTAAATTTTCTCTAAAAATAGTATGAAATTAACAACATATTAATATTTTATAAGATAAAATAAATATTAATTTATTTATAATTTTTTATTTTTAAGTAAAATTTACTAACTTATAATTCAAATCAAACACCCTTTAAATTTTAATTATGAAAAAAATAAAAAAAAAATACATAACTGTATCCAAATATAATGTTCCTTGTGTGGGTATTGAATAACATTTTTTTTTTTTTTACCAAAAGAATAAAGAAATAGAATTTGAAAGTTGAAAACAGATGGATGATCATCCAACATGAGGAAAATATCGAACTTACGTGCGTGCCTAATAAGAGAAGTATGAAAGGAACAGAACCAAGTCATTATGTTTTAGCTTTTGACGGAAATTGGGAAAGTGGAATTCAAAGAAAGATTATTATTCGCTGAAAACCAGCGTAATTATGCCTTTTCCCCCGGCCTAAAATAACATTGGTCAAACTTCTGCACCCCGTTAATTGGAGAGTTGCCCACGTCAACACCAACCTCTCTTTTTCTTCTCTGGTGTCCTCTTACCATTCCACTTTCCATGTTTTTTTGGAATGGATTCCAGAATTGAGAAAGGAGATTCCAATTGGAATGTTCGCATGAAATGTAACTATTCTCAAAATATTCAAGTATTTAATCTGATATGGTTCGATCACAATTATGATTTTAACATTAATTATGATTTTAACAGTCACTCGTTACTATTAGTGAAATGTGTATTTTTTAACTTTTCGACAAAAAAAAAAACATAATTTGGTCATTGAAAGATTTGCCTTATAAGGTACTAGAATTCTAATCAAATACAACTTTATCTACTGCATACATCTCTAATTTTTTGGATCATATGTTTTGCTTTCAATGAAACTCTATTGGGTAGTATTTTATTTTGCACACACTTTTAACAGATATAATTCTCTCTTTGATGTCTTTTTAAGAATTTACATATCTGTAGTCAAATATGTTATTCCTTCTATTAATTTAATCTTAAATTATCCTACTGTTTCTTCACTAATTTAAATATTGGAATAGTTATTCAAGCTAATCTATATACTCAAAAGTTTCACAATGATAAAAGAAACACCGAAAATATATTAATGAAAGAAGTGAGATAAGAGTGGTCATTATATTAACTTATAAGTTAAAGAAACTACTTAAAATAAATTAAAAATCATATCTTACTTATAATTTACCTACTTATTTTGAAATTATTTTGTTACCGAGTAAAAAATTAAATTACTTTAATAATTTTGAAAAATATCAACATAACTTTTATTTTAATAAATACAATGTTAGGAGTTCTTGGTCCAGTCAATTTCTGTTAAAATAAAGTCCTATTCTTCAGGAAGTCCTATTCTTTTGGGACTGTTAGGATTTATCTGCTGTTATTTTTCTTTTCAACAACTTTACGTTATTTGTGTTTATCTATCTTTTGTAAGGCTATATATTGACATGTCTAATTTCAATAAGATTATCACTTGGAAATCCAATTGTTTATGTTTCTGGTTTAGTTATTTTACTGTAAGACTCTACAATTGGTAGGTTTTGAAAAAAGGGAAGTAGCAATCTTGAGTGATCAAACACGAGAGTATGAGTGAAGATAAAACTCTAACAAAAATTCCTCACTGACGGTCACTATGATCATTGGAGTGATCGATGGAAAATTTGCTTAGAGCAAAGTGCGTGGAGTTTAGTGGAAATTGGTTTCTGAGAACCAATAGAAGGAACGATACTAAGCGAGGCACAACGGTTCGATGATGCTAGACTCAAAGATCACCAAGTCAAGCATTACCTCTTTCAAGCGATTGATCGAATCTTTGAGCAAATCTTGGACCGTACCAAGAGTGTTTGGGACTCACTGAAACGGAAGTTTGGTGGGAATCTAAAGGTGAAGAAATCTCTTCTTAATGCACTAAGGAGAGAGTTTGAGGTTCTAGAGATGAAGAAGGATGAAACCATCACTGATTACTTTGCAAGGGTAATGATGGTCTCCAATAAGATGAGGAGCAATGGAGAAGAAATGCCAGACAAGAAAATTGTAGAGAAAATCCTACGCACTCTAATTGACAAATTTACATATGTTGTAGTGTCCATCGAAGAATCAAAGGATACTGATACTATGTCCATTGATGAGTTACAGAGTTCGTTAGTGGTGCATGAACAAAAATTTCGACGTCCTAGCAACAATGATGAGGATCAAGTGCTGAATGTTGTAGGTCGATCAAGTACAAATAACAGAGGAAGAGGAACTTACAGAGGAAGAGGGCGTGGAAGAGGGAGAACAAATTTCAACAAAGCAACTGTTGAATGTTATAAGTGTCACGACTTAGGACATTTATGAATGTCCAAAGTGGAAAAATGAAGCAAATTATGCCGAGCTCGACGAAGAAGATGAGTTGCTGCTAATGGCCTATGTAGAACTCCATGAAGCAAAAAGAAGTGACGCATGGTTCTTAGACTCAGGTTGCTCAAATCGTTGCTCAAATCACATGTGTGGTAATAAAAGTATGTTTTCAAGCTTAGACACAACTTTCACTCATAGCGTCATGCTTGGAAATAATACAAGAATGAAAGTGTCTGGAAAAGGTACTGTGAAATTGATTTTACAGGGAAATTGTTACACCATTGGAGAAGTATATTGGGCACCTGAACTCAAAAATAATCTTTTGAGTGTTGGACAACTTCAAGAAAAGGGAGTAGCAGTGCTGTTCAAAAATGGAGTATGCAGTATTTATCATCCACAAAAAGGGAAAATGGTAGAATCAATTATGAGTGCAAACCGGATGTTCATTTTGCTTGCAGAGTCATCAATCACAACACATGAAGGGAGATGCCTCCAAGTTTCAAATTCGAATCAGTCAATACTCTGGCACTATCGTTATGGCCATCTCAGCTACAAAGGCCTTCGTATCTTACAACATAAAAACATGGTGGAAGGTTTGCCGCAAATTGTTGATCCAAGCATCACTTGCGAAGCATGTATGAAGGGCAAACAACATCGGACTCCCATTCCAAAAAGAAGTCAGTGGAGAGCAACTGAAAAATTGGGTCTTGTTCATGCGGATCTATGTGGTCCTATTACACCGCCTTCAAGCAGCGGAAAAAGGTACTTGCTATGTTTTATAGATGATTTTTCTAGAAAGGCATGGATGTACTTTCTCAAAAATCGAAACATTTTACCATTTTAAATGTTTCAAAATTTTGGTGGAAAAAGAAATTGGAATGCCCATAAAATGCCTAAGAACAGATAGAGGAGGAGAATTCAATTCTCCAGAATTTAATGACTTTTGCAAGCAACATGGAGTGAAGAGACAACTGACCACAGCTTATACTCCACAACAAAACGGAGTAGCTGAACGCAAAAATCGTACAGTGATGAACTTGGTAAGAGCTATGTTGACAGAAAAGAAAGTACCTAAGAAATTAAGTCATGTGGGCGAATCATGTCTTGAATCGATCACCGGCACTTGCAGTAAAGGACATGACACCAGAAGAGGCTTGGAGTGGAGAAAAACCATCAGTTGACTATTTTCGAGTTTTCGAATGTGTGGGATATGTTCATATTCCAGATGCTAAGAGAAAAAAACTAGAAGACAAAAGTGTAAGTTGTGTTTTATTTGGAATCAGTGGTGAATCCAAAGGGTACAGAATGTTTGATCCTATTGCAAAAAAAATCATAGTGAGCCGTGATGTAATTTTTGATGAGGATCGTGAATGGGATTGGGAAAATTTTGAAGATGAAGCTGATTTAGATTGGGGAGAAAGTATTGAAATTTTAGCCGCAAAAGAAGAAGACACTAAACAACACATAGTTTCAGCTTCATCGATTAATCCAGATGGTGAAATTGAAGCTGCTGCTGAACCTGCTGCTATCGATGCAACACCTGCTGCTAAAATCGAACCAAATTTGGCTATAAGAGAGCCACCTATATGGTTAACTGATTATGTTTCCGGTGAAGGTTTGTCTGAAGAAGATGATATTAACATGGCGTATTTGATGATTTCAGATCCTATAAACTTTGAGGAAGCAGTCAAAAGCTCAAAGTGGAGATTGGCTATGGATGAGGAGATTAAATCCATTAAAAAAAATCAGACTTGGCACTTAGTAGTTCTACCTGCTGGTGCAAAGAAAATAGGAGTAAAATGGATTTATAAAACTAAGCTAAATGAGCTTGGAGAGGTTGATAAATACAAGGCGAGGTTGGTGGTGAAAGGCTACACACAAGAGCATAGAATTGATTACACTGAAGTTTTCGCGCCTGTGGCCAGAATGGATACTGTAAGGATGATCATAGCTTTTGCGGCTCAGAAAGGGTGGAAACTTTATCAGTTAGATGTAAAATCAGCTTTTCTACATGGAGAATTGAAAGAAGATGCCTTTGTAGAACAACCGAAAGGCTATGAAAAAAAGGGGAGTGAACAAATGGTGTACAAGCTCAACAAAGCACTCTATGGGTTAAAACAGGCACCTAGAGCCTGGTTTAGCCGAATTGAATCCTACTTCATCAAAGAAGGGTTTGAAAACAGTTCTAGTGAGCATACGCTCTTTGTTAAAAGGAAGAAAGGTAACATTCTTATTGTAAGCATTTATGTTGATGATCTTTTGTTTACTAGCAATGATGAAATATTGTTGGGAGAATTTAAATGTTCTATGAAAAAGGAGTTTGATATGACTGATCTGGGTCAAATGAGGTTCTTTCTAGGAATTGAAGTAATACAGCGATCAGATGGCATTTTTATATGTCAAAGAAAGTATGCAGCTGAGGTTTTGAAGCGATTTGAGATAGAAAATTACAACTCTGTTTGTAATTCCATTGTTCCAGGACAAAAAATTGGCAAAGACAAAAATGGCATTAAAGTGGATGCAACTTTTTTCAAACAGATAGTGGGAAGCTTGATGTATCTCACTGCCACTCGTCCTGATCTTATGTTTGTTGTAAGTCTAATAAGTCGTTTTATGGCTTGTCCGACACAACAACATTTCAAAAAGGGTCTTGAGGTACTTGAAAGGTACTGTTAACTATGGTGTATTCTACAAAAGGGGAGGAATTAGTGAGTTGATTGGTTTTACTGATAGTTACTATGCCGGTGATATGGAAGACAGCAAAAGTACTTCAGGCTATGTGTTTATGATGAGTGAAGGAGCAGTGGCATGGTCATCTAGAAAGCAACCTATAGTCACCTTATCAACTCGGAGTTTGTTGCATGTGCATGTCAAGCTGTTTGGATGAGAAGAATACTCAAAGAGATCGGTCATTTACAGGTAGAAGGAACCAAGCTTATGTGTGATAATGGTTCAACTATTAAGTTGTCAAAAAACCCAGTTCTGCATGGTCGTTCCAAGCACATAAGGGTAAGATTTCATTTTCTTAGAGATCTTATTAAGGAAGGAACTGTCAACTTATTGTTTTGTGGTACTCGAGATCAACTTGCTGATTTGTTGACAAAGCCTCTCAAGTTGGAGGCATTTCAAAAACTGCGTAAAGAGCTTGGTGTATGTGATGTTTCAGACTTAAACTAATTCTTGTTATAAAATCCAAAAAAAAAGGGAATAAGTTTAAGGGAGGAATGTTAGGAGTTCTTGGTCCAGTCAATTTCTGTTAAAATAAAGTCCTATTCTTCAGGAAGTCCTATTCTTTTGGGACTGTTAGGATTTATCTGCTGTTATTTTTCTTTTCAATAACTTTACGTTATTTGTGTTTATCTATCTTTTGTAAGGCTATATATTGCCATGTCTAATTTCAATAAGATGATCACTTGGAAATCCAATTGTTTATGTTTCTGGTTTAGTTATTTTATTGTAAGACTCTACATACAACACTTAATGATATATATATTTTTTGTTATTTTAACAAATAAAAATTATTTTAAATACTTTTTAACTAAATATTTAAAATTAATTTTAAATAATTTTATTAAATAATTAATTATTTATTTTTAAATTAATTTATAAGTTAAAAAAGTATATTTAAAATTAAAAATAAAAAATAAGTAGGTATGTCAAACACACTCATAATATAAGTTCATACACGTTAAATGAAATTTAACTAAGAAAATCTTATAGTTTTAATTGAAAAACACAAGTATTACGAGAATTTTTTTCTTATATAATTTTCTAAAGGAAAAATGATGCCTGCAGCTCAATGAGGATACCACGAACGAAAAGCCATGCCCGATGGCCCCGTCTTCGGCCTCGCGCCCTTTCTACTCTTTTATCTTGGCGTGGCCCATCGTTTTATAGTTTGTCATCGTTGTCCAACGACGGGTCGTTTTGATATATGCTTTGGTTTAGTTTCTCATACCGTCTATGTATTCTTGTGTTGATTTGTTGTTTTTTCAGTCTCGTGGAACACAATATGTTTTTCTAATTGAATTTCCTGCCACATTTGTATCGTTATATTATTGTTTATCATTGGTCATCTAATGACATCTCGTTTTCCTAGCAAAACTAATTTAACTCCATATGTGTGGGTATTATAAGAGGCGTAATTTTAAAAATTGAGTATTTGGTTTAAATTAAATTGAATCATTAAAATTAAATTAACTGAATTATTATATTTTTAAAAATTAAATCGAATCAAAATGAATGAAAAATTGAATTAAATTGAACCGCTCTATTTTAATTTGATTCAATTTGAATAAATCAATTTTTGAGTTTTAATGAATTTTTAAATTTAGACTTAATTTTTAAGTTATTTGATCTGATTTTGATATTGATTTGAATTTAATAATTATTAATTAATAAAATTAAATAATTTATATATATAAAATTATATATACTTCATAATTTTCTTATATAAATAAATAAATTTAAAAATTAATAAAATAATTTAGTTCGATTCAGTTTAATCGATTTTTTTCTATCTAAAATTGAATTGAAAATTTTAAAATATAAAATTAAATTATTTTAAAAATTAAACCAAATTATTGAATTAAGGCAGTTTAATTCGATCCTTGTTTCTAAGCCAAACTTTAGAGTACTATTGCTGTCCAAAAACACTGAACGACAAGTCGCCTAGATGTACTGTTACTAGGAAAAACGACGTCGTCATTTTTCCTGCGTTGCCGCTTAGCTCTAGGCTTCTAATGTGTTTCGAATCTTATTTGGACATGGTAAGAACACAAAAACCCGGCAACTCGCACATCTGGATCGCAGTAAGCGCTATCCTTTGATCCCATTTTGTATTCCAATTTGATGCGTGGAAGCTATTAGCTTGATTTCGATCTCATACAAACGACGTATACATCATCTGCCATTACCAGTTAAGTTCTTATGGAGGAAAAATCGTCTTCCTTGTTAAGTTTCCCGCTGGTTGGGTTCTGAAAATGTAGTTAATTTTCACTTGTATTGGTAATAGCAATCGAACATCATATGTTGCTTTCTACTGGATTGTATTACTTTCGAAGTTTAGGTTACTTGCATATTTGTTGTTCTCTTGCTCACCAACTGTTTGATCTAAGGTCTTACTTTTTTTTTTTTATATGGTTCATGCAAATCTTGTTAAGACTGGTTTTAAATGGCTTTGAGGAAGATAATGTGGCAAAATCTTTCTGGAGATTGTAGTAGATGCATTTCGCACTTCAGATATTATAGCTCCCGAATTGACTGGAAAAAGCTGCGGCCTATGATACTGAAGAGAATAGAAAATCGTGCTAAGGACTATCCTGTTCGGGACATGGTTCCCGTGGCTCAAGAGGTCCTCAAGGCCAGAATGCTTCTTATTCAAGGCGTGTCCACTCTCATCCAAGTGATTCCAGTATTGGCGTGCAAGTAAGTTGTTGTGTGCTTGGTGTTTTTATTTTGATCGTGTGTTAAAGGTGTAGCAAGAATTAGCATGAACTATGAAAAAGATGCTATTTACTCTTCGTTTAGTCGCAATTTCTGTTCGCATAAGAAATGGCCCATTTCTTATTTCCATCTGAACAATGCGTTTGCAGGTTCTGTCCGGAAGTATATATCGGAGAGAAAGGTCATTTAATTCAGACTTGCTGGGGTTACAGACGTGGTGCTAAGAATCGGGTTCATGTGTGGATTACTGGTGGTTTAAATGATATACTCGTTCCAGTAGAGACATTTCGCCTGAATAATATGTTCCAAAAGATTATTAAACATGACCAAAGATTCGATTTTGACCGTGTTCCTGCTGTTGTTGAGCTCTGCAGGCAGGCAGGTGCTGATCAAACTGCTGAGAATTTGTACTCTAGTACAAGGACTTTGGACAGTGTCTCTAGTGGTCTTGATAGAGCTGATTCTCTGTCACCTGAGGATCTTAAGTTGGTAGCAAATGGGACTTTGAGAGCATGGGAGACTCTTAGATCAGGGGTGCAAAAGTTGTTGTTAGTTTATCCAGCAAAAGTTTGCAAGCATTGTTCAGAAATTCATGTTGGGCCATCTGGACACAAGGCTCGCCTTTGTGGTGTGTTTAGGTATGAAAGTTGGCGTGGATCACACTTCTGGAAGAAGGCAGCTGTAGATGATCTGGTGCCTCCAAAGATTGTGTGGCGGCATCGGCCTCAAGATCCTCCAGTTCTCTTAAATGAAGGGCGGGATTTTTTTGGACACGCACCAGCAGTGGTGGATCTATGCACAAAGGCTGGTGCTATTGCACCAAAAAAGTATTATTGCATGATGAAAATTCAGGGTTTGTCAGCAACATTTAAATACTGAAGATCTCTGCTGAGTCAATATGTAGTGGTTCGGGCATCAGGGTATGCTAATTTGGCGATTAGAGCCTCTACAGCTTTTATCACTCATCTAAGTTGGAGCCCAGACAGACTCATGATCAAGTTGCTTGAATGGCTCACTGGTAGGTCTTGGATGTTGGTGCTTTTTCTTGCCTACATCATGTTTGTTCATAAACACTATCTGAACCTTATATTTTATTTATACAACATTGACATGAGTCCATTAGCTGTAATCTCTGTATTTGTGGATAATAATTTATATAGTTTAATTTCCAGAATCCTTTTGTTTTGAATACAATTATGTGGTTCTGAAGAATGTGAGCATTCTCTAATTTTCATCAATGTGTAGTTCATTACTTTTTATCAAAATATGTTCAAGCACTTGCATTTCAAAATTTGGAGAAATTTTTACTTCATTTGTATCTAGCAATGATAATGTGATGGTCATTGTTTCTTTTCCAAGTATGTTACTCAGACTTGGGTATGGGTGTCAGAAATGGATACATATTCGTTTTGTAGACTTATGAGCTTTCTAAATAGAAAATACAGGTATATGGTTATGGATCTAAATCTGACACAGGTGCTCGGATAAGTTATATAAGCCGAAAGGTTGAAGTAATGTATTCAAAAGGGGCTAGCCACAATTAAAATTGTGATATACTACCATTGGATTCTTGAAATATTTAATATTTTTTAATTTGTTTTGTACTTCAAAGTTGCATTCTCTTTGTAACTTTTTTTTTAGCCTATCTTTTAATTCAATATGTTTTTCATTCTAAGAGTTCTCTGTTACTCGAGTGTCCGACAGCATGAATATGTGTCAGAGTCATAATTTCATGTCGTGCCCCTTGTTGTGTCAGGTTGACACGGGTACAGCATGACAAAATGAAGAGTCATAGCATTAGAGTTTTCTGGTGTGCTTGCATATTGACTTGCTAAGTGAAACTAATTTGTTTAGCCAAAAGCATCTTTGGTTTCAAAATATTGAAGTTGTCAACTTATTATAGTTTAATTGCATGAGGATCTGAATACGTAATATAATTTTACTAGGTTTTTCTAACAGATGGACAGAAGAAAATAAGAAGCATTGGCACATATCAGGAAATGTTTGTGAAATATCACAAATGATTTTGTATTTCAATTTGAAGATTGGCATTTTCTGCTTTAGTTGGACATATTTTGCTTCAAGATTAACCTTGTGTTCATTCCAGCCGGCAGTCACATTTCCATTTTGTCTATTTTATTTCAGTTGAAACCAGCTTCAGGGATCAAAACAAATGCTGGCTGGGTTCACCTCTGTCTTCATGATGTTGAAATAAGACATGAATAGCTGTTGCAATTCTACTGTAAGTTTTGATTTTTCCGATTAGCATATTTATCTTGAGAGGTGTTTGTAGTTTACTCATTTGGTGTAATGTAATGGAAAGATGTAAGGTTCCCTCTCTTAATCTTGGATGACATTATCTGCAGTTTTTGTAGGATACAACAGTAATCAGTGAACGTACAAGCTCGAAGAGGACAGAAATGGCAACTAATTGATTTTGGAAACTTGGTTTTTTATTTTATGTTATTTTATTTTTTAACTGATTAAAGGAAATTCATGCAAAAAGGAGAAAATGCTTAACTAATATAAGCATATTCTGTATTATCATTAGCAGATTACATTTCGAGTTGCATCTATCATGAAGGTTTCCACTTTCCAGCACTTTTGCGCTGCTTGAATTCTGAAGCTTACCTATCAACTCAAACATTTTGAGCTTCCTTCACCTGAAATATCTGTGGAAAATGCTTATTTTCAGTAGCTGGTGAGATATGTAGGCGGTGAAAAATATGAAAAATGTGAGTTGTCTCCATGTTCTAGTCCTGCAGCAACTCATTTCAGCCATAGCAACGTAGTGCGGAAACCTGCTTAAGTCAATAATTTTTGTCCTAGTTTTAAAACAAGGAGAGTTGAAAGGAAAAGTGTCATTATGGGATTCACGGTATGCTTATTTAATTTGAATTGCACACTGATTCGCCAATTTTAGCATTATATCATATTCATGCCCAAAGATGAAATTGCTTAAAAACATGGCCATTCATTTCTCCCAGAATTCCCTCCATTGATCTCAGATGTGCTTGACAGGTTGTTTGAAAACATGGCAATTCATTTCTCTCAAAATTCCCTCCATCTATCTCAGATGTGCTCGACGAGACAACTTGAAATTAGGGATGGGCGTCGGTTCGGTTCAGAAAATTGAAAAGCTGAAATTTATAGTAAGATTAAATCAAATTAGAAAGAAGATCAAAGTGGATCAAGCTAATTTACTTTTATTTGATTCATCGGTTTGAGTTTTATAAAGGATATTTTTTTTTCTTATTTTGAACTTATTTAATACTTAATTTTAATTATTTTAAACTTTAATTTTAGAATTAACAATAATTAATGAAAATTATTATTCAGTTCATTTTTGTTTTTTATAAAAATTGAATTAAATTTAATAGAAAGAATTCCTTGAAATTAGAAATCAAACTGAACTGATTTAGAACAAATTTTGCTCTCCTATAGTTTACGTGCCTGTTAAGCATTGAGGGAGGAAGATGAAAACTGTTTTTTCAAGAAAAAATAATGATTTTAAATACCGTTAAAAAATAGTTTAAAAAAATTATTTTATTATTTAATATTTTAATAATTAAAATTTATTAAATTTAATTTTAAATTATTTTTTAATACTTTTTAATTAATATATTTTTAAAAATAATTTTCACACCTTTTAATAGAAATACCAAACAGTCTATCTACTTGTCTATTTAGGTGAGAGAGGGACTTGAAGTTTTGGAGTTTGATATTTGAACATGATAAATATGAGCATATTCCAAGCACATGGTAAATTTTCTCTTATATAATAGAATGAGAAATTATCAAATGCTTTCATATTCACCAAACTATTACTCACAATTATATAAATATTACTTTCTATATTTAAATTTCTAATTATAATCATTTTTTAAAAAAAAAAAACCATATTCAAATGCAATGTCTGAAAAGGCAGCAATATCAGATTGAACCATTTTGGCTATGGACAAAACTAAAATTAGTAAAAATGTAAAATAAATTATTTTTCTTAATAATATATAAATTACCAAACATACAAAATTATTGTATATTAAGGGAAATTAATTAACTTATGGTTTGATTAGAGTTAATAAAATCTGAAAACCGTTGTTTTTATTTAGTCTCTTATTTTTCTCCCCAATTCATATTTGCATTGTAATAGACAAAAACGTTTTGGAAATTGGGACTTCTTGGTCCGTTACAAAAACGTTTTCGAATTATTTATTATTATTTTTACCTTCAAGGAAAGCAATCCCAAAATTGCTTATTTTATTTTATTTTTTTAATTGAGTTTCAATGGAGAGATCCAGATTTATAATTTTTATATTCTTAAAAATAACTATAATAATTTCATTTAATTAATTATCAAAATGTTGTAAAAATTTTTATGTCAAGTAGGGGTGAGCATTCGGCTTAAATCGAAACGAACCGAACTGAATTAAATCATAAAAATCGAATTATATATTTTAGAAATCAAATCAAACCGAAATGAATAAAAAATCTAATCAACTGAATCACTGTATTTTGGTTCTGTTTGGTTCAAACCGCTCGGTTTTATTTTTTATTTTTTTAATTTAGACTTGATTTTCAAGTTATTTGATTTGATTTTGACCTTGGTTTGAACCTAATAACCATTAATCAATGAAATTGAACAATTTATATATATAAAATTACATATAATTCATAAATTCCCTATAAAAATAAATCAATTAAAAAATCAACAAAATTATTCGGTTCAGTTCGATTTAACCGATTTTTTTCTCTTTAAAACTGAGCCAAAATAACCGAAATTTTTATACTATAAAACTGAACCGAACTGAATCATCTTAAAAATCGAATCGAATTATCAAATTAAGGCGATTCGATTCGATTTATTCAGTTTGAACTGAATAATACTCGCTAATGTCAAGTAATTGATATGATTTAAAAGAAATGGAACTCATTATATGATAAGAGAGTCTTACCATTAATCCAAAATTAATTATTATTTTTTGCTATAAATCCTGATGCTGTAAGCATGTTTCAATGCTTATATCATAAGATTACATATTGTAAGAGATGACTTAAATTGGACATTAACTTATAGCAATCTTTCTTTATTTGGGTTTGAGATTTACTATATTTTGCTAAACTCACATGGGCGGAATTAAATCAATTACCAAATAATACATGTTAAAATTTATTGTCCTCGCATTGCACACATTCATTCTTGTTCGTAGGCATGTAATGCATTCATACTCATTAAAAAGGCATGTTACAAACTAACAAGCGAAAATGCAGCAAACGTGGACACCTTTCCAGTATTAATGGATCATTCCTCACTTCTTCTCCTTTTTATCTCTAATTGAAACTATGAAACAAAACCTTGTTATTTTGCCTTTGCAATGAAGGTGGTGGTGGAGATTTTGACAGGAGGTCTCTTCTACATTCAAGTGGGTAATGATGCTACAGTTGCCGATCTCAAGCGAGAGATCGGTGACCAACAAAAGCTACCTCAGGATCGTCTCATCCTCTTCCTCGACAACCATCAAAATCGCCTGATAAATGAAGATGGAGATGGAGCATCTCTAGTTGATTGTGGAGTTCATGAAGGATCTCATATCTACCTCTTCTTCAATCCACTTGAAGATGGATCTACCCATCATTTTTTGTTCACTTTGCCTGATTCTTTCCTTGGGGAGGCCTGACTTGCTTAGTTTTCTGGCATTTTTTTTTTCTTGCTAAAAGTTAAAGGAGGAAAAGCTCCCCAGCATCACTAACCTCGCTGAGAGGAGTTTGCAGATTGTCTACCAAGAAAAGCGGTTTGGTAAATTTTCTGGCAAAATTTAGCATAGATCATTGTTGTATGGCTTTGGATTAGAGTTTACTTTTATTTGGTAGAACATGGTGCTAGGTTTTGTAGAGAGAGCCTGATACAGGCTTTGTTCATGTTCATCATGTTTTGTGTTAATTACTGATGACAGAAATATATCTTGGAAAATAATTTTAACAAGATTAAGAATAATAAAAATTAATAAATATTTTTTTTGTTTATGATATCTCAATTTTAATTAGGGTAATTAATGGATTTTGATTTTGTAAAATTTCAAGTCATAACAATATTAATTAAAAAGTAATTACTACAATTTTTGATGAAATTTAATTATATATTATATCATGCATGTACTTTAAATAAAGCCTGTTAATCATAAATCAGGACATAAGTGAAAGCCCAATACCCTACCCTTTAATTTTCTAGGTGGGCTCTTCGTCTGCCATGCCCATTTGCTCACTTCACTTCTGCCTACGGTGTGAAAAAAAAAAAAAAAGACTAAATTTAATTGAAAATTTAATTAATCGAATAAATCATTCGATAATTATCTTTTTTTTTTTTAATTTTAAAAACTGATAATTAATAGAATCAACAAAAAAAATTGAAATAAAATTTTAATATTTTAATATTAATTTTTGTTTTTAATTATAAAAATTATAAATTTATAATGAAATATTCAAATATTTAATTTTTTTTATTTAAACTGTAAATTTAAGTTAAAATTACGATCAATTAAATTTTATTTATTTAAAAAATGATAAAGCAACACAACTAAATTGGTTAAAATAATTAACTAAAAAAAATTTGATTAGCAACCAATGGAATCGGTTATTAATATATTAAAATTAGTTGCTAATTGATTTAGTAATCGATTCAGTCGATTGCAATGAAATTAATTGTAAATCATAATTACGAAGTAAATCGATTATTAAATTAATTAAATTTTTGTAAAAAATAAAATTTTGGTAAAATATTATCCGTTGTTAATAGTAACTGATTTAAGAACCGAAATCAGTTACTAATAGCAATCGAAACATAATCAGTTATAAAAATTTGGTATCTTTAATTTTACAATTTTACAATCATTTTGTAAATCGATTGCTATTTGTAACTAATTTAGTAATTGAAAATTTAATTGCTTGTTTAAAAAATTATAAAAAAAATTAAAATTTCAAAAAAAAAAATAAATAAATCAAATAAATAAATTTTTCAAAAAATTACAAAAACAATAAATTAATAATAAAAAATTAATACTAAAAAATTAAGATAAAATATTATAAAAAATTACTAATAATAACTATTATAAAAAATAATAACAAAAAATTAAATATAAAAAGATATTTATAAGATAAATTACTAAAAAATTTACTAAAAAAATTATCATATATATATTATAGCAAAAAAATGCTAAAAATTAATATTACAAATAATTTACTAATAAAAACTATATTTGTACAAAAATTTTTATTTTATGTCAAAGAAAAATAAATTAAATAAAAAAGATGAGAAAAAAAATGATAAAAAAAAAGATGAGAAAGAAAAAGATGATAAAAAAGAAAATATATGAGAAAGAAAAATATAATAAAAAAGAAAATATATGAGAAAGAAAAAAATGAATAAGAAAATAGATGAGAAAAAAAAAGATGAAGAAAATAGATGAAAAAGAAAAAAATGATGAAGAAAATAGGTTAGAAATGAAAAGATGATAAATAAAATAGATGAAATAAAAAAGATGATTAAAAAAATGAGAGAAAAGAGAAGAAAGAGAGAAAAAAATGAGGAGTGTGGAAAGAAAATAAGTAGTGATTTATACAAGCGAATTAATAACCGATTTTGGTTGCTAATTTCTTTTAAAAATTTGGCTGAAATTTTCGAGGGAAAAATTTTACAATCGATTCGCAATCAGTTGCTAATAGATCGATTTCAATTGCTCGCAAAAATCTATTGCTATTAGCAATCAATTCACAAATCGATTGCAAATAAAAAAAAATATATCAAAATTTTTGAGGAGAAAAAAATCAGTTGTTATTAGTAACCAATTTTAATCGGTTGTAAAAATTGGTAGTTGTTAGTAACCGATTCGCAAATCGGTTGTAAATTGAAAAAAGAAAACAAAACTTGGCAAAAATTTTTGGAGGAAAAAGTTATCAACTGATTTATAATTGGTTGCAAAAATTGGTTGCTAATAGCAACCGACAATGAATCAATGGCTAATAACAATCGATTGCAAATCGGTTGCTAATTTTATTGTCAATTAAAATAATTCTTTGATTTAGTAATCGATTTCCTAAATTGGTTGCTGATTATATATATAAAGTTTTTCTAATATCGATTAATAACCGATTTAGCAACCAATTATAAATCAGTTACTAAATTTTTAAAAATTAATTATTTTACTTAAAAAAAATTAAAATCACAAATCAATTACAAAATCAGTTGCTAATAACAACCGATTTTCAGTTCATTACAAAAATCAGTTGCACAATTAATTATTTTTTGTAGTGATTCGATTAATTGCAAAATTAATTATTTTTTTGTAGTGATTCGGTTAATCATTGATCCCTTAATCAATTTTAAGGATGAATTATAATTCAGTCAATGTCATTGATCCCTTAATTACTTTTAAGGATGAATTATAGTTTGATCACAATACGATGGAGAGGAAATGCTTCCTTTCTATAGCTACAAACTCTGTGAAAATGAAGACCAACTTTTAATTGTGTTGCTCCATTCCGATCAAACAATGATTAAGCATAATTCCTTTCTTCAATATGCTAGCATTTTATATTAATTAGCAGCAAGAGTCCCATATTAGAAAAGAATAAGGAATCTAAAGGGCTTATAAAGATGGAGAGCCAACTAATTAATCAGTTAATTCTAACATTTTAGTAATGGTTGATCTAAGCTCAAATAAGCTCATCTCGTTCTTCATAATTTTACCTTGGTTTACTCATTTACCTCTGCCCGTGCTTATTTTTGATATTCTCTTCACCGGCTAAAATGTATATAAAATAAAATTAAATTGATGTTAGGAGTTTTTTCTTTTTTAATAGGGGGATTAGGACTTCAATCTAGTACCTGTCAGATGAGTGATATACTTTTAGTCACTGAATCAAGCCAAGCTAGACTTGACATTAGAAATTAGTAGGGCCCATCATGTAGAATCATGAGTTTTGAGTTACTTCTTTTATTGATATTACAAGAATTTTTTTTTTATATATATATAAGTCAAATTCTTTTATTAAATAAGAAAATAAAAAAGAGGAAAAACTAGCTACAAGGTTCCGGACCAACAAGTCCTCCCAATTACATCCACCTAACAATTAACCCCATAGCTAACCCCATAGCTGATGAAAAAACTCCCCCAAAAGAAGATAGCAATAAAAATGATACATCATCAAGACAACAATAAAGTAAACCAAGTGCTACGTGATAGCAACAAAATCCGGCTGTCTTAGAGACCTTATTTTAGCTAGATAATCAGCAATATGATTAGCCTTATGCCTAATGTGGATAAAAGAGATATTCAATAATGTAGCCACCAAATTTAGGACTCCTTAATGCTTTCACAAAATTTAGGACATTCGGTGACATTCAGTGCGAGAAATTTTGTTTAACTGCAAATTGGAGGTCAATGGAAGAGTGTTGCAAAATTTATAATTCCGCAAGAAGTTCTTGATGTTGAAAAAATTTAATTCAATGAACTATCGCTTGCCAAGAAAACCAAAAGTTACATAGATGAAATTTAATCCTTTTTTTTTTTTTTACAAATATTACCTGACCCAGATAAAACCAGAACTGTCTACTACAGAATAATCGCCTGCCATGCACAGACAAATATATATATATATATATATATATATATATATATATATATATATATATATATATATATATTACTAATTAATTAGAGTGGAAATCTTATTTTATACAAAAATGAATAATTTTTGGTTCTCGCTGAAAGAATGTCTAAAACAAGCTGGCCTTTTGAGCTATGGATACGTGGTAGGCATGTATTTATATAAAACACAAAGGACTGGCCATTAGTCAGCTTTTGAATATATATATATATATATATATATATATATATTTGTGAATTAATTACTAATTAATTAGAGTGAACATCTTATTTTATACAAGTATGAATAATTTTTGGTTCTGCATCGACCATCTCGCTGAAGGAATGTCTAAAACAAGCTGGCCTTTTGAGCTATATATACGTGGTAGGCATGTATTTATATATAACACGGAGGACTGGCCATTAGTCAGCTTTTGAATTAGTTTATTGACCTAATGGAGTAGCCAACTAATTATTAAGTTTAATAAAAATAATGACAGTTTATCAATGGCATTTTCAGAGGCTTAATAAGCATCAACTATAAATACTGGGTATTCGTGCTCCAGTATTTCAGGCCTAAAAATACTTCAGTATCATCAGAACCTGTCAAGTCTCCATCCTCTCTTTTAGATAATGGCTATTCGAAAGCTTCTTTCACTTGTCTTTTCTCATTTGGTTCTCTTCCTCGTGTTCTTAGACCTAACAAATTCCCAAAGATTACAAGTTGGGTTACAGGTTGGTTTAGGCATAAGTACTTCTCAAGGGTTACAACTCGGCTTCTATCGGCAGACCTGCCCAAATGCAGAGAGCACTATCCATGGTATGGTTCAACAATTCATTTCCAAGGATCGAACGCTTGCTGCTCCTTTGCTAAGAATGCATTTTCATGATTGTTTTGTTAGGGTAAGTTCTATGTTATAATTTCAATACAATTATTAAAATTCAACTTATTATATCGATGAACTTGCCAAAGAAACTTTACAGTTACAGGCTCATGGAAGTTAGTTAAACTAAGCCAAGGTTAGTTAAACCAAGCCAAGGTTAGTTAAACTAAGCCAAGGTTAAGGGGAATTCTTATTCTGGGAATAACATTGTTAATTGTATGCATGTGACAGGGATGTGATGGTTCTGTGCTATTAAATTCTACAAACACCAATCAAGCTGAGAAGGACGCGGTTCCCAACCAAACCTTAAGAGGTTTCAATGTGATTGATACTATAAAATCTGCACTAGAAAAGGATTGTCCTGGTGTGGTTTCTTGTGCTGATATTTTGGCCTTGGTAGCTCGAGATTCAGTTGCAATGGTATCATCTCCTTGCATAAAATTCATCAATTACTCATCCATCATCATATATACATGCCTATGTCTAATGATTGATCAATCATTTTCCATTCAGGTTGGTGGACCATCTTGGGTTGTTCCCACTGGACGTAAAGATGGAAGGGTCTCTATTGCTTCAGAGGCTTTAGCACAGTTGCCATCTCCTTTCGCCAACATAAATCAACTGAAGCAAAACTTTGCTGCAAAGGGCTTAAGCGTAAAGGACCTAGTGGTTCTATCAGGTTAGATAGCTAGAAAAGTAGAAATCTAATGTTTTGATAAAATATAATAATGCTTCTGATGAAGAATGAGTTTGCCAATTAAGAATTCAGCTCTTGATGCACCCTATATTGAGTTTGAAGGCGATACATAAGTCGGACTTACTGTAAATGTAAATCCCCAGTGGTCTTTTTGTTATCACTAACCCCTAAACATTTTTTCCAAATAATATGCTTATTATAAGACTAGCAGTTCAGCAGTGAAATGCATGTCTTGCATGCAGAAGCTTAAATTACAATCTCCTATATTCTGAGAAATTCCACGTACTACATACACATATATAGCTCCATTCCTTTCAAATTTTGGAAATGCTAATAAAAATATCTATTTTTGTTATTGCATTTATGATATAATGATAAGAGAAAAAGATTATAACGTCAATTCCATCTTGTTTGCAGGAGGACACACCATTGGAATTGGACATTGCTTTGTAATCTCTAACCGTTTGTATAATTTCAGTGGGAGAGGCGACACAGATCCCTCACTGGACCCAGCTTACGCAGCAGAGTTGAAGAAGAAATGTAAGCCTGGAGACACCACCACAGTCGTAGAGATGGACCCAGGAAGCTCCAAATTATTCGATGACGATTACTACACTGTTGTAGCTAGAAGAAGAGGGCTCTTTCAATCTGATGCAGCTCTTCTCAATGATATCCAAACAAGAATTTATGTTATACTTCAGTCTTCAACCAATGGAATCACTTTTGCACAAGATTTTGCTGCTTCAATGGTGAAACTAGGCAACGTTGGAGTCCTCACTGGCAGCCAAGGTGAAATCAGGAAACAGTGTGCCATGGTAAATTAACTAATGGATTTTATTTATTTATTTTTTTGGCATTTTTAATCATGAATTGATCGCTACATAAATTTGATTGTGTTAGTGTGAATTTCTTAATTTGTAATTGATTTTCTGCATTTGCAACAATCGGTTGCAAAGCATATACAATTTGTAATTTTGGGTTCTTTCTCTTATATATTGTCCGGAATTAGAAGGTTTTGTAATCTAAAGTTTATTATTTTGTTCAAAGTTTAATTAGTTGTCTATTTTACTTAGCCTGATTTCAAGTCTCTATTCTTCGTTCTCCTACTCTAAAAAAAAAATCAATTGTACGTTTTATTTGTGTAGTATCATATTTTGCATTTGTTGAATAAATTTAGCACTATTAATTAATGAATAAGAAATCTCTAATTTTTTTTTATTATATCTATAATCACATGATTATAGAACTCTAAAAAATATAAAATTATTATAAATGAAAAAATACTTGATCAGCCCATAATTGAATTAACTCCAATATTTTCTCTCTTAATTTAACATGAATTCATCATAAAAAAATTTTTGATTTATTTTTCATTCATGTGTTGCAGCACTTATCTCTTGACTAATATTTTGGTGGACTTCCCACCAAACTCTTTTATTGATGCACATTTCATCAAAATACTTTTTGAGCAATTTTCTCTAATAATTCTATCATAAACTCTCTTTTTTTAAAAAAAAAATAAAAATAAAAATCCTAAATTAGCTTGTACCATGTATATTCATAAATCTCATATTTAAAAGTGTGTTTAAGATTTTTGAAAAAATTTCTCATTCAAAAATACTTTTTTTTTTCTCACAAATCCTATAAAATTATTGAAGTTTTGATGCCACATATTGAAAAAAAAAATACTGATAAATACATCTTATTGAATAAATATTAAAAATTCTTCATACAAATTTCTTACCCAAAAAATTAACAAAAACAATATTTATATAGTATTATATATTATTTTGTTGTATAAAATATCTCTAAAATATCTCAACAAATTATACCCTCTCATGATTATGAAAATAACTAAAAAAATATGAAATTATTAATAAACAAATAAATATGTATGAGCCTATATATATACATGGGGGCATATGATTGTATTTTCTATGCTAAAATCAATAATAAAACTGTTTTTAGCAGCTTGATTGATCTTTCAATATTGAGAATGAAATGTATCAAGTTCAAGTTTTCTCATCTATGTATTTTAAGATGATTCATTTGATAATAAGAAAGAGAAATTGTTACCTCTCGATAATAACTCATCAGTTGTTATTAAATCTATTGAGTCTCAATTAAATAAAAAAAATCTATATATTTTTTTCCTTCTTAATAATGTCTTTACCTCTATCATCTTATTGGTTTCATAACTTTTCTCCCTCTCTTCTTGTTCTTTTCTTCATTTTTTTTTTCCATCATTGCTTCTCTTATTTTCCTTCCCTTCTATCACTTTCCTTGCTGCCAAACACTAAAGTCATGATAAACTCAGGTACTAACATATAATCAATTATTTATTCAAAATTTTGTCATAATATAATTAAAGAATACTAAAAGTCATTATCTTCTTTAACCTACCCTTTTGAATGGAAATTCAGCATGAGCAACCTTGCTTTGCCCACTAAAAACAAAGTAGCTTTATTTTTTCTCTTTTTCAGTTAGATAGCAACTGGTGAACAATTTTCCATTGACCAACATATTTATTTTAAATTTTATAAAGGTGAACCGGTGCAAGACCATGACAAGAAGGAAGAATAGGTAGTATATATCTCCAGAATGAAGCAGGCTAAATCAAAGTAAAATTCAACTTTTCTTTAATTGTACATAATGATGGAGTAGGAATAAATAGTACATAATTTGCTGGTTTATTTGAACAGGAAATTTTTTTAATTTTCCCATTAAGTTGCATAGAATCACAGGTCAGCCTTTTGAGATATAGTTCAAACTCTAATAATCATTTTTCAAAAAAAAAATTATATCAATAAATAAAATCATGAACATGTATGCACTTTGTTTGCAACAAATATTGCATAAAATTTAATTCAATTTATAACAATATTTATATTTTTTTATCATCAAGGACGAAACAATAAACCACTCATACCTGTAATTTTCTGTTGAATATGTGATATTAAAACAGTTAAAAATATGGATAAATAAAAATCAAAGTTTCGGAAAAATAAAATACAATTCCGAAACTTTAATAAAATTAAAGAATTAAATGACTTAACGACCAACATTAAAACTAGTAAAAGTCATTAAGGCTTTTGTAGAAGAACTAGTTGAGGCGTAATCAGGAACTTGATACATGGCAACAGGCATCTTCATTGGAAGATCAGGAACTCCAGCCTCAAAATTAAGCACCTGAGCAGCCTGCCTTATGGAGGGTCTCAGGTTGTGATCAGGATGAGCACACCACAACCCAACAATCAACAATCGCTCCATTTGTTTTACATCGATCGCTCCACAGAGTTTCTGGTCCACTGCATCAAGGAGATTTCCATTTCCATACAGCTCCCAAACCCATGCTACCAATCTAACCTGTGATTCATCTATGTCAGGCTCAATTGCTCTTCTACCACAAGCAATTTCCAGCGCAACAATCCCAAAACTGTACATATCTGATTCTTTACTGGCTTTGCCAGTGCTAATATACTCTGGTGCTATGTAGCCCATAGTACCTGCAGGTCCTGTGGTCTTGGGGCCTAGCTCGTGATCTATTAGCCTTGCTAGGCCAAAGTCACCAAGCTTTGCCTTAAAATTTGTATCCAGCATTACATTGCTAGACTTGATATCCCTGTGCACCACGCACTGCTCCCATTCTTCGTGCAGGTAGAGCAGTGCAGAGGCCAAACCAAGAGCTATCTTGTATCTAACTCCCCACAAGAGCACGCTTTTTCCCCTGAAGAGATGAGAATCAAGGCTACCATTAGGCATGAACTCGTAGGCTAGAAGAAGTTCGCCTCTTTCATGGCACCAGCCTATAAGTTGGACTAAATTTTTATGTCTTAAACTGCTAATTATCTTCACTTCTGACTTGTACTCTTTTCTGCCCTGCTTTGACCCTTTAGAAAATCTCTTAACAGCCACAATTTGATTGAAATCAGTTAAGAATCCACTATAAACACTGCCGAATCCTCCCTGACCGAGCTTCCCATGCTCATCAAAGCGATTCGTTGCCTGTTCCAGCTCACTATAATTGAACCTTTTCGGCCCTGATCCCCTTTCAAGTTCAGTTTCGATGGAAAAATCGACGATCGCATCGTCATTTTGGCTTTGGCTTTGGCTTTCTCTGCTCTCTGTCGTCCTTTGCGGCTTCAACCGCAGCAGAATGAATCCAATAGTTGAAACACAAGCAGCACAAACAGCACAAGCTCCAATGGCTGATCCCAAAACCCACTTTGTCTTCATTTTCTTTTTGTCAAGTGTATCTTCTATGCTTGATGAATAGAATTTCCATGAGAAAATGGTATATGTCTGGCTTAACTCTCTGCTAGAAGCTGAGAAGCCAACACTGACCCATTCTGGTAGATACTCTCTGAGATCAACTACCTTGCAAAGTGTTGAATTTCCTGTCAATGTATTATTATCAACATGATCAATCAACAACACACACAAAAGTTTCTTAGCAGCGCAGTAATTAACCACTGCACTAAAATTTTCCTTCTCAGTGCAATGCCATTCCACGCCCTTTACAGGCTGAAAGGAGTTTATATATATCCCCACATGCTCTGTACGTGGGTCAAACTCCACAGCAACAAACTGGGTTCCCGTTTTCTCGATTGGATCACCACCATTTGAATTAGAAGGGATGCTAGAATCATTTGGAACGAGAAAAAATGAGAGCCCATCACGCTGAAGATGCCCATTGTCAGAGTTGATAGAGAAAGTGAATAGAGTTTCAAAATCAGTAAGCTTTCCAGTAGCCTTGTCCCATAAATGCATTTGTTTTCTGTACAAGGCTTGGCCGCTTAGGTGAATAACCTGGTCAGTGAGCAGAGCATCTCCTTGGAATAGCAGATCCCTGTTATTGAAACTGTGAAGGTCAAAAGATAGTGTGTTTGCTGAGTGAATAAAGGACATGAATGTGATTAATCTAAAGGCCCCAAAGTAAAGGCCTGGAAATTGAAAATGGGAATGTTTTAAGTTGCGAATAGCCATAGTTTTTTTCCCACATGATTGGATGATCCCAAGTGTTGAGATAATTATAGTAATTGGGTTAAGCGGTGCAACTCTGTAGTTTCCTGGAATGTTGGTTTATTGTGATACAGAGGAGCATTTACCGATTAGTTAATTTAGTCAAGCATTTCAAGAAAAACATTGAGAAAAGTTGGTCAGGCTTTTGGATAAGAAATTTCTTTAAGTTGATAGCATTCCAAAATTAGCATTGCTGGAAGCACATATCAAGTGTCTTAGTTGATAAATTTTACTTTCATCCACTCGGACGGCAGATATATAATATAAAGGATCTGATTTGACTGCAACCATAAAAGGGACGTCGACGTTCATTTACTGTGGACAAATCAATAAGGCATTTTGCTAATTGGAGAAAAAGATTGTGGGTCAGATATCAAAGTCGCTGGCATGCACTTGCAATGATTTTGGATTTTGGAATTGGGAAAGGCCACAGACACAAAGGACTTTAAATTATCGTAAAAGCACAGTGGGAAATCAAATGCTCATAATTTCGAACACGATTAATGAAAAGAACTATTGTCAGCTGTAGGAAATTAGTTATGCTATTGATTTAATGGAAAGGGATTATGCTCGAGAAAAAATTTATTTAATTTTGATTTATTGTACTCAAAATATTAATACGTGAATTGATTAACTTTAATATAGATTAAATTATATTATTTTAAATACATAATAAATTTGATTTAAATAATAATTTCTCATTTGCTGATGGTTAACCTTCTTTTTGCCAATGCTATAATAAAAATTATTTTCAAGTAAATTATAATATTCAATTATGCTATGTTTAGTATGCTGAAATGCAATTAAAATTTCTATTGAATCTTAATATAAAATTTAATTGCGTTGCATTGAATTATGGATTATCAAACATAAATTACGTGCATTAAAAAATAGTAAACTACACACTCATAAGGAAGTTATTTTTTCCATAAATTATTGAGAGTGAGGCAAATATTATTATGAAAGAAAAAGTATATTTTAGTAACTATGGTTTACGTGTTTTATTAATAAGGATATGAGAATTTTTTTTTTTTTGTATTTAATGGCCTATATTATTATACCGTTAACACTTAAGAGCAAAATTATTAAACGGCATCAATATA